>NC_035436.2:145902382-146214300 GCF_002127325.2 Helianthus annuus
TCCCAATTACCATCGAAATCTATGACACACGAGCGAAGCATGTCTTCAAGAGTACGAATCGTTCTTTCAGTCCGACCGTCGGTTTGGGGATGGAAAGCGGTACTTAGATTAAGCGTAGTACCGAGAGCAGATTGAAACGTTTCCCAAAGACACGAGGTAAACCGACCATCGCGGTCAGAAATGATGTCACGAGGTGTACCGTGTCGACAGATAACTTCGTCGGTGTAGATTCAGGCTAATTTTTCCACCTTAAAGTCTTCTCGTATCGGCAGGAAATGAGCAGATTTAGTCAAACGGTCAACGATAACCCAGATGCTATCGTGACCTGAGGTTGTACGCGGGAGTTTCGTGATAAAGTCCATGGCTATGCTTTCCCATTTCCACATCGGGATTTTGGGTTGCTCAAGCAAGCCAGATGGTCTTTGTTGTTCGGCCTTGACTTTCGAGCAAGTCAGGCACTTCGAAACGTAGATTGCGATATCCTTCTTCATTACATGCCACCAGTATCGTTGACGAAGGTCATGATACATCTTGTCGGCACCAGGATGAATTGAATACCGGGACTTGTGGGCTTCATCCAACAGGATTTGTCGCAAGTTAGTACGTTTGGGAATCCAAGTTTGGTCCAAATAATGGAATATCCCATTCGATTTATTCACTAACTGCTTGTCGTTATGATAGATCCTTTCCTTCTTCAAAGTGCGTTCGGTAAAACAAGCATGTTGCGCCTCACGGATGAGAGTTTCGAGATGATGCTGGGCGTGAACATTACGAACACTATGCAAGTAGTTTCGTCTGCTGAGGGCGTCGGCAACGACATTTGCTTTGCCAGGATGATAACGAATCTCACAGTCGTAATCGTTGAGAAGTTCTACCCATCGGCGTTGATGCATATTTAGTTCTTTTTGGCTGAAGATGTGTTGTAGGCTCCTATGGTCGGTGAAGACCGTACACTTAGTACCATAAAGGTAGTGTCACCAAATCTTCAACGCAAAAACAACTGTGCCTAGCTCGAGGTCGTGGGTTGTATAGTTCTTCTCGTGAATCTTGAGCTGACGAGATGCGTAAGCGATAACCTTATCTCGTTGCATGAGAACACAACCAAGACCAAGGTTTGAGGCATCACAATAGACAATAAAGTCATCGCTTCCGTTGGGTAAAGCGAGGACGGGAGGATGCAGAGCATATGCTTGAGAGTTTAAAAGGCAGTCTCTTATTCGGTTCCCCAAACAAAAGGCGTGTCTTTATGCGTCAAGGAAGTAAGCGGGACAGCGATTTTCGAGAAGTTAACAATGAATCGACGGTAATTGCCTGCCAATCCGAGGAACGAACGAACATCGGATGGTGATTTTGGAGTAACCCAACTCTTAACAGCTTCGATCTTCGCGGGGTGGACGTGAATACCTTGACTATTGACGATGTGACCGAGGAATTGAACCTCCTCTAGCCAAAATTCACACTTGGAGAACTTGGCATAGAGTCGATGCCCCTGGAGTAACCCGAGAACCAAACGTAGATGTTGCGCGTGTTTGGTTTTTGACTTCGAATAAATAAGGATATCATGGATGAACACGATGACGAAGCGGTCAAGAAATGGTTTGCACACACGGTTCATCAAATCCATGAAAACCGCAGGTGCATTGGTTAAACCAAAGGGCATTACGACGAATTCATAATGACCATAGCGGGTTCGAAAGGCGGTTTTCGGAATATCTTCCTCCTGAATGCGTAACTGGTAGTAACCTGAGGGTAAATCGATCATCGAGAAACATGTAGCACCTTGCAATTGATCAAACAAATCATCGATTCGAGGCAGGGGATAGCGATTCTTGATTGTCAGCTTATTCAACTCCCTATAGTCGATGCACATTCGGGATGATCCATCCTTCTTTTTGACGAAAAGGACTGGTGCGCCTCAAGGAGAGGTGCTAGGGCGAATAAAGCCTTTGTCAAGTAACTCATGGAGTTGACTTGAGAGTTCGCGCATTTCGAACGGAGCGAGGCGATAAGGAGATTTATCAATAGGGTTGGCTCCAGGAATGAGGTCAATACGAAAATCAATATCACGACTCGGGGGGGTAAACCAGGTAGATCATCAGGAAAGACATTCGAAAAATCATGAACTACTGGCACCTTATCGATTGCCTTAACTTCCTTTTTCTCCGCTACTACTACGTGAGCCAAGAAAGCTTGGTATTCCTTGCGGAGATACTTGCTAGCTTGGACATACGACATGAGTTGGAGTTTCTTCGACACGACTTCACCGTAGACACACAATAAATCACCATTAGCAAGCGAGAAGCGAATCATCTTATCGAAACAAACAACTTCAGCACGATTCTCACAAAGTAAATCCATGCCTACTATGACGTGAAAACTACCGAGCTGCATCGGAATAAGGTCGATAGGAAAGATGTGATTGTTGAGTTCGAGAGTACAATCACGAAGAACAGAATTGACAGCAACGGTTCATCCCGTGGCAACTTCGACATCGAATGACGAGGGGAGATGGGCGTGCTTACTGTGACACCCCAGGAAAACCAGTAAACGATACAACTTAATTAGCTTCCTCAGTAACCGCATGCTAAATTTCGGGATGAAATTTCTTTCAAGTTGGGGATAATGTGACAACTCGAGTTTCCGAGATTCCACTTTCGCATTTATTGCACGTTAACTGTTTGTCTAGTTGTTTACTTACACAATTTGTTCGCTTTGTAACTATATACATTGTGATATGATAAAGTGTATTGTGATTATTGCATGGTTATGGGTTATTTTACTAATGATTTGACAAATACATGAACTTGATGATGAAACTGTAAATTATATGTGGTGTGGTGTTTTATGTAAAAGATGATACTTAAGGGTGAGTAGAGTAGTTAGTGAAACCTTAATAACCCCTAACCCTAATCTCTCTCACAAATCATTATACGCATTTTCAATCTTCCTCTACAATCATCTCCTGCAATCATCTTTTCATCATTCTTGGTGGCACAAGCTCTCAATCATCACTTTTGATCTCTCTCTTCATCTAGAATCAATCTAAGGTAAACGTTTAATGATTATTTGTTGTTAATCATTGGTTAATTGATTCATGCAAACCCTAGTTCTCCAAACAATGTTTCTGTGTTTATTGATCATTCTGATTATTGTGAAATGGTTTATGATTAGTTGTGTAATCACATGCCTACACTAAGATGCCTGATATGTTAGAGGTGTTTGATTGTTGATTAGATTATAGCATTGCCAATGTATGAAAATTAGGGTTTTTGATCGTAAGCTGCAGCGTAACTGTTCCATTGAAAACTGTGATTTGGTTTTTGAAAATTACGCATGATTGTTAGTCCGGAGATTTGTGTCAGGGCTTTGTGAAGTCACAAGTCCGAATTTTGTGAAGGGAAAACATGGTCTGACTTTTGAGATGTAATGTATGGTCCGACCTTTTGATGATTGTATAGTCCGACTTTTGATTGATACATGGTCCGAATTTTGTTTAGATTGTAATGGTCCGAATTTTGTTTAGATTGTAATGGTCCGAATTTTGTTAAGCTTGTAAGGTCCGAATTTTGTTAAGTATGGGTGGTCCGAACTTTTATAAGGGGTGTTTAGTCCGACTTTTATAAGGGGGTGTTTGGTCCGACTTTTATAAGGGGGTGTTTGGTCCGACTTTTAATGGGGGTGTTTTGTCCGACTTCTGATGCCTTGTATGGTCCGAGTTTTATGATGCTTGTATAGTCTGAGTTTTATATGTGAAGCATGGTCCGAGTTTCATATGTGATACATGGTCTGAGTTTTATGAATAATACATGATCCGAGTTTATTAGAAGATCCTTGGGTCTGAGTATTAGTTATTGTTTAAATGCTAAGTTCAAAACCCTCTTAGGGTTGTATGAAGAACACCTTGCATGCCATTGTATGTATGTTACTGTATGTTTCGGTATGTTACTGGATGATACTGTATGTATGAACAATCTATGTCATGTCATTCTGTACACAATTATCACACGGAACACAGTTGTTTGGACATCAAGGAATTGTAAACCCTAATTGAACGTAAACACTTACATCGAGTTTATGTGCAATGTACCCTAGGTCGTGTGTAACGGACCTAACCATTAATTAACACTAGAAGCACAATAACAAACCGAGCAAACCAAGGTGAGTTCACACCCTTACTAAGGCATGGGATTCACGGGGTAGGGAATGGGATTGGATGATTATCTGTATTTACGTTGTTGTTGGGAATTATGAATTACTGACCTCGGTTGGGAAAGGTCACTTATAGATACTGCTAGACTAGTGATACATGGGGAAGCCCCCACTACTCTTCGCACACATGCCTGTAATGGCCGCGATACTGATACTGATCTTCGCACACATGCCTGGAATGGCCGCGATACTGATACTAAACTTCGCACACATGCCTGGAGGGTCGCGATACAAATAAAACTAGTCTACAATACATGGGAAACCCCCACTAATCTTCGCAAACATGCCTAGAGGGCCGCGATGTAATTATAAACGATACATGGGTTACTAAACAAACAAACGTTTTATGAAATGAACACTATTACTAAACAACCCACTGTGAACTCGCTCAACTAGTTGTTGACTCTCTGTTACATGCCTTGCAGGTCGTTAGGTATATATGGAGCTTGCACTGGGAGGCGCGGTCGTTGTGGACAAGGATCGTGAATGCTTTGATTAAACATTTTGACATTACATATTCATACTTATGTTGGGTTTATTTTTATGCTTCCGCTAAACATTGATATTGCACTTATGTTATGAACACCTTTCATATTGGTTTGGTTGAATTACATTTACTTTTACTTATTACTTACATGTTCAATATGATTGGTGGCTTGATCCTGGTCATGTCACGCCTCCAAGCGGTGGTACTCCGCGAGTGGATTTTGTGGGTGTGACAGATTGGTATCAGAGCCATTGGTTATAGAGAACTTGGTTTTAATATGGGGAAAACGTTTTTTATTAAAGCCAGACTATAACCAGTACAGTGCTCAACGATCCACAACGACGCATCGCTCCACGTGCAAGGCTCAACATCATAGGTACTACTATTCATGTATACTTTACCTAGTTGCTAGAATTACATAGAACTTTGCTCGTGGTATGCTTAGATTACATTGCCTACTATTCATTATTGCTTGAGAACACTTGTGTGCTTACTCTCTTCTGTCATCGCACTATTCGCGAACGCTCTCTCACTTATGTTACCTTTGCTATGAAGATCATGGCTGGACGCATTAACTTGACACAAGCCTAGTTGACGGCTCTCATTAACGAACAAGTTGTTGCGCCACTTGCAGCCGCTCAAGCAGGAGGTATACCCTGCAGTCGTAACTCACGTTAGGATCTTTAGATCCTACACTTCTAGACCCACTCTTGTGTTTAATCTTGTCCAGTTCTTATACACAGCAGGTCAACACGCTCAGCCACCTGTTTGCACTTTCAAGAATTTCATGGACTGTCGTCCAAGCACGTTCAGTGGCATGGAGGGAGCAGTGGGACTCCTCCATTGGTTTGAAAAGCTCGAGTCGGTGTTTGAGATGTGTGAATGCCCCGAGGCTCGCAGGGTGAAGTACGCCAATGGCACACTAGAAGGAATCGCGCTGACTTGGTGGAATGCGCAAGTTCAACTTTTAGGATTGGCAGCTGCTAACGCCACTCCTTGGAATGATTTCAAGGAGCTGATTAAACGGGAATACTGCACACGTGACGACATCCACAAGTTAGAGGTGGAGTTCTTTCATTTGAAGATGTCTGGGTCGGAAATTGAGGCATATACTAAAAGGTCAAACGAGCTGGCCGTTCTGTGTCCAACTATGGTGGACCCTCCTATCAGACGTATTGAGTTGTATCTGAAAGGGTTGACACCAGAAATTCAAACCCACGTGACATCGGCCAACCTTGCTAACATCCAGGATATCCAGCGTCTTGCTCATCGCCTCACAGATCAGGCAGTGGAACAGAACAGGCTGCCTAAACGTATCAGCGCTACCGATGCTACTACTTCCGCTACTCCTAGTGACAACAAGCGGAAATGGGATGGGGATTCCAGCAAAGATTCAGCTACAACTCAGTCTCAGGTTCAGCAGCGCAAGACTGATAACTACCAGAGCCCTGGTCAGCAATCTTCGGGCAATCAAAGACAGGGTGGATATCGGGGAAATCTCCCAAGGTGCAATACTTGCAACAAGCACCACAACGGCCAGTGCAACAAGGGTCGTTGTCAGCGGTGCCTCAAGATAGGTCATGAGGCTAAAGATTGTAGAAGCTCACGACCTGCGAACCAGAATCAGCAACAACAACCACCTGCTCCACGAAACCAGCAGCAACAACAGCAACGAGGCAACAGAGGATGCTATCAATGTGGTGCTGAAGACCACTTCAAACGTGATTGTCCCCAGTTAAACCAGAACTAGAACAACAACAATAACAACAATCAGGGCAATGGCAACAATAACGGGGGAAACAATAATGGCAACGATGCTAGGGGACGCGTGTTCGTGCTAGGGCAGGGTGATGCAAGGAATGATCCTAACGTAGTTATGGGTAAGTTTCTTCTCGACGACTTTTATGTTACTGTATTGTTTGATTCGGGTGCGGATACCAGTTATGTGTCTCTAAAAGTTAGTCAAATGTTAAAACGTACACCAACACCCTTAAACACCAAACATGTCATAGAGTTAGCCAACGGTAAAAGTTTAGAGGCCACACACGTAGTCAAGGGTTGTAACATCGTCTTAGCCGGTCAGACTTTCTCCATCGACCTCATTCCTATAGTTCTGGGTAGTTTCGACATCGTTATTGGTATGGATTGGTTATCCCAGCAACAAGCAGAGATCTTATGCAAGGAGAAGATCGTTCGTATTCCTCGTTCTGGTCAAGAACCTCTCGAAGTTCAAGGCGACAAGAGTGGTGCTGTGGTTGGCATCATCTCATTCCTAAAGGCTCAGAAATGTTTACGAAAGGGTCACACTGCCATTTTGGCACTTGTTACAGACGCATCAACGAAAGAGAAGAGATTAGAGGATATCCCAGTTGTACGTGATTTTCCTCAAGTGTTTCCTGAAGATTTACCTGGGCAACCGCCTCACCGCCAGGTCGAATTTCAAATCGAATTAGCTCCTGGAGCAGCACCAATAGCTCGTGCACCGTATCGCTTAGCTCCAACCGAACTGGAAGAACTGTCTAAGCAATTGCAAGAGCTCTTGGATAAGGGTTTTATACGTCCTAGCTCTTCGCCCTGGGGAGCTCCAGTACAATTTGTGAAGAAGAAAGATGGAACCTTCAGGATGTGCATAGATTACCGCGAACTCAACAAGGTGACAGTGACGAACCGCTACCCTCTGCCACGTATTGACGACTTGTTCGACCAGCTGCAAGGGTCGAGCTACTACTCCAAGATTGACCTGAGGTCAGGTTACCACCAGCTGAGAGTCCGGGATGAGGACGTCTCTAAGACAGCATTCAGAACTCGCTACGGCCACTACAAGTTTCTAGTCATGCCATTCGGGCTAACGAACACGCCTGCAATTTTCATGGATCTTATGAACAGGGTGTGCAAGCTTTATTTAGACAAGTTTGTGATTGTGTTCATCGACGACATCCTGATCTACTCCAAGAGTCAGGAGGAACACGAGCAGCATCTACGACTTATCTTGGAACTTCTTCGAAAGAAACAACTGTACGCCAAGTTTTCAAAATGCGACTTCTGGCTTCGTGAAGTTCACTTTCTAGGCCATGTGGTAAACAAGGATGGGATTCATGTTGATCCATCCAAGGTAGATTCGATCAGGAACTGGCCTGCACCGCGTACACCAACGGAAATACGCCAATTCTTGGGTTTGGCGGGTTATTACAGACACTTCATCAAAGACTTCTCAAAGATCACACAGCCACTTACATTACTGACATAGAAAGGTGTTACTTATCGTTGGGGCAATGCACAGGAAACAACTTTCCAACACTTAAAGGATGGACTATGTAGTGCACCTATTCTCTCTTTGCCAGAGGGCACAGACGATTTCGTGGTTTATTGTGACGCATCAATACAGGGTCTTGGTTGTGTATTGATGCAACGGGATAAAGTCATTGCTTACGCTTCGCGGCAACTTAAAGTTCACGAACGGAACTACACGACACACGATTTAGAGCTTGGAGCTGTTGTTTTCGCGCTTAAGATATGGCGACACTACCTGTACGGTACCAAGTGCACTATCTACACCGATCACAGGAGTCTCGAGCATATCTTCAAGCAGAAGGAATTGAAGATGCGTCAACGACGATGGGTCGAGTTACTGAATGATTACGAATGTGCCATCAAGTACCATCCAGGCAAAGCCAACGTTGTGGCTGACGCTCTTAGTCGAAAGGATACGACACCTAGACGTGTACAAGCATTGCAGCTTACTATTCAGTCTAGTCTTCCTGCACAGATACGAGATGCTCAGGTAGAAGCATTGAAACCAGAAAACGTCAGGGCTGAAGCCCTACGCGGCTCAAGGCAACGGTTAGAACAAAGGGAAGACGGCGCCTACTATGTAACAGGATGCATTTGGGTTCCACATTATGACAACTTACGCGAGCTGGTAATGGATGAAGCTCATAAGTCCCGCTACTCGGTACATCCAGGTTCGGATAAAATGTACCACGATCTCAGAACTACATACTGGTGGCCTAGCATGAAGGCCCACATAGCAACTTACGTCGGCAAGTGTTTGACCTGCGCGAGGGTCAAGACGGAATATCAGAAACCATCAGGCCTACTCCAGCAACCAAAGATACCACAATGGAAATGGGAGGAAATTTCCATGGATTTTGTTACTGGCCTGCCTAGATCCCAGCGTGTGAACGATACTATTTGGGTAATCGTGGATCGACTCACAAAGTCTGCTCACTTCTTGGCTATCAAGGAAACTGACAAGTTCTCTACATTAGCAGACGTATACTTGAAAGAAGTTGTTTCGAGGCATGGAGTGCCAACCTTTATTATCTCAGATCGTGATGCACGATTTACTTCAGAACTATGGCAAGCAATGCACAAATCTTTTGGCTCTCGGTTAGACATGAGCACAGCGTACCACCCTCAGACAGATGGACAGTCTGAGCGCACTATCCAGACTCTAGAAGACATGCTTCGGGCGTGTGTTATCGATTTCGGCAACAGCTAGGAAAAACATCTCCCGTTAGTGGAGTTTTCGTACAATAACAGTTACCACACCAGCATTCAAGCCGCTCCATTCGAGGCATTATACGGACGAAAATGTTGATCACCTCTTTGTTGGGCAGAGGTGGGTGATAGTCAGATCACAGGTCCAGAAATGGTAGTTGATGCTACTGAACGGATTGCACAGATACGACAACGCATGGCGGCAGCTCGTGACCGTCAGAAAAGTTACGCTGATAAGCGCAGGAAACCGCTCGAGTTCCAAGTTGGGGATCGAGTGCTACTCAAAGTCTCACCCTGGAAGGGTGTAGTTCGTTTTGGTAAACGGGGCAAGCTCAATCCGTGGTACGTTGGACCGTTCGAGATCATTGAAAGAATAGGCAAAGTGGCCTACAAACTAAACCTACCAGCAGAACTCGGTGCAGTTCTTAACGTTTTCCACGTGTCGAATCTGAAGAAGTGTCTGTCAGATGAGACCCTCATAGTTCCTTTGAAGGAACTCACTATCGACGAACAGTTGCATTTCGTCGAGGAACCTGTTGAAATCACGGACCGGGATGTTAAGGTCCTCAAGAACACTAGAATACCTCTTGTACGAATTCTTTGGAACTCCCGTCGTGACCCAGAGTTTACCTGGGAACGAGAAGACCAAATGGAACTCAAATATCCCCAGTTATCCAGAACAATGCAACTACTACTGAGGCTGAAGCTACTACAGAATTTCGGGACGAAATTCCAAATCAACGGGGGGGATGATGTGACACCCCAGGAAAACCAGTAAACGATACAACTTAATTAGCTTCCTCAGTAACCGCATGCTAAATTTCGGGACGAAATTTCTTTCAAGTTGGGGATAATGTGACAACTCGAGTTTTCGAGATTCCACTTTCGCATTTATTGCACGTTAACTGTTTGTCTAGTTGTTTACTTACACAATTTGTTCGCTTTGTAACTGTATACGTTGTGATATGATAAAGTGTATTGTGATTGTTGCATGGTTATGTGTTATTTTACATATGATTTGACAAATACATGAACTTGATGATGAAACTGTAAATTATATGTGGTGTGGTGTTTTATGTAAAAGATGATACTTAAGGGTGAGTAGAGTAGTTAGTGAAACCTTAATAACCCCTAACCCTAATCTCTCTCACAAATCATTATACGCATTTTCAATCTTCCTCTACAATCATCTCCTGCAATCATCTTTTCATCATTCTTGGTGGCACAAGCTCTCAATCATCACTTTTGATCTCTCTCTTCATCTAGAATCAATCTAAGGTAAACGTTTAATGATTATTTGTAGTTAATCATTGGTTATTTGATTCATGCAAACCCTAGTTCTCCAAACAATGTTTCTGTGTTTATTGATCATTCTGATTATTGTGAAATGGTTTATGATTAGTTGTGTAATCACTTGCCTACACTAAGATGCCTGATATGTTAGAGGTGTTTGATTGTTGATTAGATTACAGCATTGCCAATGTATGAAAATTAGGGTTTTTGATCGTAACCTGCAGCATAACTGTTCCATTGAAAACTGTGATTTGGTTTTTGAAAATTACGCATGATTGTTAGTCCGGAGATTTGTGTCAGGGCTTTGTGAAGTCACAAGTCCGAATTTTGTGAAGGGAAAACATGGTCCGACTTTTGAGATGTAATGTATGGTCCAACCTTTTGATAATTGTATAGTCCGACTTTTCATTGATACATGGTCCGAATTTTGTTTAGATTGTAATGGTCCGAATTTTGTTTAGATTGTAATGGTCCGAATTTTGTTAAGCTTGTAAGGTCCGAATTTTGTTAAGTATGGGTGGTCCGAACTTTTATAAGGGGTGTTTGGTCCGACTTTTATAAGGGGGTGTTTGGTCCGACTTTTATAAGGGGGTGTTTGGTCCGACTTTTATAAGGGGGTGTTTGGTCCGACTTCTGATGCCTTGTATGGTCCGAGTTTTATGATGCTTGTATAGTCTGAGTTTTATATGTGAAGCATGGTCCGAGTTTCATATGTGATACATGGTCTGAGTTTTATGAATAATACATGATCCGAGTTTATTAGAAGATCCTTGGGTCTGAGTATTAGTTATTGTTTAAATGCTAAGTTTAAAACCCTCTTAGGGTTGTATGAAGAACACCTTGCATGCCATTGTATGTATGTTACTATATGTTTCGGTATGTTACTGGATGATACTGTATGTATGAACAATCTATGTCATGTCATTTTGTACACAATTATCACACGGAACACAGTTGTTTGGACATCAAGGAATTGTAAACCCTAATTGAACGTAAACACTTACATCGAGTTTATGTGCAATGTACCCTAGGTCGTGTGTAACGGACCTAACCATTAATTAACACTAGAAGCACAATAACAAACCGAGCAAACCAAGGTGAGTTCACACCCTTACTAAGGCATGGGATTCCCGGGGTAGGGAATGGGATTGGATGATTATCTGTATTTACGTTGTTGTTGGGAATTATGAATTACTGACCTCGGTTAGGAAAGGTCACTTATAGATACTGCTAGACTAGTGATACATGGGGAAGCCCCCACTACTCTTCGCACACATGCCTGTAATGGCCGCGATACTGATACTGATCTTCGCACACATGCCTGGAATGGCCGGGATACTGATACTAAACTTCACACACATGCCTGGAGGGCCGCAATACAAATAAAACTAGTCTACAATACATGGGAAACCCCCACTAATCTTCGCAAACATGCCTGGAGGGCCGCGATGTAATTATAAACGATACATGGGTTACTAACCAAACAAACGTTTTATGAAATGAACACTATTACTAAACAACCCACTGTGAACTCGCTCAACTAGTTGTTGACTCTCTGTTACATGCCTTGCAGGTCGTTGGGTATATATGGAGCTTGCACTGGGAGGCGCGGTCATTGTGGACAAGGATCGTGAATGCTTTGATTAAACATTTTGACATTACATATTCATACTTATGTTGGGTTTATTTTTATGCTTCCGCTAAACATTGATATTGCACTTATGTTATGAACACCTTTCACATTGGTTTGGTTGAATTACATTTACTTTTACTTATTACTTACATGTTCAATATGATTGGTGGCTTGATCCTGGTCATGTCACGCCTCCAAGCGGTGGTACTCCGCGAGTGGATTTTGGGGGTGTGACACTTCGATTAAGGAGCTTTTCGAATTCAAACGACACAAAACAGTTATCGGCTCCAGTATCAAACAAACACGAAGCATATATACCATTCACAAGGAATGTACCATTGACCACGTTGTTATCGGCTTGAGCTTGACGGACATTGATGTTGAAAGTACGTCCGCGAGCTGCTTGCTGTTGCTGCTGCTGTTGCTGTTGCTGTTGCTGGGGCAGCTGTTGTTGTTGCTGGGGCTGCTGCGGTTGTGGCTCTTGCTTCACGACTCGATTCGGGCACATATTTGCGAAGTGGTTGAGATCACCATACGTAAAGCAAGCTCTAGCGTGGATCGAGTGTGCAGGAGCCGCTTGTTGGCCTTGAGGAGCAGGAAGTAGAGCTTGTTGAGCAGGAGCTTGACCTTAAGCTGGAGCTGGAACTTTACGTGGACCTGTACGGCAGTTGGCAGTGAAGTGGTCCTACATGTTGCAATGCACACAGTATCTGCAGGCGATTCCCACTGGATGGTGGTAGGTTCAAGTAGGGCAAGCCGGGTGAGGACCAGTATACGCGCGCTTGGCTGGCGATGCGTTGGTGACCGGTGCCGCTACTTGGCGGTGTTGAGGCTGCGGTTGAGCTGGAATTGATTGGAGCGGGGCAACGGTGGTGACAGAGCAATTTGTTGCTACTGTTGCTGTTCTTCCTCTTGCAACGAGAGGACTTTGAAGACTGCGGAGCAGCGGCGGTTTCAGCGGTTGCAGCGGTGGTGGCTTGATGCAGATTCTTGGAGGCTTTTTCCCAATACCCAGCCTTAACTCGCTTGCCGTTTTGTCTCAGCAGTGAGTAGAAAAGTTTCCTCGATGGTTGACGTCTTTGCAGCTTGAACGAAATCAGCCACGCAATTCGGAAGAGCACGGATATACTTTTTGATGGTGATTTCAGGCGTAGAGACTTGACCTGGACAGATTATGCTTAGCTGCTTGAAGCGAGCAGTCAAACCAGAGTTGTCATCATCCTTCTGCTTCAGATGCCAGAACTCGTCCTCCAACTTTTAGAGCTCGTGGGGAGGGCAGAACTCTTTCATCATCAGGTCGTTCAACTCATCCCACGTCAATCCGTAAGCTGCATCATTCCCACTTTTGTTTCTCTCGGTCGTCCACCAGTCTAAAGCGCGGGACTGGAAGACGCTGGTGGCGTTAATAGTTCGGAAATTTTCAGGACAGTTGATCTGGCGCAGGGTGACTTCAATCGAATCGAACCATTGAAACATGGCCGTAGGACCATCTTCTCCGGTAAATTCTTTCGGGCCGCAGGCTTTAAACTGCTTGAAGCTAAATGTAGCTTTGGGAGAATCGGCCCGGGACTCCTCAGAAGCTTTGCTAGCATTTTCATTCAGCTCGCTAACAATTTTTGGGATAACTTTCGCCATTTGCTTAGCGACGAGGGCGGCGATGCGTTTGTCATCGTGATTGCGGCGAGCTGAGCACGAGTTAAACGATCCAAATGACGACATTGTCTGCAACAGACAGTGCCATAGGATTCAAAACGCTATATATAATCGAATCTCACCTCACACGTACTACTACTAAAGCGCAAGAACACATCAACCATACAAACACATAATCATATAAGCACATAATCACAGAACACATAAGCACGTAGAAGCGCGTAAGCACGTAAGGCACAGAAGCACATGAGGCAGTCAGATCACAGAAACCTATTATTCAAAGTTCGCGCGTTCGAGAATAGCGATTGCGATTAGCGAGTACACAACAAGTAATATAGCATAAGCGAGTAACATAGCAATACGATCATTCACAAGTAGCAACGATTTGTTAGCGTATTGAGATAGATGTGCAGTGCGATTTGTGTGTGTCGATCAAAGCGAACAACAAAAAGCGTATAAATCACCAAAATCGAAGCATCTCGACAGGTAAAATCACATAAAACACACAAAATTCCACATAAAATGGCAAATATCAGAGTCAGCAGTTGTGGGCTCAGAATCGAAACACATAAAATCAGTGATTGCGAGCTTGAAAATCGTGGATAGATTGTCTTAGGCTTGATAGACAGTGACTACCCAAAGTGATTCAACTTCTCAATGACTATAATATACGTTTTGGCCTAATGGACTGTGCTCTGTCACCGACATACGGTGAATGGCACGCATCCCTTCGGTTACTTACGCAACTCAAGTCGTTGGAACCCATCGAGACTTTGGTGAGAGTTTTGAAAAACCAAAATGAAGAACGGAACGAGTCGTCAAGGTTCGGGTTTCACCCCTGACTTAACAGTTTCGTTCTTGTTTTGATAAAATAGTGAGGAAAATTTGCGTCGAAGTTCGGATTTCACTCCTAATCCAACGCAAATTCTCTTGTTTTATAATAAAATGCGGGTCGAATAGGCGATTCTGTCAAGAGTTTGCGGTTTTCACACCTAATCTCGACCTAATCACTCGTTCATCTTTGAAAATAGTGTGCAGTGATAGTCTAGTGTTCAGCGGGGCGAATGAGAAATAGCAAGTAAGCTCGTAAAAACCCTTAAAGGGCATACACAAGTCGGTCTGTTGGTACTTAGACTATAGACTATGTCGTTCCTAAGACACTGACCCGGACTAGGTCGAGTCTTGCCTAATTCCCTATAGTTATGGCTCTGATACCAATCTGTCACACCCCAACCGATGACGGAAACATCGGGGCGCGGCACTGAGCGAAACAGATTGTCCAGGAGAGATCCATAACAACTAAGATTACCGAATATTTATCATTATGTCCCATACCATAATATATATCAAATAAAAGCAGTTATTACAGACATTGTTTTCTCAAAGACAGATCAAACGTTCCGACAACTCAGATTTAAATAGATAAATTGTTTTTGTTTGTGTCTAGACTCCACCCTACTTGATTCCACAAAAGCAGGTAAAGCACAACATCCTAGGCACCTGTTACATACGTTAAAAATAGAGGTCAATACACATAGTGTGAAGGTGAGCATACAAGTTTGATATAGTATAATGGAGTTCAAAATCGTTTACACATAACCAGCATGTAACATGTACAAAGTGAAGGCAAGTAGGTTATCGACAAAGAAATATGCACAGACGTGACTGCAAGTTGTAGAATGCGCAACACATATCCCCCCTGGGACACATGAAGTAAAGCCCTTAACAACCCCTGTCCACGACAGGTGCTGAGTCCAAACTATAGTACTATCGTTGCTAAGGTGTCAGGCAACAATCACTGTGTTAACATAACATACACGCATTCATCGAATAACACGTAGCATGCAATAACGGTCAGCGTATAAATAGTGTTTGCGTTGTGTGTCGATTGTGATTTAGAATAAGTAACGTATGTAACACCCAAAAGTGTGTAAAGCAAAAAGGGTTAGAGTATACTCACTAATACGCGCAAAATGCAAAATATAAATTATATCAAATATGGCATAAAACTAACCCTTTTTTAGTACTACTGTTGGAAAAAGTGTGTTTTTGTCTTCCTCTTGTATTTTCAGGATTAAATGAGCTCAAATTAACAAAAGAAGCAAAAACACAGCAAAATCTAACATAAATACAAGAAAAGGGACAAAAGTGGATTGCCCGACCCCTCGACAGCATCCTCCCAAGCAAAACAAAGAAAGCAGAAGACTGAACACGCCCCGTGCTCAGCGAGCACGGGGCCGTGCCCAAGAAGCAGCAGAAAAGACAAACTAATAGAAGCTTCTATTGACCACCACGGGGCCGTGCCCAGCGGACACGGGGGTGTGGTCAGAGTACTGCATGCGCATTTATTGTAATTGCGAATTACAATTAATGAAGAAAGAGAGTGTCAGACGGCCACGGGGCCGTGCCCAGGCTTCTATTCAGCCTATAAATAGGAGTGCTTGGAGCCATTTCAACTCATCCCTTGGCACACCACCTCTCTCACACTTCACCCACCACCCACCACCACCATAACACCATCATCCACCACTATCATCCATTGTCCATCATAGAGTGTGTGAGTCGTCTCGGTATCCAAGATTGATCGTAAGAGTTCTTGACAGTCAAAGGCCATGTTTGCCTAAGTCTCTTACATCACTTGGTGAAGACAAGTGTCTAGTGTAATACTTTTTATTTTTAATCTTTTGCACTTTTTATTTGGTTTTGTATTAATGACTTTAATAACTAGTTTCTTATGTTGAAGGTGATTCTTCCTTATCGTTTGTCCGTAGTGTCTTGACATTATTTTACTGTCTATATAAAATAAAAGATTTTCACCATTCATATCTCCACGGTCTATATGGAGGTATGTTGGCTACCTGGTCGGGGGTTAAGGGAACGGTTTGGTAAGAGTCTTGCCCTTGTTCAGCGTTTAGAGGTCCTGCAAGGGACCTGGGTCAAATTTAGTAGGATCTCCTTCAATACCCAAAGGTATTGGATGGCGGGGATCCAAACTCTTTGACCCCCTCATAAGTAAACTACTATTAATAATATAACCAAATATCTTTCAATAAGAGGGGCCTACCATAATTTGCATTAATAACTTAATTAATTATCTTTCAATAATCCGACCTTTAGGATTGTATCCTTGTTGACCCAAACTACTAGGTTGAGGGTAACGTCACCTTCAAAAGAGGGGACTACTACAATAATTAAGATAATCTCTTAAACAAGTGCAAAAGTGCGAAAATAATCAAAGGTTACACTATACATGAGTCGGATCCAAGTGATTCATCTTGTCTATCTGTTTTTATTTTTTATTTTTATTTTTCAGCATTTAGTTAGTTTTATTTTCTTAGTTTTAAAAATATTTTCTAACATTCTGATTTGATTAGACGTTTAGGATAAACCGGTACTAAAAGCTCTTGTGTCCTTGGACGACCTCGGTATCTTACCAACACTATACTACGTCCACGATGGGTGCACTTGCCCATATGTGTGTGTAGTGTTAGTAAATATCGTGTTTTATAAATTTAAAACTTGGCTAAAAAGTGTAAAAAGGGCTTAAAATATACACCTAAAACATATACACACTTGCACGCATCAAGTTTTTGGCGCCGTTACCGGGGACACAAGGATTTTAAGAAAGTTAGGAATCAACAGCCTAATCATTTTTTTTATTTTCTTTTTATTTTTTTAGTATTTTCTTAGTTTTTCAGCTTCTGCAGAGCTCAGCACGGGCCGTGCCTGGTCGGACACGGGCCGTGCCCAGCATTGGTACTGGCAGTTTTTATTTTCCGAGTTACAGAAGGCTGAGCACGGGGCCGTGTCGGTGCAACACGGGGCCGTGTCCAACTTTCTAGTAACAGGGATCTGGAAAACAATCACTGTAACTCCGACCATGGGCCGTGTTCACGGAGCACGGGGCAGTGGTGAACCTTCTGACCAACATTCTTTTCTGTTTTGTTGCAGAACTTGGAACCCGACGCCACCTCTACGTAGTGTATGAGCTCCAGTTCTAATAAAGACATAAAAGAACCTCTAGAAGAACCCGAACGCTTTCTCAGAAAAAGACTAAAAGCTAAAAACCAAGAGAAGGTTTCGGGGGACCCACTTCCAATGGCGGACCAGTGTACCCTCATGGATTACCTACGACCCACCGTAGGTAACCTTGGCGCCGCTATCAATGCACCGAATGTCGAAGCCAATAACTTCGAACTTCGGCCACATTTGATACAGATGCTTCAAAACTCTGCAACCTTTCATGGGCTTGCAGACGAGTATCCCCATCTACATATTACTAATTTCTTAGAAATATGTGATACCTTTCTGATCAATGGAGCATCAAATGATGCCATTCGCCTTCGAATGTTTCCATTTTCACTAAAAGACCGAGCAAAAGCTTGGCTTAACACCCTCCCAGTTGGTTCGGTAAACACCTGGGATGAACTAGCCCAAAAATTACTATATAAGTATTTCCCTCCCGCTAAAACGGCTAAATTAATGACTGAAATTAATACATACTCGCAAGACGAGGGGGAATCCTTATATGAAACTTGGGAAAGATTTAAGGAGCTATTACGAAAGTGTCCTCATCACGGTCTTGCAGTGTGGCAACAAGTATCCACCTTCTATAATGGATTGTTGCCACATACTAGACAAACACTTGACTCTAGCTCCGGGGGACTTTTAGGTAATCGCCGCCCGCAAGAAATATATAATCAGATTGAGGAAATTGCTCAAACCAATTTTCAATGGCACACTCCCCGAGGCAATAAATCTATTGCCCCGGGCACCCATAAGGTTGATGAAAGCACTTCTTTACAAGCCCAAATCGAGGCCCTTTCTTCAAAAATTAAAAAGCTAGAAATGACAAAAACAGTCTCGGTTATGGCTTGTGAAGGGTGTGGTGGGCCACATGAAAATTGGAGTTGTATGAAAGAAACAGATGATCAAACAGAGTCGGTAAACTACATTGATAATAGACCTAGGCCGTCGGGTCCCCCAACGGGCACCTACAACCAAGGATGGCGTAACCACCCTAACCTTGGTTGGAGAGAACCCGGCAATAGTAGTAACCAACAAAACCTAAATCAACGAGCAAACTTTCAACAACCAAGGAATGAGTCACAAAACTTTTCTCAACAACAAGGTGGACGAGAGAGGCTTGAAGATACTATATCTCGCCTCATCTCCAACACTGAAAAGAAAAACTCGGATTGGTTTCTGCAATTAGAATCAAATTTTAGAAATCAACAAGCTAGTATTCAAAATATCGAAAAACAAATAAGTCAACTAGCCCAAAATTTCTCCGAGAGACCACAAGGCGCGTTACCAAGTAATACCGAAACAAACCCAAAGGCACAAGTTCATCTCATAACACTACGGAACCGTACCGTGGGTCCTGCGGAAGGCCCGCCGCCTACCAAGGAGACCGCAACACCGCCCCAACAAGAGAAGGGTTCTCCTCCCTCACCAGAGCCTACCAAGGCTCCTCGAGTTCCG
Source organism: Helianthus annuus (assembly GCF_002127325.2). Classification (NCBI taxonomy): domain Eukaryota; kingdom Viridiplantae; phylum Streptophyta; class Magnoliopsida; order Asterales; family Asteraceae; genus Helianthus; species Helianthus annuus. Next base: position 145,921,642 of record NC_035436.2, read on the forward strand.
TACCCCGGTAGGTTAATCCGCCAGAAGACCGATGAGCAATTCGCTAAATGCGAAAGTCTACTAAAACAATTGCATGTCAACATTCCTTTCATTGACGTCCTGACCCAAATGCCTAAATATTCAAAATTCATGAGGGACTTTCTCACTCATAAAAGGAAAATTGAATCATTGCAATTAGTTAACTTAGGCGAAGAATGCTCTGCCCTCGTGCTCAATAAACTTCCCCAAAAGAAGATTGATCCCGGAAGCTTCACAATTCCTTGCTCAATTGGGGACTCCCCCATTTGAAATGCGCTAGCCGACGTTGGTGCTAGCATCAACCTCATGCCAGCATCAATGTTCAAAAGACTCGGTTTAGGCAAGACGAGTCCTACAAAGATGAGTATACAGCTTGCTGATCGATCCGTCAAATTCCCACAAGGTGTCGCTGAAAATCTGCTAGTTAAAGTTGATAATTTCGTCTACCCGCCGGCCGACTTTGTCATCCTTGATATGGAAGAAGACACTGAAGTCCCCCTCATACTAGGGATACCATTTCTAGCCACCGCACAAGCAGTGGTAGACATGAATGACGGAACGCTCACTTTAAAATATGGTGATGAGGAAGTGAAGTTCGGGGTTGGGAAGAGAATAGAGGACGATGACCCGGTCAATTACATGAAGGTTATTGATTCGATTTTGGATGATGCTTTCCGACGGTGCAACATGGGATGCAAAACATCCCGCTCGGAAAACATATAACCTCACCTTGGGTCTAGCCAAGGACCCTTATAAACGTGGCGCACCACGGAGGCATTCCGCGGAACTATCCTAAGTTTAGTCTAATCTTTTAGTTTTAATTTTCAGGAATAAAACACACTCTGGATGGTGAAGGATAACAAGGGAAACGAGAAACATGGCCCATGCACGAAAACAGGGCCATCCGACAACAATTTCTTCATTACTGTAAGCTCAGCACGGGCCGTGTCCCGTCAACCCGGCCCCGTGCTGAACATCCTGCAGAAAAGCGCCCAGTTCAGGTAACTGGACACGGGCCGTGTTCACTGAACACGCCCCCGTGTCCAGGCTTCTGTTTCTTTTCTTTAATTTTTGTTACTGGCACCTGAACACGGGGCCGTGCCCGGTCACCACGGGGCCGTGTCCAGACTGCCAGTAACATAAAATTATGCTTTTAACACCATTTTACACATTCAATCAACCTAAAAACTTATATTTGGGACACATTGAGGACAATGTGTAATTTAAGTGTGGGGGGATGCTAAAACCTTGAATTTTGCAAGTTCTAATAACAAGCCTTACACAAAACTTTATTTGGAATCGCTAATCACCCCAAATTTTTTTTCAAAAATTTGCATTTTTTTTACTTGTCTAAGTTTAAGTTGGGAATTCTAATTCTAACAAGGTTATATTTTTACAAATTTACAACCGATAGCGTCGTGATAAAAAGAACCAACATAAGAAAATTATGAAACGGCATGACAAGCTTAGTTAAAATTTGATTATATATACTTGATCACGTAAAAACCCATTCCCACAAAAGTGAGTTTTGAGCCTTTATAGAGCATACAAATACATATCTTTACACTAAATGCTCTTTTTTCGTTTCTTGTGTGAATAGCCGCTTGGTTCTTATGACTCTAGAACTTGCCACGACAATTCATTCCCGGTCCTTACCAACTTAAACCCAAGTAAGTAAATGATAGAGGCATTAGGACTAACCCTTTTTCTTTCAACACCATTATTTTCACTTTTCTTTTCACCTACCCAAAAATTCCCCCTACTTAACCTCTTTGAGCCTAAACCTTTTCATTTCTTAACCCAAAACCTTTTACCCACCAAAACCCCTTTTTCATTTTTTTTCCTTATTTTAGTAACAAAGCTTGGTTTTCATGTGACTCTTAAAAAAAATTAACGAATGATGATGAAGTTGGAAATAAACAAACAAAGCTCCTCAAACAAAAGCTTGTTTGAATAAATACTTCATTGAAAATAAAAGGTCACAAAAACAAAATGTTTTACAAAAACCAACGCTTTTTACGCCTTTTCGCCCTTTTTCAACTAACCACTAACCCAATCACCCACCTTTAGCCCAAGCCTAACCCTTCACCCAAAAAGTCCTCTTGATATTTACAAAGGTATAAAGTTAAAAAGGAGGAGGATTGATTGCTTGGCAAGCTTATGGTAGAAATAAGTTCCACGCCGCTCTCGAGTGATTCACTAAAAATACACCTTCGGCCGAGTTTGAGTGATTTCTTGTCACACCCCGATTTCCACGTGTTTCACCAGTGGGCCCTGTGGGGGATTACCGTGACGTAGTTGGCAACAATATAGTCAAACCACACAATATATGAATGCACAGCGGAAGCATAAAGATAAATTATATTTCAACCACTGAATGTAATATCCAAGTATCACGAGTAGTCAAAACAAATCCACAGCGGATCAAAATAAGATAGAAAAATAATTGTTCAACAGATTATTGGCATCCCAAGCTTGCGAGACTCTAACGATGCTAAGGAGTAGCCGGCCTATTACGAGTAGAACCTGCATTAATCTTTTTGGGGAAAATACGTTAGTTTACACTGGTAATACATTCAACCGACACTTTTGTAAAATGTTTGATAAAATTGATTTGAATGCACAAGGCACGAACTCTTTATAACTTGGGATAATTTATAATTAAATCTTGTAAAAGAATTACATGTTCACTATGCGTTCGGTCGCCCGGGTCGTGCCGGGTTTAAGGTTAATAGACATGCCACAAAGCATAAAGCCGTGGCGGGAAAACCAACGGTTATACCTTTAATAATATAGACACATTACGGGTGTACGCCTACACCCTGTGTTGGGGTCGTGGCCATTTCGTAAAATGATGCCAAGGATATCTGGGACATGGTCATTAAGCTCCCAAAGGCGTAAAGCCAACAAAACGTATTTAAACGGGCCGATTAAATAATTCAATTAACCACCATATGATGGAAGATTTAATGCCCGAACAAGCGGTAATTTATATACCGTAACCCAAGCCTCAGGTATGTTAAAGGGTCACTCAGAGGTATAACTTAAACATGTCGACACAATTTACCCCTGTAGCTTGTAATCTCTCACTTTCTTCCGCATTTCGTTCCGTACGATCCATGATTTATCCGTTTGAAGGTACGAGCATCATTTAGGGTTACTGTACAGTATATTTATCCCTCGTTGACATTTTTAACCCTCAAATTTTACATACTTTCAATGTTTGTCAACTTTAGTCCTTTATTTAGTATTTAACACCACGTGTAAACTCAAGACACGTGTCAATACATTATTGGACGCAAAATTTCGAGGTGTTACATCCTCACCCCCTTAAAAGAAATCTCGACCTCGAGATTTATTGGAATAGATGAGGGTACTTCTCCTTCATCGTGGACTCTACCTCCCACGTGTACTCGGGACCTCTACGGGCATCCCATTTCACCTTCACAATCGGTATATACTTCCTGCAAAGTTTCTTAACCTGTCGATCCTCGATCGACACAGGTTTCTCAACGAACTTTAAGCTCTCGTCGATGTGTACATCTGTATGCGGTATAACCAGTGATTCGTCAGCGAAACACATCTTCAGGTTACAGATGTGGAACACATTGTGGATACCACTGAGCTCTTCCGGTAAGTTTAATTTGTAGGCAACCGATCCGACACACGTTCGATTACTTCGAAGGGTCCAATATATCTCGGGCTTAGCTTTCCTTTCTTACCGAATCGCATCACCCCTTTTCAGGGTGATACTTTTAGCAGTACCTTGTCGCCTACTTCGAAATTGAAAGGCTTACGCTTCAAATCTGCGTACCTTTTCTGCCTATCTCGGGCAACTTTCAATCGATCGCGAATTTGGACAATCTTGTCCGTTGTTTCGAATATTATATCAGGTCCTGTCATTTGGACATCTCCAACTTCTGCCCAACAAACGGGCGTTCTACATTTTCTACCATATAGGGCTTCAAAAGGTGCAGCCTTAATGCTTGTATGGTAGCTGTTGTTGTAGGAGAATTCGACCAAGGGTAGGTGGTTATCCCAACTACCACCTAAGTTGATTGCACATGCACGAAGCATGTCTTCTAACGTTTGGATTGTACGCTCACTCTGTCCATCTGTCTGAGGGTGGTAAGCCGTACTGAAATTCAAACGTGAACCCAAAGATTGTTGGAAGCTTCTCCAAAAGTGTGATGTGTATCTGGTATCTTTATCAGAGATGATAGACACAGGCACTCCATGAAGGGCTACAATCTTGTCTACAAATAACTGGGCTAATATATCGGAGCTATAAGTCTCCTTTATGGGTAGGAAATGTGCTGACTTGGTCAGTCTATCAACTATTACCCATATTGTATCATTTCCCTTCTTTGTCTTTGGCAACTTGGTGATGAAATCCATCGTCACCATCTCCCACTTCCACTCGGGAAGCTCGGGCTGTTGTAGCAAGCCTGACGGCTTTTGATGCTCGGCTTTCACTTGTGCACAAGTCAAGCACTTTGCTACATAGGTGGCTATAGACTTTTTCAAGCCTATCCACCAAAAATTTGCCTTTAAGTCCTGGTACATTTTATCAGCACCAGGATGAACGGAATATCGGGAACTATGGGCTTCCTGAAGAATAACGTCACGAAGACCTCCATAAACAGGAACCCATATCCTTCCATTCAATCTCAAAATTCCGTCTTTGCCATAAGATAACTGCTCTTCAGTTACCCCCAGCTTTTCGTTTGGATAGTTAGCTTCCAACACAACTTCTTTCTGTGCAGCTAACAATCGCTCATTCAGACTGTTCTTGATTTCAATACTCTTGGCATTTATCCTTATTGGCTTCACCCTTTCTTTCCTGCTTAAGGCATCTGCGACTACATTGGCCTTGCCTGGATGGTATTTTATTTCACAGTCATAGTCGTTCAGAGTTTCCATCCAACGTCGCTGCCTCATATTCAGATCTTTCTGATTGAACAGATGCTGAAGGCTTTTGTGATCAGAATAGATCACAAATTTAATGCCATAAAGGTAATGCCTCCAAAGCTTTAGTGCAAATACAACGGCACCCAACTTCAAGTCATGGGTGGTGTAGTTCTTTTCATGCACTTTTAATTGTCGCGAAGCATAGGCAATCACCTTGCCCCTCTGCATAAGCACACAACCCATACCGGTGTGCGATGCATCACAATATACGACAAATTCTTCCATTCCGTCTGGCAATGTCAACACTGGAGCATTGCTCAGCTTTTGTTTGAGGATATCAAAAGCTTCTTGCTGCTTGGGACCCCAATTGAACTTTATCTTCTTTCTAGTTAAAGAAGTTAGGGGTGCAACAATTCTTGAAAAATTTTCGATGAAGCGTCTGTAGTATCCTGCTAGACCTAGGAAACTGCGAATTTCCGTAGGTGTCTTTGGCTCCTGCCAGTTCATGACGGCTTCAACTTTAGCGGGATCCACCTGGATACCACGCTCGCTGACTACATGCCCAAGGAACTGGACTTCTCGTAGCCAAAAGTCACATTTAGAGAACTTGGCATAAAGCTTCTCTTGATGAAGCAGTTTAAGAATACATCGAAGATGCTTTTCGTGTTCAGCTTGACTCTTCGAGTAGATAAGGATGTCATCGATGAAGACAATGACAAATTTATCCAAATAAGGCTTGCAAACGCGACTCATGAGGTCCATGAATGCGGCAGGTGCATTAGTGAGCCCAAAAGGCATCACTAGGAACTCGAAATGACCATATCGAGTCCTAAATGCAGTTTTATGCACGTCTTCGTCCTTGACCTTCAATTGATGGTACCCTGACCTTAGGTCAATGTTGGAGAAGTAGCTCGCTCCTTGCAACTGATCGAACAGATCGTCGATCCTGGGCAAAGGATACCTATTCTTGATCGTAACTTTATTCAGCTCACTGTAATCGATGCATAGACGCATCGAACCATCTTTCTTCTTGACGAACAGGATTGGCGCTCCCCAAGGAGATGAACTTGGTCTAACAAAACCCTTGGCCAGCAGATCATCTAGCTGTGTCCTCAATTCTTTCATTTCCGTGGGTGCCAATCTATAAGGCGCTCTCGCGATAGGTGCGGCTCCTGGAATGATGTCGATACTGAATTCTACTTGTCTGTCTGGTGGCAAACTAGGCAGTTCTTCTGGGAAAACTTCAGGATAGTCAGAGATGACTGGGATGTCTTCAATTCTGGGTTTCTCCTCACCGATGATTACCTGTGCAATATAAATGACACATCCTTTCTTCAAACATCTGGATGCCTTTAGCATAGATACATGTGCAGGCAATCCATGTCAAGTATCTCCTTGGATGGTAAGTTGTTCTCCAGACGGAGTCTTGATTACCACTTGTTTCTGGTTGCACATGATTTGGGCTTGGTTATGTGATAACCAATCCATACCCAATACTACGTCGAAACCAGCGAGTTTAAAGGGTAACAGGGATAAAGGAAATGAGTGATTCCTAATGGATATAACACATCCATCTAAAACAGTTGAAACTGTCCCCATAGTCCCATCAGCTAGTTCTACTTCATAATTTACATTCAAGGTTTTAACAGGCAATTTTAATAACTCGCAGAACTTATCATCCACAAAGGATTTATCTGCTCCAGAATCAAATAATACTCTTGCAAAAACATCATTGATAAGGAACGTACCGGTTATGACATTGTCGTTCTGGATAGCCTCTTTAACATCCATCTGAAAGACCCTCGCATTGGTCTTTTTACCTTCTTCAGCCTTCTTTGCTATCTTCGGGCAGTTAGTCTTGATGTGCCCTTTCTCGTTGCAACTATAGCAAGTTGCATCCTTGAGTTTCTTGCACTCAAGAGTCCTATGCTCAGAGGACTTGCATATCCCACACGCCTTTGGTGGGGATTTCTTTTCAAACCTGCACCTTCCAAAGTGGTGCTTCTGACAAACCTTGCACAAGGGCTTGTCGCCTGACTGTCGGTCATTTTTCTTGTTCTCTGACCCCCTCTTGTGGTCACGATTGCCCCGATGCTTCTTGCTGGATCTACGTGAATCATCATCCTCACGTTTCCTCTTCTCGCTATCGGCATTTCTCAACGATCTCTGCCTCACTGCATCTAGCGTGAGAGACAGAGATATATCTGCCACGGACCTGAAGGTAGCAGGCCTAGAAGCCTTTACGCTAGCTTTTATTTCTGGGGCCAAACCCCCAATGAAGCGCGCAATCCGTTTGGGTTCCGGTGTCACAAGATACGGAACCAATCTCGACAGAGTGTTGAAAGTTGTGAGATATGCCTGGCAATCCAGGTTCATCATGGCCAACGATAAGAAGTCAGACTCTATCTTCTCAACCTCGTGCTGAGGGCAGTAATTTTCCTTGATGAGAGCCATAAATTCCTCCCATGTCATGCTGTACAAAACAGCCTTCCCAGAGGCTTGAACCAGAGATCTCCACCACGCTAGGGCTTCTCCCTTGAACGACTGTGAAACAAACTTCACCAAGTCTCTCTCGGCACAACCACTGATGTCCACAACAGTGTCCATCTCGTCTAACCAGGTCATACAATCCACCGCGCCCTTTTCCCCAGTGAAATCTCGGGGTTTGCAAGATACAAAATACTTATACATGCAACCCCTGGCGCGAGGTGCGTCATCGACCACTTTCTTCTTAGGGTGGACACTATTCTCATTGGATGAGTGCCCATCGTCGTCCTTCTTAGGCTTAGACGGAGTTGAGGGTGGTTTGCTGTGAGATTTAGAGTGGGTTTTTGGCTTTGAGTGTGGTGTAGATAGGGTTCTGCTTCGGGACTCGGTGTATTCTTCGTACTGTCGATCCAAGGCTGCCTTAATAGCGTTGTCTACCAAAGCTTTTAGTTCAGCGCCCATTAAATGAATCTGGGCGTTATCATTTCCATCTTCCTTCGAATGACTATTAACTCCACTTGGTTCAGCCATTGTAACTCGAATCTGCTACAGAAGATAATGACAAAGTTTTATTTAGGAGTTTATTATGGAACTGTCTGTTATGGCAATTCATTAACCATGGTAAACATAGACCATATTTGGTTAATTTGTTACTCACTGTTATTTAGGATTGAATGTAACTTATCCTATCTATAATTAATATAGTTAGTGGCACAAAAGCCTAGTCACAAGGACGTTTTTATAATATAAGTCGGGATTACAGAGAATCAAGGCATGAAGGTTTGAACCGTAGTCCTTTTACCTTTTCTGACAGGGAGTCATAGACTACAACTGTCTTTTGTCTTATATGACAATAAGTATGGCCCGTGGGCACTACATCACTAATGGATGTTTGATAAATGATCATCTTTATTGACGATTTAGCCCATGATTTATAAATCATTAATCTGGGTCTTGGAATCCTTTGAAGGATTCTTGTATAAGAATGACGGGTGTGATTTTAATGAATCCCATCTGTCAAGGATGTTAACGTGTTTACAGAGGTTAACTGGAACCTGAATCTTTTAATTAAGTCTTACCATCTTGGTCGGGTCTTATAATGACACCAGGCTAGGTTTCACTATTAAGATTCTTTATGTAAGCAGATTAATTTAAAAAAAGAATGATTTTTGATTCATTTCATATAATAATGTATATAATAACAAAAATGAAATTTATAACTTAACATTCCATTAATCATAATAATGATTACACACTGCCCTAAACGGGACTTTTTAATAGACAAATACCTACGCAGAGGTTTACAGAAAACAAGTCCACGCAGGGACCAATACAAGGATAGATGTCCGCATAGGGACAAAAGGATAAGTCCACGCAGGGACTGAAATGCAATTGTCCATGCAGGGACTAAACACGATAGATGTCCACGCAGGGACTAAAATACTCAAAACAAATGTCCTCGCAGGGACTTGATTGTAATAGTAAATACTATAGTACATGAAGAGACTAATGATCTCGTTTCTTCCTCCCTTTTAGTAGGTTTGCTAGGCCTTTAAGGAATCCACGATTACTTTTACGTTCTAGCTCAAAGTCTCGTTCCACTCGGTTTAAACGGTGGAGGATTTCTTCTTGCTCCGGTGGAGAAAAACGTGGCTGCTGCGACGGTTGTTGAACCGGAGGTCTAGGAGGTGCTGGATACCCATGAGCTGAGTAATCTGTTCCCCAAAGGTTTCCATAAGCTCTGTCGGGATGGAGTGCATTGTAATTAGCCGCTACCACGTATGGGTCGGCATCATAATTATAGTTGTAGTGTGTATGAGTCGGCTGCTCAAACGGGTTGTACGCGGTGGAACTGGCGTACACTGGTATCGGATTGTCATATCCGAATGGTGGTGGAGGTGGTGCAACTGGTGCAGAATTCACCTCTGCAGGGTGACCAGAAGGTTCCCCTAACTGTGGTTCTTCAGGCACTGGCGGAAAGTGACTTGCACTCGAGTGGCGAGGGGTGCTAAAGTGGAATTCCCCTCCTCGGGTAGACATCTGCGCGCCTGATCTCCTACGCCTTGGCGGATCAGGAGGTGCTTGCTGAACTGGTGGCGGTGGAGGCGGTGGCGTAACTGCCACGAAACGCGAATCCTCGGAGGGATCCTGCTGTTGCTGCTGCTCCTGAGGCGAGAAGTGATGAGAAGGTGTGAAATACCAATCACACTGGTTAAACCTCGCCTGGTAACTGTCGGGACCTTGATAGGGTGTTCCATGAAAGGATGACCCATCAGAGATCTCGATTGGATGATTGGGAGTACCTCTTGCAGGTTCTATGGGATCTGTGTCTTCATCCATATCTACCGCATTATCTTCGGAGAAATGGTCTTCGGGTCCTAAAGGGTTATAACCTATTGGTTCTTGGACATAATCAGCCGGGTTAAATCGGCCTTGAAAGAAAGGAGTAGGATCGCCATAGGAACGGTGCGAAGCAGATCGCTGGAGAGGTATAAACGAAGGTTGAGGGTTACTGGGATTGATCTCCGAATCTGGTCCAAAAGAGTGACGGTATGAAGGTGTCGAACTATGTGAGGTAGACTGTCTTGCTGGCTCGAAGAGGTTTCTTCTACGCCTCTGAGGTTCTTCGCTCCTCGTGTTGGAAGGAGCTCGCATGTTCGAAGGTCCGGCCTCGTGATCATTATGAGTAGTGATCGGCCCTTTGCCTCTTCCTCCTCTCTTAATTGCTGGTGGCATATTTCCTGCTTAACAAATCTTTAAATCACAATAAACAATAAAAGACAAACTGGAATAACAATTCAGATTTGTCCTATGTTCTTGTCTAGACGAGGATCCCCATCTACATATTACTAATTTCTTAGAAATATGTGATACCTTTCTGATCAATGGAGCATCAAATGACGCCATTCGCCTTTGAATGTTTCCATTTTCACTAAAAGACCGAGCAAAAGCTTGGCTTAACACCCTCCCAGTTGGTTCGGTAAACACCTGGGATGAACTAGCCCAAAAATTTCTATATAAGTATTTCCCTCCCGCTAAAACGGCTAAATTAATGACTGAAATTAGTACATACTCGCAAGACGAGGGGGAATCCTTATATGAAACTTGGGAAAGATTCAAGGAGCTATTACGAAAGTGTCCTCATCACGGTCTTGCAGTGTGGCAACAAGTATCCACCTTCTATAATGGATTGTTGCCACATACTAGACAAACACTTGACTCTAGCTCCGGGGGACTTTTAGGTAATCGCCGCCCGCAAGAAATATATAATCAGATTGAGGAAATTGCTCAAACCAATTTTCAATGGCACACTCCCCGAGGCAATAAATCTATTGCCCCGGGCACCCATAAGGTTGATGAAAGCACTTCTTTACAAGCCCAAATCGAGGCCCTTTCTTCAAAAATTAAAAAGCTAGAAATGACAAAAACAGTCTCGGTTATGGCTTGTGAAGGGTGTGGTGGGCCACATGAAAATTGGAGTTGTATGAAAGAAACAGATGATCAAACAGAGTCGGTAAACTACATTGATAATAGACCTAGGCCGTCGGGTCCCCCAACGGGCACCTACAACCAAGGATGGCGTAACCACCCTAACCTTGGTTGGAGAGAACCCGGCAATAGTAGTAACCAACAAAACCTAAATCAACGAACAAACTTTCAACAACCAAGGAATGAGTCACAAAACTTTTCTCAACAACAAGGTGGACGAGAGAGGCTTGAAGATACTATATCTCGCCTCATCTCCAACACTGAAAAGAAAAACTCGGATAGGTTTCTGCAATTAGAATCAAATTTTAGAAATCAACAAGCTAGTATTCAAAATATCGAAAAATAAATAAGTCAACTAGCCCAAAATTTCTCCGAGAGACCACAAGGCGCGTTACCAAGTAATACCGAAACAAACCCAAAGGCACAAGTTCATCTCATAACACTACGGAACCGTACCGTGGGTCCTGCGGAAGGCCAGCCGCCAACCGAGGAGACCGCAACACCGCCCCAACAAGAGAAGGGTTCTCCTCCCTCACCAGAGCCTACCAAGGCTCCTCGAGTTCCGTACCCCGGTAGGTTAATCCGCCAGAAGACCGATGAGCAATTCGCTAAATGCGAAAGTCTACTAAAACAATTGCATGTCAACATTCCTTTCATTGACGTCCTGACCCAAATGCCTAAATATTCAAAATTCATGAGGGACTTTCTCACTCATAAAAGGAAAATTGAATCATTGCAATTAGTTAACTTAGGCGAAGAATGCTCCGCCCTCGTGCTCAATAAACTTCCCCAAACGAAGATTGATCCCGGAAGCTTCACAATTCCTTGCTTAATTGGGGACTCCCCCATTTGAAATGCGCTAGCCGACGTTGGTGCTAGCATCAACCTCATGCCAGCATCAATGTTCAAAAGACTCGGTTTACGCAAGACGAGTCCTACAAAGATGAGTATACAGCTTGCTGATCGATCCGTCAAATTCCCACAAGGTGTCGCTGAAAATCTGCTAGTTAAAGTTGATAATTTCGTCTACCCGCCAGCCGACTTTGTCATCCTTGATATGGAAGAAGACACTGAAGTCCCCCTCATACTAGGGAGACCATTTCTAGCCACCGCACAAGCAGTGGTAGACATGAATGACGGAACGCTCACTTTAAAATATGGTGATGAGGAAGTGAAGTTCGGGGTTGGGAAGAGAATAGAGGACGATGACCCGGTCAATTACATGAAGGTTATTGATTCGATTTTGGATGATGCTTTCCGACAGTGCAACATGGGATGCAAAACATCCCGCTCGGAAAACATATAACCTCACCTTGGGTCTAGCCAAGGACCCTTATAAACGTGGTGCACCACGGAGGCATTCCGCGGAACTATCCTTAGTTTAGTCTAATCTTTTAGTTTTAATTTGCAGGAATAAAACACACTCTGGATGGTGAAGGATAACAAGGGAAACGAGAAACATGGCCCATGCACGAAAACAGGGCCATCCGACAACAATTTCTTCATTACTGTAAGCTCGGCACGGGCCATGTCCAGCCAACACGGCCCCGTGCTGAACATCCTGCAGAAAAGCGCCCAGTTCAGGTAACTGGACACGGGCCGTGTTCACTGAACACGCCCCCGTGTCCAGGCTTCTGTTTCTTTTCTTTAATTTTTGTTACTGGCACCTGAACACGGGGCCGTGCCCGGTCACCACGGGGCCGTGTCCAGACTGCCAGTAACATAAAATTATGCTTTTAACACCATTTTACACATTCAATCAACCTAAAAACTTATTTTTGGGACACATTGAGGACAATGTGTAATTTAAGTGTGGGGGGATGCTAAAACCTTGAATTTTGCAAGTTCTAATAACAAGCCTTACACAAAACTCTATTTGGAATCGCTAATCACCCCAAAATTTTTTTCAAAAATTTGCATTTTTTTTACTTGTCTAAGTTTAAGTTGGGAATTCTAATTCTAACAAGGTTATATTTTTACAAATTTACAACCGATAGCGTCGTGATAAAAAGAACCAACATAAGAAAATTATGAAACGGCATGACAAGCTTAGTTAAAATTTGATTATATATACTTGATCACGTAAAAACCCATTCCCACAAAAGTGAGGTTTGAGCCTTTATATAGCATACAAATAAATATCTTTACACTAAATGCTCATTTTTCGTTTCTTGTGTGAATAGCCGCTTGGTTCTTACGACTCTAGAACTTGCCACGACAATTCATTCCCGGTCCTTACCAACTTAAACCCAAGTAAGTAAATGATGGAGGCATTAGGACTAACCCTTTTTCTTTCAACACCATTATTTTCACTTTTCTTTTCACCAACCCAAAAATTCCCCCTAGTTAACCTCTTTGAGCCTAAACCTTTTCATTTCTTAACCCAAAACCTTTTACCGACCAAAACCCCTTTTTCATTTTTTTTCCTTATTTTAGTAACAAAGCTTGGTTTTCGTGTGACTCTTAAAAAAAATAACGAATGATGATGAAGTTGGAAATAAACAAACAAAGCTCCTCAAACAAAAGCTTGTTTGAATAAATACTTCATTGAAAATAAAAGGTCACAAAAACAAAATGTTTTATAAAAACCAACGCTTTTTACGCCTTTTCGCCCTTTTCAACTAACCACTAACCCAATCACCCACCTTTAGCCCAAGCCTAACCCTTCACCCAAAAAGTCCTCTTGATATTTACAAAGGTATAAAGTTAAAAAGGAGGAGGATTGATTGCTTGGCAAGCTTATGGTAGAAATAAGTTCCACGCCGCTCTCGAGTGATTCACTAAAAATACACCTTCGGCCGAGTGTGAGTGATTTCCTGTCACACCCCGATTTCCACGTGTTTCACCGGTGGGCCCGGTGGGGGATTACTGTGACGTAGTTGGCAACAATATAGTCAAACCACACAATATATGAATGCACAGCGGAAGCATAAAGATAAATTATATTTCAACCACTGAATGTAATATCCAAGTATCACGAGTAGTCAAAACAAATCCACAGGGGATCAAAATAAGATAGAAAAATAATTTTTCAACAGATTATTGGCATCCCAAGCTTGCGAGACTCTAACGATGCTAAGGAGTGGCCGGCCTATTACGAGTAGAACCTGCATTAATCTTTTTGGGGAAAATACGTTAGTTTACACTGGTAAATACATTCAACCAACACTTTTGTAAAATGTTTGATAAAATTGATTTGAATGCACAAGGCACAAACTCTTTATAACTTGGGATAATTTATAATTAAATCTTGTAAAAGAATTACATGTTCACTATGCGTTCGGTCGCCCGGGTCGTGCCGGGTTTAAGGTTAATAGACATGCCACAAAGCATAAGGCCGTGGTGGGAAAACCAACGGTTATACCTTTAATAATATAGACACATTACGGGTGTACGCCTACACCCGTGTGTCGGGGTCGTGGCCATTTCGTAAAATGATGCCAAGGATATCCGGGACATGGTCATTAAGCTCCCAAAGGCGTAAAGCCAACAAAACGTATTTAAACGGGCCGATTAAATTATTCAATTAACCACCATATGATGGAAGATTTAATGCCCGAACAAGCGGTAATTTATATACCGTAACCCAAGCCCGTATAGGGAAAATAAGTTAAAAGTATTTACCTGAGCAAGTATTAATCCTTATTTAAACAAGATGCAAGTTTCTTTTACTAGTCTCCTATTCTGGAACGAAGGTTTAAAATAACCTATTAGAATCCTAACGGGTCTTTAATTTAGCCTTAGCTTAGACCGGTTAGTTTCAAAGGATAATTACGGTTTAATCGCGTGAAAGGCGAAAACCGGGAATGGAATGTGGTTTGGACCCAACAAGTTTTGAAGACTTGTTTTATATGGGTAATATAACCACACTCTGGATTTTGAAGTCAAAACAATAAGGTTTGACCCGTTTCGGCTAGTTTATGTAAACTAGTTACATAAGCCGAACCGTGCGCACAAAAGGCGTAATGGGTAACCGTAAGAGTCCTACACAAGTTTCCTAAGTCAATATGCTTTAAAGAGGTTGTGGTATCAGTAGGACACCTTCCATAATGCCCGTAACGAGTTTAAATCCATTATATGCCCCGTAGGGGTATTTCGGTCATTTTAAAGATTATAAAAGAGGTTTCTGAGTTCTACAGGAAATCTGAGTTTTCCAAACAGTTTATAAAGTCCAAAATACTCTATTTATTATTTAAAATCAGTAGCAACTGGAATCGGGTCAAAAGACCTTGTAGAACTCAAGTTATGCTCGAAAAGGGTATATTCGGTATTTACCGAACCGATGCCATAACCGCAGGTTATGAGCAGGTTAAAAATAATTAAAAATCTTTAAAAATTCCAAAATATTATTTTACATCAGTGTGTAAAAGGTTTGGTGTTGAAATCTGGGTTTAGATAGGCGTTATGCTAATTGCGCCGTTTAATTACTAAAGTTTCCGTAATTGCGCTATTTAGCATAACTCCTATTCTGGACCTCGGATTGACGTGAAATTTTAGGGAAATGCTTAGAAATCAGTAACTAAGGTTATTGTCCTTTTCCATGTCCAAAATTCTCGTTTTAAAGTGAAAAGGGCGTTACGGTCAACTTTTAAGCATTTAACGGAAATATGCTAAAGACTCGGACAAACTACGAACCGATCACAGAGGGTTATACCATCATGTAACCTGGTCCTAGGAGAGTCCTAAGGCATATCTAACCCATACCATAACGGGTCAGAACTGAAGTCAAAGCAAAAGTCAAAGTTTTGCGACTTTCGGTTCCGAACCGGGTCAAAACAGTAAATGGTCGGATCAAACAAGCTTAGACTAGTTAATATACTTATTATCATGTTATATGAGTGTTAAAACAGGTTACACGCTATCTACATTACCGATTATGCATAAATTCGCAAAATAGCATTTTGTTGACTTTTTCTAAGCAAGTTTGACTCGACAATTGGACTAGTTAGAGTGGGAATCAGAGGGTGCCCTTTTAGGGGTTTAAAGCCTACATGATTACCAACATATAACTACCTTTGATTTGACAAACCACTGGACCATTTGTGATTTATCGAAAAGTCAATCGTTAATTACGACGGATTGACTTTTAAGCTAAAACTATGGAAAACTAAACCACAAAGGGTTAGGCATACTTACAGAAGCTTGGTGCACGATCAGAGATGTTAGAAGAATGCTCTTGAGCTCCAGAAGTGATCAAGAAAGCAGGTTTGAGGTGTGTTTCAAATGTGTGCACTACATGGCCTTTTATAGTGAAAATTTGAGCACAAGATCATCACAACTAAGTCTATAATTGCTCATGGATGATCAGCAGCTGTCCCTGAGTGCTAGGGGACGTGTAGGGGGCGCCCATGCTGCCATAATTGCATCCAAGGTTGGTTAAAACAGCAAACAGTGAACCTGTGCATGTTTTCTGCATCTGGCGGTCTGACGCGGCCCGCGTTAAGGATCAGGCTACCCTTATGCGGGCCGCCTGAATCCTTATGTCAGGAACCGGATCTTCACTGCCCGCGCGGCCCGCGTAAGCTTCCTGGTTTCTTCGACGCGGCCCGCCTGAGGCCTGTAATTCAAGATTTTCAAATCTTTTGCCATTATTAGCGTGACCTTTCGGTTCCGAAGGGGTAACTTTGCGTTTTGGGCCTCGTTTATTTACGAATAAGGGCCTCGCGACTTTTACCCGCATCGTTAAGTCCCCGGTTAGTTTAATTACTATTCGAAAAGCCCTAACTTTCATTGTTGACGCTTCTAACCCCTCGCATACGAAATTGATCATAACTTTCTCGTTTTAAAACGGAACTTCGCGAAATTTATATCGTTTATTCTAGTGAGCGTAATTTACTGTTACAAAGCCTCGGGTATGTTAAAGGGTCACTCAGAGGTATAACTTAAACATGTCGACACAATTAACCCCTGTAGCTTGTAATCTCTCACTTTCTTCCGCATTTCGTTCCGTACGATCCATGATTTATCTGTTTGAAGGTACGAGCATCATTTAGGGTTACTGTACAGTATATTTATCCCTCGTTGACATTTTTAACCCTCGAATTTTACATACTTTCAATGTTTGTCAACTTTAGTCCTTTATTTAGTATTTAACACCACGTGTAAACTCAAGACATGTGTCAATACATTATTGGACGCAAAATTTCGAGGTGTTACATTTCCCCTGTGAGGTACGTGAACTTGTATATAAATGGAATTTTAAAAAAGGTATGTTATGCCTTAATAAATAATTTATCATATGAAACGTTTTTAATAAATCATGACGAATAGGATTGTAAATAAATAAAAATAAAATCTAAACGATCTTGGAAAATCCCGACACTCTATGACAAGCCCAAAAACCTTCTCTTCCACCCATTCCATTTGGGAGTGAATTAAGCCACAATATAAAGAGTTTTGCTTGAGGACAAGCAAAGATTTAAGTGTGGGGGTATTTGATACGTGCAAAATGCAACATATAAATTATATCAAATATGGCTTAAAATTAACCCTTTTTTAGAACTAATGTTGGAAAAATTGTGTTTTTGTCTTCCTTTTGTATTTTCAGGATTAAAGGAGCTCAAATTAACAAAAGAAGCAAAAAGACAGCAAAATCTAACATAAATACAAGAAAAGGGACAAAAGTGGATTGCCCGACCCCTCGACAGCATCCTCCCAAGCAAAACAAAGAAAGCAGAAGACTGAACACGTCCGTGCACAGCGAGCACGGGGCCGTGCCCAAGAAGTAGCAGAAAAGACAAACTAATAGAAGCTTCTATTGCCCACCACGGGGCCGTGCCCAGCGGACACGGGGGCGTGGTCAGAGTATTGCAGGCGTATTTATTGTAATTGCGAATTACAATTAATGAAGAAAGAGAGCGTCAGACGGCCACGAGACCGTGCCCAGTGGGCACGGGGCCGTGCCCAGGCTTCTGTTCAGCCTATAAATAGGAGTGCTTGGAGCCATTTCAACTCATCCCTTGGCACACCACCTCTCTCACACTTCACCCACCACCCACCACCCACCACCATAACACCATCATCCACCACCATCATCCATTGTCCATCATAGAGTGTGTGAGTCGTCTCGGGATCCAAGATTGATCGTAAGAGTTCTTGACAATCAAAGGCCATGTTTGCCTAAGTCTCTTACATCACTTGGTGAAGACAAGTGTTTAGTGTAATACTTTTTATTTTTAATCTTTTGCACTTTTTATTTGGTTTTGTATTAATGACTTTAATAACTAGTTTCTTATGTTGAAGGTGATTCTTCCTTATCGTTTGTCTGTGGTGTCTTGACATTATTTTACTGTTTATATAAAATAAAAGATTTTCACCATTCATATCTCCACGGTCTATATGGAGGTATGTTGGCTACCTGGTCGGGGGTTAAGGGAACAGTTTGGTAAGAGTCTTGCCCTTGTTCAGCGTTTAGAGGTCCTGCAAGGGACCTGGGTCAAATTTAGTAGGATCTCCTTCAATACCCAAAGGTATTGGATGGCGGGGATCCAAACTCTTTGACCCCCTCATAAGTAAACTACTATTAATACTATAACCCGGCTATTTAGGACTGTATCCCTGCTGACTCAGACTACTTAGTCGAGGGTAACGTCACCTTCAAAAGAGGGGCCTACCATAATTTGCATTAATAAGTAAACTACTATTAATACTATAACCAAATATCTTTCAATAAGAGGGGCCTACCATAATTTGCATTAATAACTTAATTAATTATCTTTCAATAATCCGACCCTTTAGGATTGTATCCTTGCTGACTCAAACTACTAGGTTGAGGGTAACGTCACCTTCAAAAGAGGGTCCTACTACAATAACTAAGATAATCTCTTAAACAAGTGCAAAAGTGCGAAAATAATCAAAGGTTACACTATACATGAGTCGGATCCAAGTGATTCATCTTGTCTATCTGTTTTTATTTTTTATTTTTATTTTTCAGCATTTAGTTAGTTTTATTCTCTTACTTTTAAAAATCTTTTCTAACATTTTGATTTGATTAGACGTTGAGGATAAACCGGTACTAAAAGCTCTTGTGTCCTTGGACGACCTCGGTATCTTACCAACACTATACTACGTCCACGATGGGTGCATTTGCCCATATGTGTGTAGTGTTAGTAAATATCGTGTTTTATAAATTTAAAACTTGTCTAAAAAGTGTAAAAAGGACTTAAAATATACACCTAAAACATATACACACTTGCACACATCACTCACAGATAGCATTTAACAAGTAAACACTGTCTTGGATTGAAGGGAGCGCTGAGAGAGATTAGCCTGAACAGTTAACGATAGCATAAACGATAAGGGGCGCGTTAAACGGTGAAATGTGTTTAAGCGTCGGATGGTAATCCGATCGGATGGCAATCCGATCGGATGGCCAGTCGATCAGATGTCAATCCGTTCGGATGGTCATCCGATCGGATGGCCATTCGATTGGATTGACATTCGTTTGGTAAGGATGTGTTTGTGTATGATGGCTTTGAAGTTTTCGTTATAGCATTTTGAAAACAGAGAGGTATCTCTACCCTTCAGGTCAATCGATCGAACGGTCATTCGATCGGATAGCGATCCGATTGGCAGGAGACTTAGTGAGAACAAGTTCACAGCAGGATTGTCACTCAATCGGTTGGCAATCCGTTAGTTACTGATGATCTTTGAAAATTATGAAAAATGATTAAGTGTCGGAGTTCCAAATGTCACATGATCAGATGGTCGTTCGATCGGATAGCGATCAGACAGGACGGCAATCCGTTCAACGTTCAGATCCTTGAAAAAGTTGAAATAAAAGTTTAAGTGTGGAACCAAGTGCAAGCCGATCGGGTGGCTGTTCGATCGGATGGCAATCTGATCAGTTGGCAATCCGATCGGACGGCAATCCGTCCCAATGCATGTGATCGTTTCGAACTTGATTATTTTGAAAGTTCTCACAGTTTTGCTCGAGACGGTGTGATAACGTGCTAAACAACAGAAACCCCATCACGACCCAGGTGATCCGATCGAACAGGAATCACCCTAGCCCGATCAGTTCACTGTTCGAGACGGTTGTTCATGTTTAACTCGAAATCGGTAGTCTCTTTGATAGAAACCAGATCTTGAACCAACACATCACTAAGAAGGAGTAGAAGATCAGAACAAGCTTTGATTCCATCGGTTTTGAGTGCACTGAGTGTAAAAGAGTTGAAAGAAAGTTAGAAAACCATCTTTCAACCCTTTTCACCATGAATATGTGTAGATCTATGCGAAAACATTGTTTAATCTTGTGTAAATCCTTCAGATCTGAGTTGTTCTTGGTGGAATGAGGCCAAAGGTTGAAGTTCATAAGAACTCCATGATGACATCACCCTAGAACACCTCAAATCCACTGATTTCACGGTTAAAAGTTAAGATTCAAAAGAGAAAATGATGAAGAAGTGTGTGTAGATCATAGAAGTACAAGATTTAAGTTGAAAACTTACAAGAATCGCGAGAAATCGAGAGAAATGAGTGCTTAAGTGCGGCTAGTCGAGTGGAGGAGCTGTCACATCACAACTGATGTGATAGGAGGGTATTTATAGGGTTTCCAAAAGAGAAAAGTGCACAAGGGTCGGATTGGCCACTAATTGGATGGCAATCCGATCGGATGGCCACTCAATCGGTTGGCCACTCGATCCAAGTGTCCGGCGTGTTGAGTTTTGTCGTTTCGATTTGCATGTTGAGCGTTGCGATGCGTTTCGAGCGAGTGATGCGATAGAATTACCCATTAGTTACACAAATAACCTAACTACTATATCTAACATACAATCACTATAAATAACTTGCATTTAGCGTTTTGCGATTAATTTACGATGCGATAGAGTTGCGATTGTCTTTCGATTAATCACCACAAACATAAAGTAAACATGCACAAGTAACATACAAGTAACACACACACGTAAAACAATATTCCGAATCTATCAATCAAAGTGCGAGCGCGATTGCGATGCGATTAGCGATAAAGCGATAAACATGCGATAAATAGCGATTAAACCTCGATTATTAATAGATACTCCACATAATACAACTAAAGCGATAAAATAAATAGATCAATTATAAGTCAAAGAAGTCAAAACAGTAGTTGAGCAAGGAGTGACATATCGCATTTAGCAATCTTTTCTTCCTTTGACTTCGATCTTGACTTTGACTTTGACTTCCGTAACACGGGGTGTTACAATTTTGTTAATATACTCTCATTTTTCTATCTCTCGCTAAAACACCTCATCCTTATCACCACCACAACACCCACCTTCACTGACACCACCCCACAAGACTTCCACCGCCACCAGACTTCCACTGCCACTACTCACACCACCACCCCTGCCATGCCAGCACAAAACCACCACCCACACAACCTTCACCCACCACCAAACCCTCGTCACAACCTCCCACCTGAAACCCCTGTCGCACCTGAAACCCTTGACACAAAATCATTCACCGTCAATCACACGTCACCACCACAAGACAATCACCCATTTACAACCGCCACAACAAGCCGACCACCCATCATTGCATAATCCACATCACTCACTATATAATCAATCTATCTTATTGGAGCGAAAAGGAAATATCAATTTTGGTTCGAATACCATGTTTGAAGAATCTGCCGGAGTAGATTTCTCCATCTGAATATTATTTCGGCGACTGATAGTTAGGTTTCTGGTGTCATCTAGAAAGCCCCCCACCGTTATCAACCATTACCGCCGCTATACGAACCAGCCAACAAACCCAAACGTGGTATGTTTGCCTGTGTTGCCACTCTTATCCATATTGAAACCCGTCTTTAACTAAGAATCAGGTTGTAATTTTCCAGTTACATCTTTTAGAGGTTGACCAGATGGTAGTGGGCATGGGGAGGGAGGTTTCCTGGTCGCCGGAGTGGAGGGGAGTGGGCAGTGGTTGGTGGCGGCCAGAAATCTGGTGTGCCCTAAGAGAGAGAATAAAGTGTGTGTTTATTGTTTTAGTTTTATATAAACAAGAAAGAAATGAAAAGGTTAGGGGAAAAGACCAAATTGCCCATGTGTGATAATATTTAACAAAAAAATTTAACTGAGTTAGGGTTAATAAATGACAAAACGTGCAACAAAATTCCTCATAAAGAGCAAAACATGTAAATATTTGTTGAAAAGGACACCGCCTGCAAAAGAGTAACAAGATAAAGGACAAAACACGTAATTTTTCAAAAAAAATAGTAGAAACATATATCAATAATAAATTACACATGAGATGATATTTCTTTAAAACAAATGGGTATTATACTATTATTAATATGGTAGTTTGAAATAACTAAATAAGTGTAAAAATTGGACTTATGGGCATGGCTAATCGTTGGCCAGTCGTAGCTTAGCCATGTGAAAGTAGCCATAAGTAAAAAAACAACCTAATGTATTATTAATATATTAGCTTAGACCACTAAAGTTAATTTATTTATATTAAAACATAAAACGTGAATGGTAAATGATTGGATCGATCGGTTATTTGTTTGGTTAATTATAGAATTAGGCATGGGCATGAATCTGAAAGTGATATACCCTTCCGATCATCAAAAATCGACCTTACTTGTTTATAAATACCAAAAATGGATGTATGACGTGTAGTTCATTTATACTTCTTAAGTTTATTTTACATCAATTTAAAACGATAAAAACGAATATGAAAATCGATTCTATTTATGCCGATACTAGTACTGATGTTGTTTCGTTGGTATGAGTTCTGTTTGTCATGATAATGACACGCGATATACCCTATGATACCAAGAAAATGCCCAATTTCAATCGTAACTTCATTTTCAACAAAAATTATGCCGAAACATTGAGAAAAAAAGATAAAAAAACATTTGCGAATATACGTACAATGAAATTTGCGAATGTGAAAAAAATAATAAAAGCAATATGCTACATCATTTTGTGAACATACTTCTAAACGTGATTGGATTTTCTTTTAGAGCTGAAATACCATCAATATTATTGTATCCGAGCTTGACGTAATTGGATTAAAATAGTTTTAGAATGGGTGCACATTTGGGAAATATTCACTCGACCAATCAACACCAAAGTTGTTAGCTTCTTATGAGCAAAAAACTGATAATATTGGTTAGTACGAGAGATCCGATAATATTAGCGCATGCTACGTTTATGACGACAGAGCAAACCATATCAACTCCCATGAGTCCCAAGAGGGTCATTATGATACCTTAGATTGTGTCACATATTCTTCACATCAGATATACTGGTCATAAGAAATGTCTGAACTCAAATCATATTAACATCTATAACACTACACTCTGTCACATAAATTTTACTTTTTTAAAGGGTTATATACATGTTTTATTACTTTTAAGTTATCATCTTGAATTATGTCATTCTCCATTTGTACCCTAGGCTTTTTATCATTATTACCCCACATTTATTTGGATGTAGATCTTCACCTTTCTTTCCTTTTTACCTATATAAATAGTGAAATTGTAGTTATAACTGTAAATTACCCCATCATCAATATATTGGATAATCGGGTATAAGATATAATTCTTCGTAAATCTAGGATTCTTGAGTGTTAGTCATTAACAATAACTTTATCCCTTCGGCAAACTACCAAATTTGAATGGTCCAGCCCGTGAAGTTCACGGAAGATAACCTAGTTGTATTATATATGCACAACTCAATAAATAACAACACTCAACAACTATCAATATTGTATAGTTAAATAGCCAAATGAACATCAACCGGTTATATACTTTGAACTTGTAATAAAAAAAAATATGCGGGTATCACTAGTTAATTATTCAATTTTTATATCAAATCATCTAATTATGTATATGATTTTATTTATATTGTTAGAAACAAGACTGAGTTACAAACAATGTCCGCCCAATTAGTTCGTGTACAAGATCTAACATGTGTGTGTGGTGTGGTGTTATCAGTTTTAGATAAGTTGCTTGGCTAAACATTATCACCCAACATATGTTTTTATTAGACTTATTATAAATATAATCTTATACACCTTAACTTAAAATAATAAAATACATTCGTATACATAATACTTATAAAAAACAATCAACAAACAAAATTTAATGTATGGATCGATTTCCACCAACAAAGTACTAGAAAAAGAAAATGGTAGATATGAAGTTTTGGTAAAGAATTGATAGATGAAGGGGATGTTTTGACTTTTGATTGTTTGGTCAACTTCTCAATTTATTGTTGGTTTGAAAAAAGATTTTACTACTTGTGGTGCGCTTTGGGTGGATTTGCCCTCCTATTTAGGTCATTTTGTGCAGTTATAATTCATCTCATAAATGATATAACAGGGGAATAGTGACATGTTTTAAGCAATTTATTTAAATGTGTATAAGCAGATAATGAAAACTAGATTAAATTAAAATGATCGAAGATTTCGAGTTGAAATTTGATATAAAAAATATAATGTAAAGATTTGTTTAAGCTCGAACGATATAAAACTTATGGTCAAACGATTTAGTAATTCATACATATAATTTACCAATGGGATGGTGGCCCATTGGCAAAGGTAAAGCCTTTAAACACTTTGAGAGAGAGGGAAGTCTTGGCTTCAAATCCCACAGACAGCTGAGAATAAAAAAAAAATTGCCATTCAAAAAAAGAGAAAAAATCATACATATAATAAAGGAAAGTCAAGTATTTTACATGACCACCCTCAACAAGTCTCTTGGCAAGTAAAGTACTTCTAGCATACAAATTTGTCTTTAACTACCGAGCTAAAGTGATAAACTGCATACCATGCCTCGTTTCATATAACTCTTCTTCTACCTCTTAGCTTTACAAAACGAAATACATTAGACAATAGTTAATTTGAACTCTAATATCTAATGATCCCTAAACCTTATCACATTCTAAGATGTCACTAGACTATAATGTTATGGGTCTAATCATATACATTTAATCCCCACATTCGATATAAAGTTAATAACAAAAATGTTAGAAAAAAAAAATCCAACCCACAATGTAATTGAGTTTTTTTGGAGGAGGATTTTTTTAATCATAGGGTGAGTTTCATTACAGATGATTGAATTATTGCGAGAATCATAAGAACAAAGCTAAATTGATTTTTTTTTATGGATGATTAATATATCTTTTGAGTTTTTTACATCTTACATACAAATCCGTATGCTATGTATACCAAAAAATCATTAACCTTGTTTGTTCATAAGTTATTTTTTTATTTTAAACGTTTACCTATAAATGTACAGATAATATAACCTACATATGACTTGTATATATGTAGGTTGTATAAATAGATGAAATTGTTTATATATTTTTTTATATATAAATTGCATTTTAATAATTTTCTTACATTATATAAAACATTAAAATTGAAAAAAAAAATATTCTCGTGTTTTCTTAAAAAAACTGTGTTCCCTTTGAAATTCAAAAAGCATGACATTATATATTTCTATTTTTTAAAATTACTATTACTTTTATATATTTCACCAAATTAAAAAACATGACATTATATATTTCTATTTTTTAATTACTATTACTTTTATCTATTTCACTAAAAAAAAAGTTGTCAAGTTACATCAACATAGAAGGTAGACGGGCAACAAACCGCGCCGCCACCTCTTTTGAATTGCAAACTTTAACCTTCCAAAGATAAACCCTGCCCCCTGGGCTTGAACAATTGTTGTGGATGACTCGTTGGACACTGGTCAAGAAGTGGATAACTTCTAGCGCTAGGGAGCCAAATGTATCAAAGGCAAAGGGACAAAGACATGCTAGTTCTCTGTGCAAACTTTAGCGTGCTTATCCACTTTCTTTGATTCTGCCTTTCTTTCTGCTTGTCCAACTACAAACCCATTTTCCCTTAAACCAACCAAAGTGGAAACCCCCCGTGAGGTCCACACAAGCATGTTTCCTCCCAGCCCAACCAAATACAAGCAGATCCACTGGTCGCAGAGTAGATCTCCCTTCCATAGGGTCCGTGAGAAAATTCACACGGCCTCTTTTTTAGCAGAACCCTCAGATCTTCTTAGGATGTCCCAGAAAACATCCCGCACCCAGTCATGCCGATATTCGAACCTAGGGAGCTCTTTACAATGAACTGTGTGTTGCCTGTATTTATCCATATAAGCTTTACGGCATATCGGGCAGGTTTCATCTTCTGGGTACATAGGGATCATCAATCGGTATTTGAGAATGACTTTATATTCTACTGCAGACATGCATTGTCCCAACCTCTCAATCAGGGTAACGGTAAAAAAATCCTGAGCACGAGGACCCTTCAGGCACTCAAACACCGCCTTCTGGCGGGATGACAAATCAAAAACTTCTCCCAGGCTTTGAGCGATTTTGCTAAACAGAGCATTCGTCAAAGTTTTTTGTGGCTTTGAGGGAGCGATATCCTTATTAGAGAAACCACCAATATTCAAGTCTGTGAGAGAGCCATTTAAGCGTATGAGCGCCTACTGATATTTCTATTAAAATTATATTATATTTGGTAAAAAAGTAAAAAAAAAAAAAAAAAAAAAAAAAAAAGCCCCATATCAATGCAGTAATATTTAAGACCAAGATAACAAAAGAAAAGTTACGATAAATGACTACCGTCCAGTTGGATGGCATATGGGCATGTGATTGGGTGAGAACGCGAAGTAGGCCCCGTTATTATATTACTACCATTTTCCACATCAACATTTTTCTTCAAGGTGGGAATAGAATGCTAATATTTTAATACTAGGTTATGGCCCCGTGTACTACACGGGTTGATTAATGAAAACGATATAATTTATTATTTGTAAATACTTATTATTTTTAATCTACTCTTGATATTTTTGATTGAACATTCGTAAGTTGTCACTAATCAATAGCATTGAATTTCATGGGACAATGCTCTAATAACATTGAATTTTATGGGATAAACCTCCTAAAATTATAAAATAAAAAACCAAGTTATTAAAATTCACACCAACAAAACTTGGAAAAAGTTGAATTAAAGAAAGAAATATTGGTTTTTAATAATCCCAACTATTCGTCGTTTCCCGCTAACAGTTTCAATTTCAAAAATAACCACTATTTGTCCCAACTATCAACATATTAGCTTCAAATGAACCCTGACCAACAGAACCCTAATGTTGTTAGTCTCCGATCGCCGGAAAAACGTTTTTAGCCGGAAAAAGGTTCCTAAAGGTCTGATCTAAGGTTACATAAAGGTTGGGGACGAAAATGTTGAGTTTTCCAGCCAAAAACTTGAGTTTTCCGGTGATGAAAGGATTTACGACGACCTCAATAATTGGGGTTTTTAGTAGAAAAATGTTCCTAAAGTAAGTAATAAGGTTACAAATAGGTTTGTGACAAAAAAAAAATTGAGTTTTCTGGCCAAAAATAAGTTTTTCGGTCAAAAACGTTTTTCCGGCGATCGGAGACTAACAACGTTAGGGTTCAAAAACATTAGTAGAATCCATGAGTTACCTATGCTTATTTTATTATAATTCAATTTTGAGAATTCCTATTGTAAAGTAAGGACAAGATAAATATAAATGAAAAAAAATAGTAAAAGATATAATTTATAGATTAAAATAATATATTCTTTATGTGAATCTAATTAACAAATATTATCTATATCTATTTGTTTAGAATATATTCTTTATTTGAATCTTATTAACAAATACTATCTATATCTATTTGTTTAGGGTAAAAGATAAAAAGATAAAACTTATGAATTAAAATAATATATTTTTTATTTAAATCTTATTAACAAATATTATTTATATTTATTTATTTAGGCGGGAAAAATAGTTGAGATCACCTCATAGAATGCCATGTGTCCTTCATATGATTTATTTTATTATATGTATAGATTTTATATTTAACTGGTATTTAGTATTTACCACACTTTTTTTTCCTTAAAAAAATTAGAAACTTCTTTTCGTTTTTTCTAAAAAATGCTACTTTTTCTAACTTTTACCTTTTATTATTAGTTATTAAATGATAATCATTGTCTGTTTTGCTCCACGAGTTATAAAATATTAATCCCAATATGTTTCTATTTAATTAAAATCATGTAGTTTTTCTTTCTCTAGAAAAAGTACACAAGAAAATGCTATGTCAAAATTCAACCAAAACAACAAGAGTTTTGGCCGCGAAGTTCACACGCAATAGAAGTTTCTTTTTTTTCTCTTTTAAAATAATCAATATATAAAAAGTTAAAGTTTGTTTCACAACAATAATTATAAAAAGTTTAAAGTTTTCATAGGTGTAAAAAATATTATCAGTTGTTGATACAGATAAAAATAAACAAAGTAAGGACCAACTAATAAAAGAAGCATGTTATAAGGTACGAAATATTCCGAGTCACGAGACCTGTAAGTAATAGAATGAAAATGTATCCTTGGCCCGGATTCCATAGTATCGAGTGTTGGTTCAGTTCTGTTTATGCATGAAGGAAAACAAATAAATCATACCTGTCACAGCAGATAGTGCAGAGGAGAATCCAGTGAGGGAGTTCGACATGCCTGTCATCTTGATTTGGTTCCTCCTTAGGATGCTAACTGATGATGGTGCTAAGAAACCGAAAAGGGATATCGGCTTAGGAGAGGAGGCCGAAACTAATGATGTTATGATCTAATGGGGTGTGAATTGTGAAACTGAGTAACCCTTAAACCTCCACATAACTCTCCTTATATAAGCACCCAGGAGGAAACCTAATTAGTTACTAAGGGTAATATGGTCCATCAACAATTACCAACTAATTAAATAATAGGTTCTAATATATTTTGATCTCTATAATGTAAATGATTAAGATGGCTATAGATTAAATATTAAACATAATAATATTTAATCTTACATTCTCCCACTTAGCCGAGTAATCATTTACTATGAGTATTAGCTAAGCCTGATCAGGAGTTAACACTCATTTTAGCCTTAAACAAGTACTATAGCAGAGAAATACAGCCGTTGAATCATTATGCGACTCAGGACCCCCATTAATCATACTATAGCCTTAATTTAAAACCTAGTCGTTATGATCAAAATACGCGTAAGCCCTTTGTTTGATTTGTAACTTTTATTTGTCTATATGCCATTATACCGGTTGAACATATTCTAATAGACATACAAAATCAAACTTGAGGAAATTTCATTAAACATAAAACATAAGCTAGTACAATATGCTCAAATAAGGTCTTTACATAATCCCATATTCCGAACATGTTCTTCGTAAACCTTAGGAGGGAGACCTTTAGTCATCGGATCCGCAAGCGTATCCTTAGTACTAATATACTCGATACAAAGATTATTTTCCTCAACACGTTCACGTACAAATAGATATTTCGTATCGAGATATAAACCAGCTCCAGTCGAACTGTTACTGTTCGAGAAACTAACGGCAGCTGAATTATCACAGTAAAGCTTCAATGGTCTAGAAATGGAATTAACAATTTTGAGTCCAGTGACCAGGTTTCTAATCAACATTCCATGACAGGTTGCGTTATAAACAGCGATGTATTCTGCCATCATTGTGGAAGTTGTGGTCAACTGTTGTTTATGACTCTTCCAAGAGATAGGGCCGCCTGCTAACATAAAGATATAGCCCGAAGTGGATTTCTTGTCATCTTTGCATTTGGCAAAGTCAGAATCAGAATAGCCCACCACTTCTAAATGATCACTTCTTCTATAAGTCAGCTTATAGTCTTTCGTCCCTTGCAGATATCGGAGTACCTTCTTAGCTGCTTTCCAGTGATCTAAGCCAGGATTAGTCTGATAACGGCCTAGCATTCCAGCAATATAAGCGATATCTGGACGAGTACAGACTTGAGCATACATCAAGCTCCCGACTACTGATGCATAAGGTATCTGGCTCATTTGCTCCTTCTCAACCTCTGTTGTCGGACACTGAAACGAACCGAAAACATCTCCCTTAACTACTGGAGCGATGGAGGGTTTGCACTGTTGCATGTTATACCGTGTAAGGACACGATCTATGTAGGCCCTTTGGGACAATCCTAAGATCCCTTTGTTTCTATCTCGGTGAATTTCGATGCCAATGACGTAAGACGCATCTCCGAGATCCTTCATGTCGAAGTTATGCGAGAGTAACCGCTTCGACTCATGCAACATGTCTAAACTATTACTTGCCAATAGAATGTCGTCAACGTAAAGGACAAGTATAGTAAAGTTGCTCCCACTCATCTTGAGGTAGGTGCATTGATCCACTTGATTCTTCATAAAACCTTGCTTCTTCATGACTTCATCAAACTTGAGGTACCACTGACGTGATGCTTGTTTTAACCCGTAAATGGATTTCTTCAGCTTACAGACTAGATGCTCCTGACCTTCAGGCTCAAAGCCTTCAGGTTGCTTCATGTAAACATCTTCGTCCAAATCTCCGTTAAGGAAAGCGGTTTTAACGTCCATCTGATGCAGCTCTAAGTCGAAATGAGCTACTAGGGCCATGACGATCCTTAATGAATCTTTACGAGAGACAGGGGAAAACGTCTCTTGATAATCAATTCCCTCTTTCTGAGTGTAGCCCTTTGCAACCAATCTCGCTTTGTAGCGTTCAACGTTACCATTCGGATCCAGTTTTGTTTTGAACACCCATTTGCATCCTACGGGTTTGACTCCGTTGGGTAATTCTACCAAATCCCAAACGTCATTTTTCTTCATGGAATCAAGCTCATCAATCATTGCTTTATTCCATTCAGAAGACTGATCACTGCTAATGGCTTCATTGTAAGAGATAGGATCATTGAGCTTTCCGGGATCCATTTCAGTCAGGTAGGTAACATAATCATCCCAATTAGGAGGCCTTCTTTGCCTGGATGACCTCCTGAGTAGATTATCGGGTTCAGCGTTGTCTTGGTTTTGAGCGTTTGATGTGCCTTCGTCATGAGGTATAATGGGTTCTGATTGTAGAGGTGAATTTGGAGTTGGTGCAGTAGCTTCAGGTGTAATAATTGCATTGGGTACAAGAGGAGTAATCGGAGTAATGGTAAGCGACGAGTCTCTCCCCCCCGCGTCTTGTACTTCTTGCAATTCTTCGTAAGGGTTGGTACTGCTCCCACTGACCTTGAAATCCTCCAGGAACGCGGCACGCTTGGTTTCAACAATACGGGTGACATGGGAAGGACAATAGAAACGATAACCCTTAGAGTTCTCAGGATACCCGATAAAGAAACAGGTAACTGTTTTAGGGTCAAGTTTCCTTAGGAAAGGATTGTAAAGTTTTGCTTCAGCAATGTAGCCCCATACTTTCATATATTTAAGACTCGGTTTCCTTCCTGTCCAAAGTTCATAAGGAGTTTTAGGGACAGACTTAGAAGGAACTCTATTGAGTATATGAACAGCTGCTTTTAACGCTTCAGTCCAGAGGAATAATGGTAAGTTAGTGTTGGCTAACATACTGCGCACCATGTTCATAAGGGTACGATTTCTTCTTTCAGCGACACCGTTCTGCTGAGGTGTACCAGGCATGGTGTATTGGTTCACAATCCCCTGGCCCTTACAAAACTCATAAAATGGACCAGGAGCTTGACCCACATCAGTATGTCTTCCATAATACTCACCGCCTCTATCTGATCTCACAACTTTAATCTGACGATCTAATTGCTTTTCAACTTCAGCCTTATAATCTTTAAAAGTTGTTAGAGATTCAGATTTCTCCTTAATGAGATACAAGTACATGTAACGAGAATAATCATCAATAAAAGTGATAAATGAAGTATGTCCTGTTATGCCAGCGATTTGGTAGGGACCACTAATGTCAGTGTGAATGAGTTCTAATAAATTAGAACTCCTAGTGGCACCTTTCTTATTCGCTAATGTCATTTTACCTTTAAGACATTTGACACATGTTCCAAAGTCAGAGAAATCGAGAGGAGGTAAGACTTCATCCTTCACGAGACGATTTAATCGCTCTTTTGAAATGTGGCCTAAACGCTGATGCCACAACATGGATGAAGTCTCTAAGTCTCGTTTCTCTTCCATCTTTGTGAGTGATTCATTAATGTTATATGACAACAAAGATTTGGAAAAGCCATCATCTAGTTCTAATCTATAGAGACCTCCATCCAGAACACCAGTACCATAAAGAACAGAATCATAATGGATAGAGAGTTGGCGATGACCATGGGAAACAATAAAACCGTCCATGTCTAACTTTGGTCCTGATACAAGGTTCCGAGTTACCTCAGGAACATATAAGGTATCATAAAGTTTAATACATAAACCAGTTTTCATAACTAATTGTAATGTTCCAATGGCCTTCACTTCTAATTCTCGATCATCCCCAACCTTAAGCGTTCTTTGGTTTCTTTCCAGCTTCCGGATTGAAAGGAATCCCTGAGTAGAATTGGTAACATGAACCATAGAACCAGAATCAAACCACCAAGAATTAGCAGGAACACTTAAATTATAGGACTCAAGTATCATAAAATAATCGTTACCTTTCTTAGCCAGCCACTCCTTAAAGTCAGGGCATTCCTTCTGCATATGTCCTGTCTTTTTACAGAACTTGCAGCGGATACTGCCTAAGGAGTTCTTAGAGCTGGAAGGTGCACTTGCATTAGTGTTAGGATTAGACTTATGGACTTTAGAAGCATCCTTCCTCTGATAATTGTGCTTCCTTTTCTTAGGATTGGAGGTAGTAAAGTTGGCAACATCAGTATGGCGATCCATCCTCATACGCTCCTCCTCCTGTACGCACATAGCGACCAGCTCACTCATCGTCCATTTTTCCTTCTGAGTGTTGTAGTTGATCTTGAATGCTTCAAAAGAAGAAGGAAGCGAAGTAATGATGAAATGAACAAGGAAACCATCACTGATTTCCATTTCCAGCCCCTTCAGCTTATTGGCCATGTCATTCATCATCATGATGTGCTCGCGAATGCCGCTCCTCCCATCATACTTAGTCGTCACCAGCTTAAGAATAAGAGTACTAGCATGCGCCTTAGACGTCCCTTTGAACTGAGCCTCCACATGTTCCAAGTAGGTTTTAGCATCTTCAGAATCAGGAATAGCTCCCCTGATTGCATTGCTTATGGATTGCTTCATAAACATGAGAGACATGCGGTTACACCTAGTCCACTTTTCATGAGTTAACTGCTCAGCAGCAGTACTTTGAGTGGTAAGGTCCGCTGGCTTTTTCTCTCTTAGAGCATAATCGAAATCAAGCAATCCGAGAGTAAGCATGAGAGCATCCTTCCATGCAGCAAAGTTATCACCAGTCAAAGGTGGAATCCCGCAATTGGGTGCTGATAGTGGAAATAAGATGAGCAAGTTATGATACTAAGGAAGAAAAACTAATGTGATCTATGGGCACGTTAAACTAAGGCAGGCAAAATAATGACCATTTTACATAATGAAGCTGTGATAATGTCTATTACTAACATCAAAATAATAGACTTAACTAAAAAATTCTACTTAAATGAAGACAAAACAGCTTTGGCCAGAAGTGTAATCATTTAAGCATATGTGCAAAGTGGTTGTAACAAATCAGCTTTGGCCAGAAATTGAAACAATCACTTTAGTTATGCACTTGCTAAGTATGCCATCTATGAAAGAATTAAATCAGCTTTGGCCAGATATTAAAACATTCATGCTTATGATGCACACTTAGCATAGCTTTCGTAATACTTGAATGATAAGTAGATGTATCAAGTCAGCTTTGGCCAGAAATGATATATCAAAAGCTCATTCAAGTTAAGCTATTTCTGGTTTTGTAAAACATTACATTATCTGATTCTGATTAATTAACTAAGTAAATTACAAAACCATTTATTTAATAGCAAACTACCCGTTAGCGCGGATCGAACTAATGAGATTGCGAGTCACATTTAAACAGCTTAAATAATGAGATTGCGAGTCGCAACCACGATCTCGACTAATGATGTTATGGTTGCGAGTCGCAACTACGGTTTCGACTAGTCACGTTATGGTTGCGAGTCGCAACTACGGTTTCGACTAATCACGTTATGGTTGCGAGTCGCAACCTCATGGTTGCGAGTGATGACATTCTGGTTGCGAGTAGCAACCTCATGATTGCGACTAATGACGTTATGGTTGCGAGTAGCAACCTCATGGTTGCGAGTAGCAACCTCATGGTTGCGAGTAGCAACCTCGTGGTCTCGAGTAGCAACCTCGCTAACAGCTGTTAATTTGATATCATAACCGAAAATTCGAAATCTAAGGGATTAAAAGATATCCTTTCCTGTTTAAGCTGATCTAATTTTGTTAACAGATTTCGAAATTTCAATCTCTTTATCTTTTAACAGTTTTCTAAAAATTTAGAGGACAAAATTAGATCAAAATCAGGAAAAACACTTAATAATCCAAATCATATTCCAAAACATAACAGAATATTCGAATTTTCACATAAACATGATGAACCCTAATCATAAAAAATAAAATTCTGGAACCCGAAACCTGAATTTTAATAATTTTACTAAACAGATTTCGGCTAAAATTATAATCCAGTTAATTCGGTGAACAAACAATTAATCTTTTTCATCGAAAATCATGATTTCGAGTCGCAACCTGATGAACTCGTAATCGGCTGTTATGGTTTTAAAGGTTTCAAAATTCCGTTTTCCAAGTTTCAATCCCAGAATTATGGATACGAAAACAGAACTGACTAATCAACATATGCTCTGATACCACATGTTGGTTCAGTTCTGTTTATGCATGAAGGAAAACAAATAAATCATACCTGTCACAGCAGATAGTGCAGAGGAGAATCCAGTGAGGGAGTTCGACATGCCTGTCATCTTGATTTGGTTCCTCCTTAGGATGCTAACTGATGATGGTGCTAAGAAACCGAAAAGGGATATCGGCTTAGGAGAGGAGGCCGAAACTAATGATGTTATGATCTAATGGGGTGTGAATTGTGAAACTGAGTAACCCTTAAACCTCCACATAACTCTCCTTATATAAGCACCCAGGAGGAAACCTAATTAGTTACTAAGGGTAATATGGTCCATCAACAATTACCAACTAATTAAATAATAGGTTCTAATATATTTTGATCTCTATAATGTAAATGATTAAGATGGCTATAGATTAAATATTAAACATAATAATATTTAATCTTACATCGAGCCCCAACTACAAACTTCACAATTTTGCCCCACGTTGGCAATTTCATATTATATTCATTTCATTATAGTCACTTGAATATTTGTTTCGGGTAGATGTATGTGGTTTTTTTTTTTTTTTTTTAACGGCAAATTTGGATCACTGACGAACAATAGAGTATCATCGTGTTACTAGCAGAACCACCCGATCATATCTATCTCTACTAGGCAATAATGCCTATACACTCATTCAGGAGAAACCCAATAAATCGGGAACCCCCCCCCCCAATTGTGGGAAACGAACCCATAATCTATTGATCATAAGCCTTATCCCACCACCAAAATGCCACTAGGCTATAATGCCATGGGCAGTATGTGGTTAATTTAATTCCTAGACAAACAACTTTAGTTTTCCAAAATTTGCTTCTAACAAACATTAGTTTAAATAAGATGCTTTAAACTAATAGATAGATACTATGTTAATGTTAAGTGCACATGTCGCAATTAATTGCTTTCTAGAAGTAGACACAACTATATCAATATCAACATACTATATGCTAAAAAAGTATTTTTCACATTAAATATCTCTCGGCACTCGGGACGATAAAATATTTTGGTGAGGCAGCTGATTTGCCGGTGACATGGACGGGGTATTGGAGTAACCTATGCATGTCCTCTTAGGATATGATGACTTATTTTATGAGATATTTTATAATATAATAATGGGAAAAGATTAAATAGGAAGTTTATTTTGGTTAGGAACTGTAGGAAGCAATAGAATTAGGACATGTGGTAACATTTAAAATAAAGAAAAAGGGTATTTTAGTCAATCCAACCCTTTCTTCTTCCTTTTCAAAACCTAGTAACTTCAAAACCCACCATCTTCAACCATTTCTTCACTTTCTATCTCAATAATCACTACATTATAGTGCGATTTTCATCACCAATCAATGATTCAAACACCCGATCAACGTGTTCTCCAGCTTTTTTTGAAGAAAACCCAGTTTAATTTCATACAAAATCTCGTTTTTTCCGGTGATTTTGAAGATAATCACTCGATCCGTTCAATTCGATGACTGATAAGTGTTTCAATCATTCAAAAATCGTCAATTGTTGAAGAAATCACTTCGATCCATGTAAGAAATTCTTTAATTTCATTTTTACGATCTGGGTTTTTTATTTATTCATTGCGTTTTACGATCTTGGGGGGGGGGGGTCTGGGGGCAGCGCCCCTGGTAGCGGGGTCCCAGGGGTAGCAGCCCCTGGCGGGGTCCGGGGCTGCCACCCCTGGCTGGGGTTGAGCTCATTTCGAAATTGGCTCATTTCGAAGACATTGGCTCATTTCGAAGACAGTAATTCGTAGACAGTTCACATACAGTTTTATGTGTCCATTGCGTTTTAGAAATAAGAGAGTTTTATGTGTTTTCTGATCCATTTTTATTACAGCAAAATCCATTGCGTTTTAGAAATAAGAGAGTTTTATGTGTTTTCTGGCTATTGCCTTTTAGAAAAAAACACATTTTTAAGTGTTTTTAGTCATTGCGTTTTAGGTAAAACACATTTTTGAAGTGTTTTTAGTTATTGCGTTTTAGGTAAAACATATTTTTAGGTGTTTTCAAGTCACGGCCCCCAACCCGGTTTGACCCGTTTCAGGAGCCGCGGGACAAAAATCCTGCGGTATTTAAATTTTAGGCGACAACGGAAGTCTTTTTAAAACAGGATCTTTTAATAATTAAAACTGCCCGTTTTATAACTGAGTGATAAAATCCCCTAATTTACAATAATGTGATTTCTCCGGGAAATCTTTATTTTCAAAACATGTTTCTTTTATTTATTTACAATGAGCCACTTTTCTAAGCTGGGAGTGCTTCACGGCACTTCTCTTTCTTTGCTCACAACATATCACCTGAAACATGTTTGAAAAAGGTTTTGTCAGCGGGGAAATACTGAGTGAGTTCATTCAGGTTTTAGGAAATGACCCATAATTATAAATTACAGCATAAGAGCGATTACAATGGTTCTTATCTTATCTTTATCTGGCTTTCTGTCACAATGGTGACAAGTCACAATGGTGACGATGGTCATACCACTATTAGGTCAATGAACTCTAATTGTGACGTTCCTCCCTAGTAGGTCAATGAACCTAACTGGGAGAAATAGTAATGTGCACAATACCCCACTAACTAATAAATCAAGATATCCACGACTTAGTCCCTGTAATTATAACTTTTTGAAAATAAATTTGGAGTATTGTAAAACAGTTGATAAAAAGAGAATGACTCACAAACTGTGAGAAAAGAGAATGGACTCACATTGCAGATTTAACGAGCAAGATATAAGCCTTACTGGTTTGCCTGTGATTAACCTAATTTAAATAATAATGCACACAAAACCGGGTTAGTGATCAATACAGCATTTACGATAACTCACGAGATCAAATTCTCACAACGAACGACAAAGTGCGATACTTAAACATCCATCGATTTAACGACGAACGACAAAGTATAACCCTATGTGGGTGGCACTTAAACATCCATTGGATATATTGATCAGTCGGAAAATGAATCGTAATAGCGATCGAGTGATTACCCTGTTTTGCGGCAGCACTTTGTGATCAGTGTGTGTTTAATTGTAATATAACGATTCTAATTCGACGTACACAGAGAATCTGGGCGTCGTTTTCAGTGTTCTATTCATGTCCCAATGTCTGCTATTTATACTAATTTTTGGGACTCCCTTACGGACCGTATGTCTGATCCCTTACGGTCCGTAAGCTAAGCAGTCTAATTATAGGCTGCCTAGGCTCGAGACTAGGCTTGCTGAATCAATAATTGGACAAATCAAATTGTCCCAACGTTTTATTTAGATAACTATTCGACTAGGGTTTGCCCCCCTTGAGTTTTAGGGGCCCTGATCCTGTTTCCGATTGTTCTGAAAATTTTAGGGCTAATGCAGAATTACTTGGGTGTCTTAAATTATCATCCTAATTATTGATTTTTGTGAGAGTTGTTACATCCTCCCCATCTTAAGAAAAATCTCGTCCTCGAGATTTACTGAAATAGATGAGGGTACTTTCGCTTCATCTCTGATTCCAGCTCCCAAGTGTACTCTGGTCCTCTCCTGGATTCCCATTTGACTTTTGCTAGCACTAGTCGTTTGTGTTTGAGAAACTTAATCTTCCGGTCTTCTATTTGTAAGGGTTTCTCTACGAATTTCAGTTTTTTTCATTTACCTCTATATCTTGAAGAGGTACTACCAGGGATTCGTCTGTGAGACATTTCTTGTGATTGGATACATGAAACACATCATGTACTACTGCTAACTCTTCTGGTAGTTGTAAACGATAAGCTACTGGTCCTATTCGTTGGATTACTGGAAATGGTCCTACGTATCTTGGACTTAGCTTCTTTTCTTACTGAATTTATAAATTCCTTTCCAAGAAAATACTTTCAATAGCATTTTGTCTCCAACTCGAACTTTGACGGCTCTTGTTTATTATTTGTATAATTCTTCTAACCGTCTTCAGCCTTTCCTTCGTGATACTAAATATCACAGTCGTAGTCACCGAGTGTAACACCCCGTGTTTTCCCAAAAGTCAAAGTCAAGGGTTGACTGTTATTGGAATTAAAGATCAATAAAGATTAATTTCATTTTAGTTTCATTTTGATTTTCATATTATTTGGAGTAAGTGTTGTATAATCAAACTAATCGGCCGATAATCAAACTGTGAATCAACAACCGACTGTGAATGACAGGAAGTAACAACGCAATAAAGCTAGTCAATCAATAATCAAGCTAATCAAATCAATCATCGAACTCAAGTGTGGATAATTTTAATGCTTTTATACGTGTGTGTGTGCCTTACGTGTTACTTGTGCATGCTTACTTTATGTTAAAGTGTGTGGTGAATCAATCAAAATCAATCAAGAATCGAAGGATAATCAAACTCAATCGAAACCGACTTTGAGAATAGGTTGTAAGGATGCTTGTATGTTAGATATAGTAGTTGGGACTAAAAGTAATTTGAATAGAAACTCTATCCTACTCTACTCCTCAACTATCGAACTCGAAATATCAAAAATCGTCGCAAAACACTCAAAACCAGGCAAGCCGATCGAACAGGGCAACCTGATCGAACAGGCTAGCCGATCGAACAGGCTGTTCGATCGGGCAGCCACTCGATCAGGGATGCTGTTCGATCAGCTGACCCTTTCCTCTTTTGGAAGCCTATAAATAGGGCTGTCCTTGTCAAACTTTCCACTTTTGGAAAGCTCTGACCGACCAGCCTCTTCTTCTCACTAAATCTCAGATTTCTCTCAAACCGGTAAGTATTTCGCTCTAATCCTTGTACGTTTTTGTTCATTAATCGATTCTACATCTTTCTATCTTTCAAAACTTGGATTTCATCCATGAAATCACCAAGATCTAGGTGTTCTTGGGTGATGTCATCATGTGTTCTTCAAGAACACTAAGTTTTGACATCATTCCACCATGAATAGCTTAGATCTAACCGATTTCCACATGAACAACCTAAAATCTACCAAAGATCTTAACATTTCACGGTGGAAAAGGATTGGAAGATGGGTTTTCATCTATCTTTCAACTCTTTTACACTCAAAACGGTGAAAACTAGACTTGAACCGATTTATAAATCAATCTAAACAAACACATGGTTCAAGATTCGGGTTCTACCGAGAGATATACCGATTTCGGGTTAAACGTTAAACTTAGGTTCCAAACCGTCTCTGACCGAGTTTGGGTGATTCCTGCTCGAGTCAGTGGGCTAAGTGGGGACTTCAGTTTTGTGGTTCAACTCGTAATCAAACTATCTCAAAAACATCACCAAGTAACGGGAAATAACCAAGTGTTAGGAGATAGGCTAACCAGGTCAGATGCTGGTCGAACGGTTAGGCTATTCGATTGAACAGCCCAACCGAACGAACAATGCCAGCCGATCGGCCGGGCTAACCGATCGACTAGCACTTAGACCCACCAACTCACAAAAGTGTAGTATTGACGAGGTACTGTTCGATCGACTACGCCACTCGATTGAACATTACTGCTCGAATCATGAGATACTATACTTCAACACTTAACCTTTTCGAAACATTGGAATGTCACCCGATCGAGCATGCCACCCGATCGAGTGACACTTTGCCAAACCTCAGCTGCTAACCGATCGGTTGGACCAACCGATCGAACGGACTGTTCGATCGGCCAACTTGAAAGGTAATACAAACCATCATACACAAACACATCCTTCACATCAAAGGAAGAAACAATCCACTTGAAGGAACCAGCCGATCGAGCCAGCCGGCCGATCGAACGGGACGTTCGAACGGACTTTAACCCAATCGAACAGCCCACTCGATCGAACAGCCGTCCGATCGAATGGTCTATCCGATCTAGTTTCCACTGTTCACTTTTTCCGCATTACTCATGGTATTGTTATCGAACTATTCAGGCTAACCTATTCTCAGTGCTCCTCTCAATCCACAACCAACCACTGTGAGTATACTCGATCCCTTTTTGCTTTCAGCACTTTTGGGTGTTACATACGTAATCTATCAAATTCACAAACGACACAACTATTTGAACGCTAACCTACTTGCATGTATTACTTGACTGAATGATTGCTGTTTATTATGTTTACACGTGGAGTGCTATCTACCTGCTTTAGCAACGTAGTACTATAGTTTGGACTCAGCACCCGTTCACACGGGGGTTGCTAAGGACAATTACTTGCATGGATTACAGTGGTAATCATGTATTGCGAACTGTCTCGGACAGTCAACTCGAAGTCGTTGGTATCGATGGTCCCATGTTGATAATTTACATGCATCGTTTGCCCTTGTGTACGTGCTTGGTTATGCGTAAACTTTTCGAACTTTATATGCTATATCAAACTTGTGTACTCACCTTTACATTATATGTATTGACTTTTATTTTAACGTATGTGACAGGTGTTTAAGCTACTAGCGTGCTAGGGAAGCGAGGCAATAATAAGCTTCTAGGAGCCTGTGACCTTAGGACAGTGTCCACATACCTGCTCCAGGGCCATAATTATCTGTAGATCTTGTACTGGCACCTGTAGTCAGTAAAATCTACAGTTAGCCGTCTAGAAGTCTTAAAACAATATTTAAATTCGGTCTGTAATAATTAAGAACTTGAGTTGTCGGAACAGTTCCCATATTGTTTAGTTGATTTCTATGATAACTTGTTATTATTTGGGACACGGTATGGGACGTGTTATATAACTGAATTGTATGATAGTTGTTGTGGAAACTTCTGAACAATCTGTTTCGCTCAGTGCCGCGCCCCGATGATTCCGCCATCGGTTGGGGTGTGACAGATTGGTATCAGAGCCATAACTATAGGGAATTAGGTTAGACACGATCTAGTCCGGATCGCTGTCTTAGAGACCTAGACTATAGCTAGGAACCAAGAGACCAAGTTTGTGTGCTTATTTTATGTTGTTCCTTTCTATTCTATCATTACATCCGAACTCCGAGCCAAATTTTGTAGTTTGGACGGGATTAGGAGTGAAACCCGCAAATTCCTGCCTAAATTACGAATTTTGCCAATTACTTTGTGCAAATTTCTATTAACAAACGGGGGAGAATTATACCAAATCAGGGCTGAAACCCGTAATTTGATGAAAACTTTCCTCTAAATTTTCTTAAAACAAGGAAGAAATTGCTGAGCTAGGGGTGAAACCCTAACCTTGGCAGTTATTCCAACTTTATTTTATCCCGCCAAGGCAATTGACGGACTCCAACGACCTGAACTCACGAGTATGGCCTAGAATGCGCGTGCATAATGCCCAAGAATCGAGGCAGAAACATGTCCCCTAGAGTCGAAAGTGACGACAAGTCAACTGTGAATAGTTAAATTGCCATGGTTAGTCAAAGTCTAGTAGCCGCAGACAATCCATTTTCCGATTTTGAGTGTTGCTTTGTTGATTTTATATGATTTACCTGTTTACGTGTTTTAAAGATTCGTTGATTGCTCCATTTGTTATCAATCTGCGTGACTTTTGTTGCTATCCTATCTCGATTCAAACCCCTGTTGATGTGATCTAAACGAAACCAGTGTGCTATGCTATACGACTAAGTTAGACGATACCATGTGATGCTATCCGATATGCAAAACGAACGACACCCGACTTGTGGTTATAGGTTTCTGTTTTCTGACAGCCTCTGTGATAAAATTTCGTACGTGTTTAGGGAATTAAGTGCTCTATTTGCTTAATTGCTTATGTGCCCTAATTGCTTCTGTGCTTATGTGCCTCTATGATGATGTGCTTATGTGTTTATATGTGTTACGTGACGTGAGATGCGACGTGATTCTAAGCTTTAGTAAACTAAGACGTGCGAGGTTCGAATTCGTTGTGTTGAGCCCTATGGCGATGTCTATTGCAGACCATGTCGTCATCATCAAGAACTCGCCAAAACCTTTCCCGTCAGGAAAAGAGAGACCGACGTCTCGCCAAGCTCATCTCAAGGTCTGTAGCGAAAGCTGTCAGTGAGGTGTACGAAAACACAAGCAAGTCGTCGGAAGAATCCCGAACCCTCACTGAATCCAGCAAGGCTCCGTTCAGTTTCAAGCAATTTAAGGCGTGTGGACCAAAGGAGTTCACCGGTGAAGAGGGCCCTACATGCTTATTTCACTGGTTTGACTCTGTGGAAGTTACCCTTCGTCAAAGCGGATGCCCGGATCATCTTCGAACTCTCAATGCGACCGGTGTCTTCCAGTCGCGGGCATTGGACTGGTGGACAGCCGAAAGGAATAAGCGCGGGAACGACGCTGCCTACGAGCTGACGTGGGAGGAACTGAAGGCTATCATGCTGGACGAGTTCTGTCCTCCCCACGAACGCCAAAAGTTGGAGGATGAGTTCTGGACCATCAAGCAGAAGGAGGGCGACAACGCTGGTCTCACCGCCCGTTTCAAACAACTGAGCATTATCTGTCCAGACCAGGTCAAGACTCCCGAGATGACCATCAAGAAATACATCCGTGCTCTTCCGGATTGTGTTGCAGATTTTGTGTTCGCCGCCAAACCCGCATCAATCGAGGAAACCTACCTACTCGCTGCCGAGATTAATGACAAGCGAGTTAAGGCTGGTGTCTGGGATAAGCCATCCAAGTCGTTGCATCAAGTTACTACCGCATCAACCGACAACCCTACTGCTCAAGCCTCCAAGTCCTCGAGAAGAAGAAAGAAGAACAAGAGTTGCGCCGCCGCAACCAATGCTGCTCCTCTTCAGTCAGTACCGCCACAACAGCAGCAACCACAGCGCACTGCGCCAGTGATCAATGCGCCGCCGGCTAAGCGTGCGTACACCGGCCCCCACCCACTCTGTGCTACATGTTCTTATCATCACCCGGTGGGTGTGGCCTGCCGTTTCTGTGCCCACTGCAACGTTTACGGGCATTTCACTGCGAATTGCCGCTATGGTCCTCGTCAAACGCAAGCTCAAGCCGCTGTTAACCAAGCCCTGCTACCTGCTCCTCAAGCTCCTCAAGCTCCTCAAGCTCCTCAAGCTGCACAGGCCCCGGCAAACAATGTTCGGACCTGCTTTGCATGTGGTGACCCTAACCACTTCGCAAACCGGTGCCCGAACAGAGTGGTGAAACAAGAAGCTCAACAACCCCAGCAACAACAACAGCAGCCTCAACAACAAGCCGCTCACGCCAGAACTTTCAACATCAACGCACGCCAGGCTCAAGCTGATAACAACGTGGTCAATGGTACGTTCCTTGTGAATGGTATATATGCATCATGTTTGTTTGATACTGGAGCCGATAACTGCTTTGTGTCATTTGAATTTGAGAAGCTTCTTAGACGTAAGCGCTCTTATCTTTCGTCACCCTTCGAAGTGGAAGTCGCTACCGGAAGAACCATTGCTGTCAACTCTGTGCTCCGTGATTGTACTCTCGAGCTCAACAATCATATATTCCCGATTAATCTCATTCCAATGCAGCTCGGAAGTTTCGATGTCATAGTAGGCATGGACTTTCTTCGTGAAAACCATGCTGAAGTTGTGTGTTCCGATAAGATGATTCGTTTTGTGCTAGCTAGTGGTGATATTCTATGTGTTTATGGTGAAACTACTGCAAAAGATCTCAAGCTCATGTCATGTCTTCAAGCTCGCAAATATCTCCGCAAGGAATATCGAGCCTTCTTGGCCAACATTGTTGTAGCAGAAACGGACAAGAAAAGGAAAGTTGAA
Organism: Helianthus annuus; assembly: GCF_002127325.2. Taxonomy (NCBI): domain Eukaryota; kingdom Viridiplantae; phylum Streptophyta; class Magnoliopsida; order Asterales; family Asteraceae; genus Helianthus; species Helianthus annuus. The sequence goes on from NC_035436.2 coordinate 145,965,823, forward strand.
GTCAAGGATGTTCCCGTTGTCCGAGAATTTCCTCAGGTGTTCCCTGATGATCTTCCTGGATTACCTCCAAGTCGTGATATCGACTTTCGAATCGACCTTATTCCAGGAGCCAACCCAGTGGCCAAAGCTCCGTATCGACTCGCTCCATCTGAGATGCGAGAACTCTCAAACCAACTCCAAGAGTTACTTGAAAAAGGCTTCATTCGCCCGAGCACTTCTCCATGGGGCGCACCAGTCCTTTTCGTCAAAAAGAAGGACGGGTCGTTCCGAATGTGCATCGATTACCGGGAATTGAACAAGCTGACCATCAAGAACCGATACCCCTTACCAAGAATCGATGATCTGTTTGACCAATTACAAGGTGCTCAGTGTTTCTCCAAGATTGATCTACGTTCAGGCTACCATCAGTTACGGATTCAGGAGGAAGACATACCCAAAACCGCTTTTCGAACCCGATACGGCCACTACGAATTTGTTGTCATGCCTTTTGGTTTGACCAACGCACCCGCGGTCTTTATGGATCTGATGAATCGCGTGTGTAAACCGTTCTTAGACCGTTTCGTCATTGTATTCATCGACGATGTCCTGATCTATTCCAGATCGAGGGCCGAACATGCGCAGCATTTGCGATTGGTTCTCGAGTTGCTTCAGGGAAACCAACTCTACGCCAAGTTCTCCAAGTGTGAGTTCTGGTTGGAGGAAGTTCAATTTCTGGGTCACATTGTGAATAGTCGGGGTATACACGTTGATCCTGCAAAGATTGAGGCAGTCAAGGGATGGGTTACGCCAAAGAATCCGTCAGAAGTTCGCTCTTTTCTCGGATTAGCCGGTTACTACCGGCGATTCATCGAAGGGTTCTCAAAGATTGCTGTACCGCTTACCTCCCTTACTCATAAAGACAAGCCTTTTGTGTGGGGAACCGCACAGGAGACTGCTTTCCAAACCCTCAAACACATGCTGTGCCATGCACCAGTTCTTACACTGCCGGACGGAAGCGATGACTTCGTTGTCTATTGTGATGCTTCAAACCTTGGACTTGGCTGTGTTCTCATGCAACGAGACAAGGTTATAGCTTACGCATCTCGACAGCTCAAAATCCACGAGAAGAACTATACAACCCATGACCTTGAGCTAGGCGCAGTTGTCTTTGCCTTAAAGATTTGGCGACACTACCTGTATGGTACAAAGTGTACGATCTTCACCGATCACAAGAGCCTACAACATATCTTTAACCAGAGGGAACTCAATATGCGTCAACGCCGATGGGTAGAACTTCTCAACGATTACGACTGTGAGATCCGTTATCACCCAGGCAAGGCGAATGTAGTTGCAGACGCCCTCAGCAGAAAGAATTACGTGATAGGTGTTCGAAACATCCAGGCTCAGTATAACCTCGAAGCTCTCATCCGCGAAGCACAACACGCTTGCTTTAACGAGCGTACGTTGAAGAAAGAACGAATCCATCACGATGGAACTCAGCTCGTGAGCAAAGCCAACGGGATATTCTATTATCTGGACCGAATCTGGGTTCCGAGGAGGACAGATTTGCGAAAGATCATCATGAACGAAGCCCACAAATCCCGATATTCCATTCATCCCGGTGCGGACAAAATGTACCAGGACCTTCGCTACAAGTACTGGTGGCCTGGGATGAAAAGGGATATTGCTCTATATGTTGGTAGCTGTTTAACTTGTGCAAGAGTCAAGGCTGAACACCAAAGACCTTCAGGCTTACTCGAACAACCGCCGATACCCGTATGGAAGTGGGAAAGCATAGCTATGGATTTCATAACTAAGCTTCCGACCACGCCATCAGGTCACGACAGTATTTGGGTTATAGTCGACCGTCTAACCAAATCAGCCCACTTTCTGCCAATACGAGAAGACTATAAGGTGGCCAAATTAGCCCAAATCTACACCGACGAGATCATTAAGAATCATGGTATGCCTCGAGACATCATTTCTGATCGCGATGCTCGGTTTACATCGAGATTGTGGGAAACTTTTCAAGCAGCTCTTGGTACGACGCTGAATTTGAGTACCGCATTCCACCCGCAAACCGACGGGCAGACTGAAAGAACGATTCGTACTATTGAAGACATGCTCCGTGCGTGTGTTATCGATTTTGGTGGTAGTTGGAGCAAACACCTACCGTTGGTCGAATTTTCGTACAATAATAGCTATCACTCCAGCATCGAAATGGCACCTTTCGAAGCCTTGTATGGTAGGAGATGTCGCTCGCCTATTGTATGGCACGAGGTCGGTCATTCACAATTGACTGGGCCCGAGATTCTGCAAGAAACGACTGACAAGATCCACCAGATAAGGGAAAACTTGGTGAAGGCCCGGGACAGACAAAAGATGTACGCCGATAAACGACGCAAGCCCCGCGAATTTGCAGTTGGCGACTACGTACTCCTAAAAGTATCACCTTGGAAGGGAGTAGTCCGATTCGGCAAAAGAGGGAAACTTGCGCCTCGATTTGTTGGACCTTTTAAGATTCTGGAAAGGATCGGTAAAGTTGCCTACAAACTCGAATTACCGGAGGAACTCAGCAATGTCCACCCGACTTTCCATATTTCAAACCTTCGAAAATGCGTAGCCGACCACGACACAATAATACCACTCGACGATCTTCAGGTCAATGAGACGCTACACTTCGTGGAAAAGCCTGTCGAAATCATGGACCGACAGACCAAGCAACTCAGACGCTCTCGCATTCCTATTGTAAAAGTACGATGGGAAGGCAAACGAGGCGCGGAGTTCACTTGGGAACTCGAAAGTGACATGAAGGCCAAGTACCCGCAGTTGTTCAGATAGATCTGAAGCGTCAAATTGGTAAAAATCACACGGCGATGTACGGTTCTCGGCCTAATTTCGGGACGAAATTCCCTAAAGGAGGGGAGACTGTAACACCCCGTGTTTTCCCAAAAGTCAAAGTCAAGGGTTGACTGTTATTGGAATTAAAGATCAATAAAGATTAATTTCATTTTAGTTTCATTTTGATTTTCATATTATTTGGAGTAAGTGTTGTATAATCAAACTAATCGGCCGATAATCGAACTGTGAATCAACAACCGACTGTGAATGACAGGAAGTAACAACGCAATAAAGCTAGTCAATCAATAATCAAGCTAATCAAATCAATCATCGAACTCAAGTGTGGATAATTTTAATGCTTTTATACGTGTGTGTGTGCCTTACGTGTTACTTGTGCATGCTTACTTTATGTTAAAGTGTGTGGTGAATCAATCAAAATCAATCAAGAATCGAAGGATAATCAAACTCAATCGAAACCGACTTTGAGAATAGGTTGTAAGGATGCTTGTATGTTAGATATAGTAGTTGGGACTAAAAGTAATTTGAATAGAAACTCTATCCTACTCTACTCCTCAACTATCGAACTCGAAATATCAAAAATCGTCGCGAAACACTCAAAACCAGGCAAGCCGATCGAACAGGGCAACCTGATCGAACAGGCTAGCCGATCGAACAGGCTGTTCGATCGGGCAGCCACTCGATCAGGGATGCTGTTCGATCAGCTGACCCTTTCCTCTTTTGGAAGCCTATAAATAGGGCTGTCCTTGTCAAACTTTCCACTTTTGGAAAGCTCTGACCGACCAGCCTCTTCTTCTCACTAAATCTCAGATTTCTCTCAAACCGGTAAGTATTTCGCTCTAATCCTTGTACGTTTTTGTTCATTAATCGATTCTACATCTTTCTATCTTTCAAAACTTGGATTTCATCCATGAAATCACCAAGATCTAGGTGTTCTTGGGTGATGTCATCATGTGTTCTTCAAGAACACTAAGTTTTGACATCATTCCACCATGAATAGCTTAGATCTAACCGATTTCCACATGAACAACCTAAAATCTACCAAAGATCTTAACATTTCACGGTGGAAAAGGATTGGAAGATGGGTTTTCATCTATCTTTCAACTCTTTTACACTCAAAACGGTGAAAACGAGACTTGAACCGATTTATAAATCAATCTAAACAAACACATGGTTCAAGATTCGGGTTCTACCGAGAGATATACCGATTTCGGGTTAAACGTTAAACTTAGGTTCCAAACCGTCTCTGACCGAGTTTGGGTGATTCCTGCTCGAGTCAGTGGGCTAAGTGGGGACTTCAGTTTTGTGGTTCAACTCGTAATCAAACTATCTCAAAAACATCACCAAGTAACGGGAAATAACCAAGTGTTAGGAGATAGGCTAACCAGGTCAGATGCTGGTCGAACGGTTAGGCTATTCGATCGAACAGCCCAACCGAACGAACAATGCCAGCCGATCGGCCGGGCTAACCGATCGACTAGCACTTAGACCCACCAACTCACAAAAGTGTAGTATTGACGAGGTACTGTTCGATCGACTACGCCACTCGATTGAACATTACTGCTCGAATCATGAGATACTATACTTCAACACTTAACCTTTTCGAAACATTGGAATGTCACCCGATCGAGCATGCCACCCGATCGAGTGACACTTTGCCAAACCTCAGCTGCTAACCGATCGGTTGGACCAACCGATCGAACGGACTGTTCGATCGGCCAACTTGAAAGGTAATACAAACCATCATACACAAACACATCCTTCACATCAAAGGAAGAAACAATCCACTTGAAGGAACCAGCCGATCGAGCCAGCCGGCCGATCGAACGGGACGTTCGAACGGACTTTAACCCAATCGAACAGCCCACTCGATCGAACAGCCGTCCGATCGAATGGTCTATCCGATCTAGTTTCCACTGTTCACTTTTTCCGCATTACTCATGGTATTGTTATCGAACTATTCAGGCTAACCTATTCTCAGTGCTCCTCTCAATCCACAACCAACCACTGTGAGTATACTCGATCCCTTTTTGCTTTCAGCACTTTTGGGTGTTACATACGTAATCTATCAAATTCACAAACGACACAACTATTTGAACGCTAACCTACTTGCATGTATTACTTGACTGAATGATTGCTGTTTATTATGTTTACACGTGGAGTGCTATCTACCTGCTTTAGCAACGTAGTACTATAGTTTGGACTCAGCACCCGTTCACACGGGGGTTGCTAAGGACAATTACTTGCATGGATTACAGTGGTAATCATGTATTGCGAACTGTCTCGGACAGTCAACTCGAAGTCGTTGGTATCGATGGTCCCATGTTGATAATTTACATGCATCGTTTGCCCTTGTGTACGTGCTTGGTTATGCGTAAACTTTTCGAACTTTATATGCTATATCAAACTTGTGTACTCACCTTTACATTATATGTATTGACTTTTATTTTAACGTATGTGACAGGTGTTTAAGCTACTAGCGTGCTAGGGAAGCGAGGCAATAATAAGCTTCTAGGAGCCTGTGACCTTAGGACAGTGTCCACATACCTGCTCCAGGGCCATAATTATCTGTAGATCTTGTACTGGCACCTGTAGTCAGTAAAATCTACAGTTAGCCGTCTAGAAGTCTTAAAACAATATTTAAATTCGGTCTGTAATAATTAAGAACTTGAGTTGTCGGAACAGTTCCCATATTGTTTAGTTGATTTCTATGATAACTTGTTATTATTTGGGACACGGTATGGGACGTGTTATATAACTGAATTGTATGATAGTTGTTGTGGAAACTTCTGAACAATCTGTTTCGCTCAGTGCCGCGCCCCGATGATTCCGCCATCGGTTGGGGTGTGACACCGAGGATTTCCTTTTCCTCATGTTTAATTCTTGTTGCTCAAATATGTATCTTAAATTCTTATGACCCATATGGATAGTAAACTTGCTTAGATAATGTTTCCTAATCTTAAGGGTAACTTGTGGCTTCTAATTTTTAAGTTTACAAGTGGTATGGCTTTCTTCGTGCTTTTGCAATTGCCTTGATGCATACACAATTACCTTTTTGTGTTGCATTACCATACATCCAAATTCTAGCTTTGAAGCATCACCGTATACTTTAAAATCTTATGTTCCTTCTGGTAAGGCTAGGATTGGAATATTTGTTAATTTATGCTAGAGGTTCTTTTTGTTTAGGTTCTTATTTAGAATTAACTGTTTTAGCTTAGTTAAGGATATATCTATCTAAGAGAATCCTTAATAAACTACCTATAGTATCTGGCTAAATTTACAAAATTCCTAATTTCCATTTAGGGATTGCGAAATCTTCCATTTTAGTAATTTGCTGCTATCTTAGCAGGATCTAAGTAAATACCTTCATGATTCATCATGTGACCTTACGTGGTTTATTTCCTGTAATCATAAATACTTCTCTGGCGGGTGCCTGGATTTTTTTTTTATAAAGTTCTTATCACAGAGAATTCGAGCATGGTTGGCTACTAACCAATCTATTCCTAACACAACATCAAACTCGGCTAATTTCATAGGAATTAGGTTGGCGAAGAATTCTATGACCTGAGAGTTCTATATTTTCCTTTTTGCCTGTTTCGACTATAAAGATTTGCCTAAGTTCGATTAATGATAAGTTAAGAGTTTAACATAATGAAGTATTTATAAAACAATGGTTTGCACCAGAGTCAGATAATACTTTTTGTGTAAACGTTGTAACCTAGGACGTACCGGCTATCACATCTGGAATGAGCTCTGCTTCCTGAGCAGTCAATTGAAAGGCTCTTGCATTCCTTTTTACTTCTTCTACAGGTTTGGCTTTAGTGTCAGATGGTTTGTTTAGTTTTGGACAATTTGGCCTAAGATGTCCAGTTTCTCCACAGTTGTAACAAACTGAAAATTTCTTCCTCCTGCAGTCTTCTTCCTGATGCCCCGGAATTTTGCAAAAATTGCAGTATCCTTTGCATCTTCCAAAATGCTTTCTTTTGCAAAAATTACAAAATGGACTAGTGGAAGATTGCTCATTCCCTCCTTTCTTGAAATCGTTATGGTTACCCGAACGGATTACCTGGGTAATTTTTTGGGCTACTTCCTTCCTTCTATTTTCTTCTCTTGTCCGTACTAGTTCGTCAGTCAGAGTATTGGCTAAATCCACCGCATCATCAATCGTGCGAGGTTTTGCAGCCTTGACGATGTTACAGATTTCAGAAATCAATCCCCAAATATATCGAGAAATAAGTACCGGCTCTGGCGAGGCCAGGGTTGGTACTACTCGAGCATACTCGAAGAATGTCGTAGTATACTTTCGACAATCTACATCCACCATCCGGTGGGTTAGAAACTTGTTTGTCATTTGTTCCTTTTCATATTCGGGACAGAATTTTCTTTCTACCAAGCTCTTAAATTCTTCCCAGTTCATAGCATACGCCATCCTTCTTCCTTTTGATTGCAACACCGTATTCCACCATTCTAGCGCCCCTTCTTTGAAAAGATTTGACGCGTACATGACCTGATCATCCTGAACACATTTACTTATGGCAATTACTGCCTCAGTTTTCTCTAACCAACGTAGTGCCACAGTCGCTCCTTCATTGCCTGCAAACTCAGATGGTTTATGATATTCGCTAATTTACACATATTTTAGTCCCCCATTTTATCCCCATTTTATGCGTTTTCGGCCGTAAAACCGTCATGCGGATACTTAATCATGTATACTTTTGTTTACAGGCCTAAAACAACATACCAGACAAGATGATAGTGAAAACGAGGATTTTCCGGGCGAAACGAATGAACTGCGAACATTCTGTGGAAAATTCTGACCTGGGCAAGTTGCACCCCCGTGCAACTGGTGGCACCCCCGTGCGGATGCGACAATAAGGCTCAGCTTGGCGTTGCACCCCCGTGCAACTGGTGGCACCCCCGTGCGGATGCGACAACAAGGCTCAGCTCGGCGTTGCACACCCAGTGCGATCAGGAGTGCAACGAAATCCCGGCAACGCACCCCCGTGCGACTGGTTGCACCCCCGTGCGAATGGTTGCACCCCCATGCGGATTCGATGACCAGCCCCGATCCCGGATATGCACGCCCGTGCACCCCATGGCACGCCCGTGCGAGACCGAAGACCAGTCAACTCTGCTGATGTCATGCAGTATGGTGGACCACCACCAATAATTGCTTAAAGTGCACGGTCGTGCGATCGGAGAACGACCGTGCGACACCGAAAAAGCATAAAACAGAACAGGACCATTCTATTAGTAACTCTGGACATTTTGGGAGCTCTGCAGGCGATTTTGAGGCTCCGAAGGCTGCTGCTTTCACTCGGATTCAAGCCACATTGCCCGGTTTTGCTCATTTACTATCCAGATTCTCATTCTTATGCTTGTTTATGGTTTGGTTTCTCAAATCTTTCCATGATTTTGTTATGTTTCAAGCATTTAGACTGATTATTATGTATTAATGTAAGCCTTTGGGCAAAAACACAACAATCCCTTGCTTGATTAGTATGTTAATCTATGTTTGTAATGACATTTTGAAGTATTTTCTATGATTATCTTTGATGATTAGTTTGCAACCTTGTTATTGATATTGATTTCTTGATTATAAGTAATTGTGTTGGATGATTGGTGCTTGGTTAGGTAAGATAGTTGCAAAATGAAGCTTATTTAATCATGTATTAGTAAACTTTTAATTTGGTTAACTAGTTTAACTTGGTTAAAATGTAGGCACCATGATACTCTAACGGGTTAGTGGTTTAATAAAATGCAATTATTATTAATCAAGAGAGCTTGCCCTCACGGAAGGACTCTAACGGGTTAGATGGTGTTGTTACGAATTCTTGCCATGATTTGTTAGCTTAGTTAGTAGTTTCGGCCAAAATTGCTATCTTGGTGAATTTATGTGTAAGATTTGTAAAATGAACTCGGTTGTGATTTAATCTAGTTTATGCTTGTCTCGGTGGTTGCATTGTGTTTATCGGTGTTGCTTTCCTTGATTAAGTGAGGTTAGAAAACTCCTAACGGATGACTAACTTATTTTTAGGAGATCTTCATAGACATTTATCAATTGCACGTTAAAGAATAATTTTAGGTGGTTAAAGTGTGTTTATCGTTTTAACTTTCCGAATGATTGTCATGTTAGGATTCCCGAAAGGGATACTAATTGTCTCGAAATGGAAAATTGACCGAATGTTTCTAAATGCCAAAACTGACTTAGTTGACATGCTGCGGTTATGTATTAAGCAAGGCTATTTATATATAATCTACTATGTTTGATAAATATTTATTTATGCTTACTTTAGATTAATTAAAACCACAACAAATTATGTTTTTACCGGTAATTTAGTGGCAAAGGTCTAGTATTATTTCTCCGCCCATTTCCGTGGATCGATACTTGGTTCTTACCGATACTTTACTACATATATGACGGGGTACACTTGCCCTTTCGTGTGTGTTTTGATGTAAAAGTAATAATCACTTTTATAAATTTAAAACCAATTCGTGTGTAATTTCATTGTAAAAATATGTGTAGTCACGCACGTACCAGTTTACAAGCAAGAAATTCCTTGTAAGTGCAACCAGGCGTTGCAACTTTCATTTTCTTAGGGAGCGGCGCTTGTTGTGGTTCATTGTCATGCTTAACATGATCATTGCCTCCGTTTACGCTATTACTGAAGTTATCTTCAGAAATACGTTTGCTAGGAATGATTTGCTGTGGTTCTACCGGATTCTTAACAGCAGCAATGATTGCTGGAATAGCGTTGGCTATCCCTTGAGCTATCATTGTTGGAATAGTGTTGGCTATCCCTTGAGCAACGATATTTTCTATATCCTGCCTAGTCATATATTGATCCCCCGGTTGTTGCTCAGAATTATTAACTGGTTCATTATTCGCGTTTTCCATCTGATAATTAATGTATATATATAAATATATAATTTATTAGTATCAACAATTATACATATAAATTTCACAATATACATATAACCAAATTATCGATTTCTTGATTCCTATTTTTATATTTTATAGGAGACATTAATACACATTTTTACCTTGTAATGATTTTACAGATTGATTTTTGCTATTACTATTTTATAAGCACAGTTCCATAGATCCCCTATCCTGTGGTCAGATGATATTCTAGTAATGGTGTTCCCTCTCATCGTATTTCCAGGAGATCTGTCCCCCAATCTCTTGGATCCTATTTCCATTGTCCATTAGTTCTTCATCAAGGCGAAGTTCAGCTGTATTCTCGTTACTTATTGGTGGATTTGGTAAAGCTTTTGAATTGAATTGAGGAAAAAGCTTATAGGGATGGTTTTGTAACTGTATTTCGTTAATCAACCATTCGTCTATTTGCGAGTGGATTGAAGGGTTTGGAATGGCTGGTTCTAAGTTCATTGGTAGTTGTGTTTCAAGAGAGCGATTAAAAATATTTTCATTAACAGACTTAATAGTATTATAGCTTGCCATTATAAAATCTAACTCTTCCTGATATGGTAATTTTTCAATTTGCCTAAAACTTTCCCCAATTTCAATTTCCTTGGGCTTGGGTTTCTCGAGAGGTAAAGCATCGAATTCTATAGGTTCTTCTATGTCTGATATATATCTATTGAAATCTCTGGAAACTTCTATTCTTACTGGATAGAGATTTAAATTCTGAAGGGCCTCAGACAAGTTACTCATGCTGTTTAGCAAAATAGACATAGTCAAAATTCATAAAATTTATAGAAAACTTTTTAAATATTAGTTCCTACTGGGTACTATTAAAATAACTGAAATTTACATCACACGAGGTTTTATTTGTAAATTTTATGATTTCCTTGATAAGACTTCTAGACTGTAGATAATAAAGGTACTAATACTTGAGTCAAATTATTTAAGAATTTGCATTACTTGCTACATTGACTAGCATATAAAGATCTGCTCATACTGTACATACTTAGTCAGATAAATAAACAAATAATCACAAAATAGCAATTAATGGAAATTAAGTATTTTCTAAATACTTAATTGGCTTAAATCAGTGGCTTGAGAAGTGGCTCTGATACCACCTTATTTCTGTCACGGCCCCCGACCCGGTTTGACCCGTTTCAGGAGCCGCGGGACAGAAATCCTGCAGTATTTAAATTTTAGGCGACAGCGGAAGTCTTTTTAAAACAGGATCTTTTAATAATTAAAACTGCCCGTTTTATATCTGAGGGATAAAATCCCCTAATTTACAATAATGTGATTTCTCCAGGAAATCTTTATTTTCAAAACATGTTTCTTTTATTTATTTACAATGAGCCACTTTTCTAAGCTGGGAGTGCTTCACGGCACTTCTCTTTCTTTGCTCACAACATATCACCTGAAACATGTTTGAAAAAGGTTTTGTCAGCGGGGAAATACTGAGTGAGTTCATTCAGGTTTTAGGAAATGACCCATAATTATAAATTACAACATAAGAGCGATTACAATGGTTCTTATCTTATCTTTATCTGGCTTTCTGTCACAATGGTGACAAGTCACAATGGTGACGATGGTCATACCACTATTAGGTCAATGAACTCTAATTGTGACGTTCCTCCCTAGTAGGTCAATGAACCTAACTGGGATAAATAGTAATGTGCACAATACCCCACTAACCAATAAATCAAGATATCCACGACTTAGTCCGTGTAATTATAACTTTTTGAAAATAAATTTGGAGTATTGTAAAACAGTTGATAAAAAGAGAATGACTCACAAACTGTGAGAAAAGAGAATGGACTCACATTGCAGATTTAACGAGCAAGATATAAGCCTTACTGATTTGCCTGTGATTAACCTAATTTAAATAATAATGCACACAAAACCGGGTTAGTGATCAATACAACATTTACGATAACTCACGAGATCAAATTCTCACAACGAACGACAAAGTGCGATACTTAAACATCCATCGATTTAACGATGAACGACAAAGTATAACCCTATGTGGGTGGCACTTAAACATCCATTGGATATATTGATCAGTCGGAAAATGAATCGTAATAGCGATCGAGTGATTACCCTGTTTTGCGGCAGCACTTCGTGATCAGTGTGTGTTTAATTGTAATATAACGATTCTAATTCGACGTACACAGAGAATCTGGGCATCGTTTTCAGTGTTCTATTCATGTCCCAATGTCTGCTATTTATACTAATTTTTGGGACTCCCTTACGGACCGTATGCCTGATCCCTTACGGTCCGTAAGCTAAGCAGTCTAATTATAGGCTGCCTAGGCTCGGGACTAGGCTTGCTGAATCAATAAATTGGACAAATCAGATTGTCCCAACGTTTTATTTAGATAACTATTCGACTAGGGTTTGCCCCCCTTGAGTTTTAGGGGCCCTAATCCTGTTTCCGATTGTCCTGAAAATTTTAGAGCTAATGCAGAATTACTTGGGTGTCTCAATTAGGGTTTTCTTATTGTCTAATTATCATCCTAATTATTGATTTTTGTGAGAGTTGTTACATTTCAGTCCATTGCGTTTTAGAATGAGTCATTTTTAAGTGTTTTATGGCCATTGCGTTTTACAAATAAGACATTTCTTTGTGTTTTTGGTGCATTGCGTTTTAGGTAAAACACTTTTTTATGTGTTTTTCAGTCCATTGCGTTTTAGAAAACAGACAATTTAAGTGTTTTCTGGCCATTGCGTTTTACAAATAAGACATTTGTTTGTGTTTTTGGTGCATTGCGTTTTACGTAAAAGTAAAACACATTTTTATGTGTTTTTAGTCCATTGCGTTTTAGAAAGTACATTTTCTTTTGAGTTGTTAGGCTATTGCGTTTTAGAAATAAGACATTTCTTTGTGTTTTCTGGCTATTGCGTTTTACAATTAAGTCATTTCTTTGTGTTTTTGGTGCATTGCATTTTAGAAAAATGTTATTTTTTATGTTTTTTTTCATTGCGTTTTACGTAACTGGGGGTTTTTCTGTTGCGTTTTACGCAACTGGGTTTTAATTTTTTTTTTAAATATAGCAATAGTATACTCGTTTTAAAGATAAAAAACGCTCATCTTTTTGGTGCAATTTTTATAAAAAAATAATGTCGTATGAAAGACTTATTAACGTTTAAAAAATGGGGGGGAATTGGAGGAGAGAGAAACTATTGGCTTGGATTGACTAGAATGCCCCTAAACAAACTCACGCGCCTCTTTTTTTCCCTTCAATTTCTCTGATTTAATCTTAGCCCTTGATTAACTAAATGGATGGTCAAGATCACTTCCTAGCCTTCCTAGCCAAATAAACTTCCTATTGTATCTCCACCCATATAATAATATAGTATGTATATGTAACTAGTTTATGCCTCATCCGTGTTGCGGGTGGTAAACAGAGCATTTCTAAGTTTAATAATATGCAGGTCTGTATTTCGGTTACTTGTACATGCAACTCATAAAACGATCTCAAAAAAATTACATCGATACATCGATAAAAATACGTGTGTAAAATAATTTTTGTTTAATAAAGTTTAAGAATTATAAAGTAACTTTATTAAAGTCCAAGAGTAGTAGCGGTGCCCACCAATAGCAAATGGTCACTATTCTCCTGAGTTGATTCATTACGACAGCAAGGGAAAAAGGCTAGAAGATGAAATACTAAAGGGAATAAAAGTTGAGGGACTAAACATGTACACTACCAAAGTTAAAGAGGGGACTAAACACGCATATAAACAAAGTTAACCAATGAACATTTTTTTAACAGAGAGGCTAAACACATATATTAGCAAACATGAAGGTTTGAAAATTAAAAATAAAAACAATCGACCAATGAGGGAGTGCCAGACAGCTTTCTGACACTAGTCCCCCTCATGGTTTATGTAGATATAGTAATGTATATATAGGGGAATGTTTATTTGAGAAGAAAATTTAATTGAAAAGAAAAAGAACAAGGGGTAATTTTGTAAAACATTAAATAGTCTTTCCACTTATCTCATTTATTATCATTTTTGACTAACTAATTAGTCATAAAGACTATTATCCTCCACACTAACTTTTTTTTTAATGCACACATCAAAAGTTATCCTAAATATTTCGAAATTCATCCTACACGTTGAAGTTTATGCTACACAACTCGTAATTTATCCTACACTTTAAATTATTTTATTTTATTTTTTTGAAAAAATATATATTTTGAAGATAAGTTACAAATTATTTAATGTAGTTAGCTATTAAAGAAGAAGACTACAAATTAATGACCTATGTAGATTTACCAATGTACCCTTATACTAACATTAAATACTTATGTTAAATGAAGTAAAATAAAGCATTTCTATTGGTTGAAATTTCTTCTTTTTTCTTCTTACAAAAAATTTCTTCTCATTTGAACTCTCCACTGTATATATAATTATGGTTTACCCTCACAAGATGCAACAAGAAATTTGTAAATTACGAAAATGTTAATTCATAGTAATATTATGTTTAACTATAAATTTTTCTTGCCACGTGTTTCAGTGGGGTAAAACGTACAATAACTTAAATTTATATCGTTGAATGAAAGCGTATATATTTAATCCGACTCGTTTCGAATAAAGTTTACATCAAAACGCAGACCAACTGAAAAGTACATAAAAATAGGCTTGAAAACGTATTATATTTGACCAGACTCGTTTCCGAACAAGATTTATATAAAAAACGTAGTATTAAATTTGATAAAAAAAACTGGGCCTGTTGGTTATGGATTGTGTAAAGGGCTAAGGAAGGGCATTTTGGTAGCATCCATTGCAACCCTATTATGGAAAGTTTGAAGTAGTCATCACAATCTCATTCTCATCATTTCCCTCTTTGTGTCTAGAGAGGGGGGGGGGGGGGGAAATGAGGGAGAGAGATAGAGAAAGTGCATTCCGAGTGGGTTCAAGCTGAAATAAAAAGAGGATCGAAGGTAAACATCTAAGGCTGTAAACGAACTGAGCGAACACGAACAAAGCCTTGTTCGTGTTCGTTCGTTAAGGAAATAAATGTGTTCACGGTTCATGAACACTTAACGAACAAGATTTTATGTTCGTGTTTGTTCACTAAGGAAATGATCGTGTTCACGAGTACAAATAAATTTGAGAACACGGCAAAAAGGTGGATGGTGTGGAGAGCTGTGCTAAAACTTGAAGCCCTAATCGTGGAACACGGGTTGATCGTATTTGTTGATATAAATAAAGAGAAAGGAAAAGTTAAAAGTGCATAAACAATGTGGAAATATGGTTTCCTAGTTTAATTGTTAGGGTAATAAAACAAATAAAAATTAAAGAATATACATAGTTTAGACAAAATATATGAAAATACAAAAATACTTAAATAAAACACAAACAAACGAACATGAATGAATATAAACGTACGCAAATGAACGAACGTTCACAAACACACTACCGAACGTTCACGAACACAATTAAACAGACGAGACCTCTGTTCATATTCGTTCATTTAACTAATCGAAAGGAATTTTTGTTCATGTCCGTTCATTTATCAACCGAACTTCCCGCAGAACGGTTCACGAACTGTTTGTTGAATGTTCGGTTTATTTACACCCCTATAAACATCAAAGGGATCATTCATGATCCAATTTTAAGTAAGAAGGTCTGTCGAGGATCAGTTTCAGTGGGTTTCTTAGCTTCAAGCTTTATTCCGGTTTAAACAAGTTAAAGGTAGATGGAAACATGATATGTGTTGATTTCGAAGTATATAGATTCATAAAGTTAGCATCATGATTTGGTTTCAGAGTTGGAACCCATAGCCCCTATCAAAGTTGAGATCTAGGGTTTTCTTCATCGACCAGGTACTTCGCGCTCTTTAATCCTTACCAATATGTACATAATAAATAGTTATTAATAATACACAATACATTACCAAGTTTTCATTATCCTGTATGGTATTAAAGTCGACTTATCTTTTACTTCAGATTCTTAAGATCTCTCTCTCATTAGACAAAGATTTGCCAGCGTTGCATTTTATCTTGATCACTCCTGTATATGACAATCTTTTTTCATGTATTCTACATTATGTCCTGTTTTAAGAACACACAAACACATATATCAAGATTTTCTTGTTATCCTATTATAGGCATCATGTCACTATAATTCTAGCTTTTGCCATTACAATTGTAGTTCTTGTTACCACAACTTTTCAACACTATTGTTAGGGATATATTACTACCATTTACTGCAATAAAGCTTTTTACTGCTTAAGTTTCATGGCTTTTTTTTAAAAAAAAAAAACCTATTCACGCCTTTTATGTCGACGTCTTCATTGTTTTTACTCTTATTGGAGCATTCATTCTTCTTATTTGTCAAATGCAGGAAATATTCGATAGAAAGTGTTAGTTATAATTCAATTTGATATAATATATTAACTACGTTTTGTTGTGTATATAAGATATATTTTTAATTATCTTTGTATAGTTAAAGATGTTGTGTATATAAGATATATTTTTAATTATCTTTGTATAGTTAAAGATATCATTTTTTTAATTATTATAATTCTATATAAGGGTAGAGGGGGCTAATTACTCAGAACTCAAAAGTAAGCGGGTTGGGTTGGGTACATTGCCGCAACCTATTCGAGTTTAGGGAGTGGTTGATTTTTGAGTTTTACATCCCGGGGAAGAGTAGTGTAAAACGTTTTGGATCTACGAAATCAGACAGGGAGAGGAACTAGGGATCTGAGGGTGGTTGTTGCCTCTCTCCGTCGATGACTTCAATTATCTTCAAGATCCATTGTTGGATCTACACTTCACCAAACCCTACCATCAAACACGAGGTAGTGATGATCTGGGTGAAAATTGGGTCAAGATTTGAGATTGTTCACAACTTGGTGTGGCATGATCAGAGAATGACAAATGCTCTTGCAACCATGACGAAAGTCCTCTAGTTCTTATCGTAAAAAGACTTGAGCCTATAGATTTCAATATAACTTTAATAAATAAAATTGTTGGGTGGGGGGGGGGGGGTGGCAGATTCAATTAGAAGTACCCGCTCTACTCAAATGATAAGTTATCAATGATACACGATAAATCATATAATTCTATTGTTGTATTATGTTACCTTGATACCATTAGATGAAAGAAGGTACTAAAATTACAAAAAAAAAAAAAATGATGCTATATAATCAGACACGTTTATTTAAAATGTAAACTTTAAGTATTTATCATATATTTAAAATGTAAAGTTTAAGTATTTATCATATATCAGATAGATAAAATAATATGAATACAAATATCATACATACTACATTTGTAATTATATTACCGTTCTAAAAGCAATCAATGAATCTTATCTTATCTTATCTTACTATACTAATAAATGAAAATCTTTTTTTGGACACGTGTCGCTTTCTAGTGCTTTCTCACCTTATTTTCCAAATTATCTCTCGTATTAAATAATAATAATTTTAAACAAAATATTAGATAATGATAAAAGTTTGTTTTTATTAGAGTTAATTACATAGTTAGTCCCTGTGGTTTGCAGAAAGTAACATACTTAGGTACTAATAGTTTAAAATCACATTATAGGGTATTAACTTTTCATTTTGTAACGTTTGGAAGTATTAACGTTATTTGTAGGTTTAAAATCACATTCTATTAGTACTTAAGTATGTTATTTTGTGCAAACCAAAGGGACTAACTATGTTAATACCCTAGAAGTTAATACTTCCAAACGTTACAAAATGAAAAGTTAATACCCTAGAAAGTGATTTTAAACTATTAGTACCTAAGTATATTATTTTGTGTAAACCACAAGGACTAACTATGTAATTAACTCTTTTTATTATGATTATATTAAATAATAATATTAATAATAATAATAATTTTAAACAAAAAATTAGATAAGAATATACACATTTGTTTTTATTATGATCATAGTAAATAATAACAATTTTAAACAAAAAATTAGATAAGAATACATATTTGTTTTTCTATAAATAATTTTAAACAAAAAATTAGATAAGAATAATTATTTGTTTTTAATATGAGTAGATATATATACTTTGGAGTTCGGTGATTGAAGTTATGGTAAATTAGGAATTAAATGTTCCTGCCTGATATATACTTAATAATTGTATTATTATCTTTCACCAGAATTAAAAAAAATATTATATATTGGGCATATGCTTCTATCAAATTGTAAGTGTTTTTAGACGCATCACTATAATTGTAGGCGTATTGGTATAATTGGTTTAAACTCACCATTTATCGCACATTGCATCAACATGTAGAAATAACACCATTTTTAACTATAACAATTCTATACTCCATTCAAATAGAATTTAATTCTCGATTTTATGGTATAAATCATAAAAATGATGAAACATATTAAAACGTGGGGATCGATCTCCACCTTTTTGTACCGTAAACTCTCTTGAATACAATTTAAACGAGTGTTTAATGAATGAACTAAACAAATAAGTATGAAGGTGCATAAAACTAACTAAAATAATTGTATCTTATAATTGAATATATCATAAAAATGGGATTCAACCCCATGTAATACATGTGTTTTAACATAATAATAAATAAAAAAACAAAGTAAAATGTTATAATAAGTAAATAGTACATCAAAGTTCATTTTTAAAAGATAAATCTTGACGATTGTATGTGTTAATATATAACATTATATTTTATTCAACATGTGCAATATATGAGTTTTTTAAAGATATATATGTTTATTATTATATATTATATAAAATTACATTTATGCAAAATAAAAAACAATGTGAAATGTTATAACAAGTGAATAGTACATCAATGTTTATTTTTAAAAGATAAATCTTGATTACTATTTGTGTTAAAATATGACATAATATTTTATTCAACACGTCCAATATACGAGTTTATTTAAAGATATATATATTTTTTATTATTTATTATATAAAATTACATTTATGCAACCCGTGTAGTGTAATACACGGGGTTCTAACATAGTAATTCTATTACTACCTACGTCCCATTAAATGTGTCTTATTTTGAATTTTCAAAGTGTTTATTTATAAACTTTGACTTTAATTATATATTTTTTTGTTATATAAAACTTGATGAAAATTAACCTGATAAAAACACGTGTAAAACACACTCAAATCATATAACTTTCATCAAGTATTATCTAACACAAACAAAATTATTTAAGGTCAAAGTTTATAAATAAAGACTTTGAAAATTCAAAATATGACACTTTTAATGGGACGGAGGGAGTATAATATAGAGGATAACGGTTATATATTTACATAAATTAATATCCAGTACTTGTGGTCGAGTGTAGGGAGACTTGGGTTCTCCAATAGAGACGTAAGTTCAATCATCACTAGTGTTACTTTGGTGGATTAGGCAATGATAGATAGAGTCCATCCGGGTTTTTGTCCCACTGTGTGTTACGCCAAAGAGTTCTGCTCTTGTGGTGACACAACGACTGCCAAGTAGCAACCACCGGTATGGTTTCCTAGGGGAATGCCCAAGCCAAACTCTAAAGCCAACGTGGGCTCAGTTAAGACAACATAGTCTGGTTGGAGTGAGACAACATAACTCTTCAATTTAACAAGTGTAGTAGCCTGATACAAGAAAGTTGTGTAAAAAAAACCTCATTTACATTTACATTAGTTACTATTTTATCGAGAGAGAAACAGTAACCACTGACAAGAAGAAGGACCTCGCGTGAAATGATAAATGAGATCGGGTCTCTTTAAAAAATCGTTGAACGTACCTGAAAATTGTAGGCCATACGGCACGTGACCTGTCGACATACTCAACACGTAAGACTTTCTTCCAAAATCCATTACTTAGGACCCACTTAGGAATTTTGAGAATTAGTTACTTCATTAGAAATTAGAATCCAAATTTTATTTTTTAATCTATCAAGTTTACACTATTTATTAGAATTTATGGATGATATGTTCTTAGTTAGACAATAAAAAATATCACATTTGAGATAATTCTAGTATTCTACCATATAACAACTTTAATTAAGTGGTTATTTTTTTATTATGTATGAGTAGCTATAAGTAGTCTTTATATTTTACATTTGTTGTATAAATAATTTAAATGATCTAACCCTCCGAGTACTCACGAGGATAACCTAGTTCTATATATATTTTAAATAATTTAGAATTCTAAGAATTGGAACTAGACATCCACTGTTAGTGCCACAAATTTCAATTAAAATTCCAATTAAATTTGACAAAATTCAATCTATTTGATAAAAATGTCAATTCTAAATTCATTTAACAATGTTCAATTCCTTAAAAAATCGATCAGCCAAGCGACTGTTAGCTTTGATGTCAACAAAGGCTTGATTATTGATTTTTATGCACATGAGATCTTCATAATGTTGATTGTACGTTATTGATATAAAAGATGCCAGGCAGTGTCTTGTAGGGGTGTTCAGAATTCGATTCGAATTCGAAAAACTCGAAATTCGACTCGATTCGAATTCGATTATCAAGGTTCAAATTTGAGTTGATTCGTATTCGAGTCCAGTAATCGAATACGAATTTATGAATTTCAATTCGATTCAAAATTTGAATTTAATTTATATATATTTTTTAATACATACACACATATAACTTCTAAACTTGGCCAAAGTACGAATCACATCTATAAGTGGTAAGTTTATTATTCATAACATTATCAAAGCTAATGACAAATACCTTATACTACTTATTTCTAGATCTTTACCTAACTTAAATCGCTACCGGTAGCCAACCTATCTTCTAAATTTTGGTGTTTTAACATATTGATAGTTAATTAATTTGCAGATTATTATATTTTATGTTAAATATAATTAGTTTGTAGTAGTTTAAAAAAATGAAAGTAAAATAATTTATAGTTTAGGGTGAATTTGAATTAAATTGAATTTATTTGAATTCGAGTTTCAAATACAAATCGAATCGAATCGAACACGAATTCAGGTAAAAAAATATAAATTTGAAAGTTTCGATACGATTAATTCGAAAATTCGTTATTTGATTCGATGAACACCCCTGGTGTCTTGTCTAAAAGACTAGAGCTTATGTTAAAGATCTTGTTTCCTGAAATATTAGTCTTGTCACCATGTTACGTTTCGTTGCCCGTTAACCTTATCGTGCGATGCGTAAACAAGCATCTCAACCACAGAGCTTATCTAATCCAGGCCTTCAATTAAACGCGATGACACAATAGTAATTAGCTTTGCATAAATACAGACATCATTTGCATAATTACACACGTTAAGAACCTTTTGTCTTTTGTATTTAAACCCTTCACTGTTTTATATATAAAGGCCTTAGAGCATTCACATCCAGTCCCCTAAAATTATATATACATTCTACTAAAAAACAACTCCTATATCAATATATTTCCATTAAAAACAAATACTTTTTCTCTCTCCTTTTCAATTAAATAATATTTTTATACCTTTATCATTACATTTTTCTCTCTCCTTCACTCATAACCACTTTCAATATATATTAAAAAATTATAGTGGGTGAACAGTGTCCCCCCAAATATACAGATGAACAGTAATATTTTCTCTCTCCTCCACTCACAACCATTTTTTATACTCTTTATATTTTAAAATCCCACACTCACAATTTAGTTCTTTGGATGTGAATGCTCTTAGGGTGAAGGGAGTGGTTACCTAATGGAATAGGTAAACTCCCAGTTCACCCAATCATATAGCGTCATGTCAATTGTTTACTTAATGCTCAAAAACGTTGGCGGTGGTTTACCTAATGGGGTTTAGGTAAACTATTTAAAAAAAAAGAAAAATGTGTGATTGATTGAGAAGGAATGGACCCCACCACACACCCATCTCTCTCCCCCCTCCCTCCCTCACTTTCCCATCGGTAAACCTTCACCGAAATTGGCCATCTATTCGGTAACATGTGATCGGTAAATGTGTTGGCGGTGGTCACCGAGCGGTACCGAGTGAGTTTACCGCCCCCACTCCGTTCACCCTGATTAAAGAGTTCATTCTCTTCTCAAGAGAAGTACTTACTGACCTCTACAATTATATTGCAGCTCATTAATTTGAAAAAGACATATTGATCATGCGTTGTACAGTAGCAATCATAAACTATCGAGTGGTAGATAACCTAAGGTAAAATCCATTTGATACATATAATATATTTTTTTTTAACGGCAAATTTTAGATCACTAACGGATCACTATAGTATCATCGTGTCATCGGCGGAGCTACCTGATCATATCCGTCCCCACTAAGTTATAATGCCGATACACCAATTCAGGAGGAAACCCAACAAATATGGGAAAACCTCATTATAGGAATCGAACCCATGGACGATAATGATACAACTAATGCCTGTCGAAGTTGGTTAAACTCAAGTGGAGACTATAATTAAGCATCCATTGGATAGGTCCGAACACTGGCGCAACTTAGAGGAGGCCGGACCGGGCCTCGGCCCGTGCGGTTTTTTCGCCCAGTAGTGTTAAATTTCAGGTTTTCGAGAATTTTTTTTAAATGTGTATTGGTTCGATCCAGGCTGATTTTATCACCAAAAAAATATTGGCCCATGCTGAGTTTTAGGTCAAGATCCGCCACTGGGTCCGAAACTTGTGTTGTTCCAATGAGCCGTATCTTCTAACTAGCTCTATCAAATCCTATAAAGCATAAGGGCCGATGGGAATGCCGTTTCAAAAGAAAAAAGAAATCAATTAGACGAGGACTACAAATTTGTATTAATTCAACTAGATGGTTATTATTTTATTCACGACTAAGAAAGGGTGTTAACGTAATATCTTTTACAATTAAACAATTTCGTGAATGACTTAAATAAATCCCACTTGGCTGACTAGGGGTGAGTGTGTGAACACCTAACCAGGGTAGGAAATTAACCACACTCTCCCTCTTCGTATTTATAAGACTCCTCTATCTACCAATCTCTTTAACAATTCATTCTCCTCCCTCATTCATTCTACCACTTCTTTCTACAGAGAGACAAAAGATACATAAACTTAGAGAGTGTGTGTGTGTGTGTGAATTTGCTTCTGAATTGTAGCAAGCAACAATGTCGAATTCTCTAAGATTTTTCACAATCTGTTCACTAATCGTTCTTGCGATTGGCGTTTCCGTCAATGCTGTTTCCAGGTTTAATTACATATGTTTGTTTGCATTGGCTATGGGTTTGTTTCATTGAATACATGATATGCTTATTGATACTTTCATGTTTTTTTTTTGTTTGTGTTTTTAGTGGAGAAGATATTCATGAGTTGAAGAGCTTAGTAACCAACTCGACGACTGCGAATAATAGATTTGCAATGGAAAGGAATGATAGTGTTGTTGTTGATGATCCGGAAATGGTGGCTTCCATGGTTCACATGTAAGTATATATATTGTTATCTTCACATCAGTGATGTGTTGCTTTGCTTAGTTACAATCCATGATAATGCACCTTGTTTGTGTTAGCACCTATTAAGCTTTAGATGCAACTAGTGAGACACTAGTTTTTATAAAAAATAAAAATAAAAAAATCACATGATCGTACGTTACCACCATACAAGATTAGAGTTTATGTAATGTTACGGAAAAAGTATTGTAAATAACAATGTCACGTCAGTTTCTAACATCACCTTTTGTTTTAACAAACAATTCATGTAACTCATTTTGTCCATACAATTGTCCTGTATGTTTTTTAGTTAGGTAATACTTTTTTTTTTTCTAATTTAAATGGTGTATTGAAAGTGGGTGACTCACCAATCCAGTTGGTATGAATGGAAGTCCCCTAGACTCATCAAGAACACACATACTTAATCGGGTGATCTTACTAGCTATGTAGCACGGAAATGAGTACGGGACTGCCGGACTGGGGTACGGGGACGATAAGGGTACAGGGAACGAGGAACGGTAAAACTCAAAAATCCAATATACGGGTACGGCGAAGATACGGCAAAAAAATATAAAAAATTATATTTTTTATGTATAAATTATAAACTTAAGGAACAAATGTAAACTAGTAAAAATAACGGGGGTTAAATGTTAACATGTACAAATTAATTTTACACTTTTTATGTAAATTTTACAAGTTTTAGGAATAAATGAAAACTAGTGAAAGATAGAGGGACTAAATGTCAAAATACATAAAGTTATATAATAGGAAACGTCATACCGCCGTCCCCACTTTCCCGGAAACGTTGTCCCCATGGCGTTCCCGTCCCCAAAACGTCCTCGGGACGGATACTCGATGATACTTGGTGTCCCCGTGCTTCATAGCTTACAAGTGCCACCTTTGCCCATTGCGGCCTTGCGGGTGGTCTTAGGGTCTCCTTAGCATCGTATTCCCCACCTTCACTCCTTAAAAAGACCTCGTTGCATATAACAACATTGTGTTCCAACTTAATTTTCTAATAGCTTGATATTGAGGTATACATATGCGTAGACACACCCACATAATCCTTTCGGGTGGTTTATTTAGATCATGTAAATATACAATTACAATTCACTTGTTTTGGGTTTATCTGACTTATCGTAACATTTCAAGTTTGTAGCTTGATAATGAATATGACAGCGTGTACTCAAACTATAGGAAAACAAAGATACTCGATACCCTTTTCTTTATCAACCGAAAGGTAACTGACCCTACTTAAAATCGAATTATGTATCTCTAATTATAACCAAAACACATGTAAAAAAGAATGATTCTTTAAAATGCTCTACTCCACATGTTTTATACTTTTCATAATCCTTTTAACAATTTTCCTCGTTTTTTCAAAACTTTTTTTTTATTCCCATGATTCATGTCTAGAGAATAATAATAAAAATAGTAATCTAGTGGGGTTTGCTTTCATGTTCAACCAAACTTTGAATCCCCAGTGGCAGAAGAACCGATATAATATTCACGTGTTACCATATTTACCCAAACAATCTTGAATTCTGCATGCATGTACATTAAATTCGATTGCAAAACGCCACACTCTCAACAGTTTGACTGGCCCCACAAAATGGGCCTTTTGGTCTCCAGCCTGGCCCAGATCTGGCCTGCAAAGTCTCGTGGGAAAATTTTTATTACTAACAAGTTACAAAATCATGTTCACATTTAATGACCTTTCCGATTTAAGTATAAACATTTCACCTCACCGACGCTAGAATTTAGATCGCTCAATTATTAAGCATTTATTTCGTTGTCAAGAAATTCATGTAGTTTCCGTATAGGCCGTATGAGTATTTTTGTAAGACCTTGATTTTGACCCACCGCCAATATTGTTGACTCTTTTATGATCATCTCATTTTCGCAAAGGGCTTGTAAGCCTAGTGGCATGGAAAGGTGTTTTAACAGTGACATTTGGTGTGTTAAGGTTGGAGGGTGTCGTTGGAGCCTTCTAGGGGCTTTATCAGGTCATGTTGGAGCCACGTCAGTCAAGGGGCTTTATCACGCCTCCCTTTAATTTGCAGGGTGTGGATGGAGACCCCGTCATCATTACCTAATTATTTATTTATTTATATATTTATTTTTTTAAATTAAATGGCAATTTTAAAACTAGAAAAAAAAACATAATTTCATTAAAAAAAATAAAAACACGACAAAGTCACTACAAAGTTGGGGTGCTTGGTGGCATTGGATAATATCCAAGCTCACCCGTATGCGGGTCTCGGCGATAACGGTCCTCTTGCTTGATGTTTTGCAAAGTTTGCCAAAACGGATTGCTCGTGTCCCATGGGTTTGGGTTGTTGGGAAACATTGTAGAGAATGATTTAAAAAATGTAGAGAATGATATAAAAAGTTTAGAGAAAGTGAAAGGAATGGAATAAAAATTGTAAGGAATGTTGGGTATTTATAAGGTTAATTTATAAAAAAGGAAATTATTTTTTTAAAAGTTACCGTTTCAAACGGTCAAATGTCATAACTCTTCCTCGTTCCACGCGATTCCTGCTTGTTATCACCATGGAGCCCCTCCTATAGCGCCCCCCCCCCCCCCATTGAATTCGACGGTGTGGTTGTATAGCGCCTAGGGGCGCTATAGAGGCTGAGTTGGCCTGGGTGGCGCCCCCACACCCTCCGGCCTAACATTGACATGACATGTTAACTAACATTGCACACCATTCTCTTCTTGTGTTAATATGTTAAATGGATGTTAAGAGATTAAATTAATTATTTCATTTATTTTTTAAACCAAAAACTACTAAAAAATAGGGTTACATTGAGTTAACGAGATTAAACCATTTCCTTAAAGTACGGTATTGTGAATAGGGGGAAAATAGGTGATGTGACATGTAGACAGAGTTAATGTTAAAATATACCATGAAACCTAACATTAAGGGATTAAGTCACATAATGAATTTAGATATAGAAGTAGTTTGAGTTAGTAGTATACACCAAAAAGACACTTCATTTTTCTTTTTCTTTAGATGGTAGATCATTTTCCTTTTAAATTCTTTGAATTTTACATTTTCTTTAAATGACATTAATAGATTTTTTTTTTGGAGAGATTGATTGTATTTTTTTTTATGAGGAACACCCAAAAATAAATTTCACTTGAGGCTAGGGGCGTAAATGATTCGAGTAGAGCCGGAAAGCTTGGCTCGTTTAATCTAAGAGAGTTTGAACTCATTCTCTATTTTTAAAGCTCGAACTCGATTCGTTAATTTTCAAACAAGAGATTAGCTCATGATCGGCTTATTTATTATTTATTTGTTTTTTTTAATCAAACATATATATTTATTCTCATACCAGTTTATGATTATAGTTTTATATACTAATAATCTATACTACTTAGTTATTTACCATAATATATATATATATATATATATATAGAGAGAGAGAGGGGTTGGTTAACGTACATTACAGTTTAATGTACGACCAGTACGTCACGAAATTACGCACGTTCATCGGAAAATCACGCACGTTATAATCTCAAACAAACCAACATGCGTTATTATTTAAATACACATGCGTGATTATCCCATTATCTTCTTCAACCTCCAAACCTGGGTTCAGCATCATCATTCCAGCTCCTTCTTCGATTCCGTTTCCAACGTATAACACTTCCTCATGTTTCAGACGGTCGGAATCAAAGTTTCGTCATATCCATTCATCCTCTGTTCTACGATTAGATTTCGATGGTCGACAATTTGATGAAACTTTTCAAAATCAAAGATAAGTTTGAACCCAAATCGATAAAATTGACAGAACAATTGCGAATTTGAAGTGAAAGGAAAAGAAAATTGAAAAAAATCGGACGAAATTGATCAAACCCAGGTTAATTGAAAAAGAACAAAATCACGCACGTTAGATTGTAAAATTACGCATTTTGTCGTACGTAACGTACGTTAAGCCGTAATATACATTACACTCTCTCTCTCTCTCTCTCTCTCTATATATATATATATATATATATTAATACTTGAGTAAAGTGCTATTTTGGTCCCTACAGTTTGGACAATTTTGCCAGTATAGTACAAAGGTTTCATTTATAACATGTGGGTTCAAAAACTTTTCACCATTGCCATTTTGGTCCAACTCACTTAGCTCCATGCATGAACTCTGTTAAGTCGGAGAAAATTTCGTCTTTGAGCGCTTATCACATGCCATATCAAATGGGGCAGATTTTGATCAAACTTGTGATTTTTTATGTGTGGAATAAAAAAAATAGTGTTTGTTTATTTTGACTTTTCTCTCCCCTATTCCACCGAGTCAGTGCACATACATGTGCAATCAAATCATCATGTTCATCCATATTTGATCCAATTTAATCCATCCATAAGGGCCTGTGAGCACTTGAACGATCATGATGATGTTAATGTAAATTCCACAAAAGTTTGTTTCTTGTTGTACACACACCATATCAAATGGTCTTAAATATGGTTTGTACAGCAAGTTTGATCAAAATCTGCCCCGTTTGATATGGTGTGTGATAAGAGCTCAAAGACGAAATTGCCCCTGATTTAGCGGAGTTCATGGATGGGGTTAAGTTAGTTGGACCAAAATAGCAATGGTAAAAAGTTTTTGGACCCACAGGCTATAAATGATACCTTTGGACTATACTGGCAAAACTAACCAAAGCACATTACTCTTAATACTTTTTATGTAATTATATATGTGTGATATATATATTGGGGAAGGTTCAAATGAAAACCACTAGTTATTGTGAAAACTCGAAAATTAATTAAAAAGCCAAAAAAACATACCAATTTTTTTTTTGCATAATAATTTTCGCAGGTTTTTTTATATAAAAAAAATTTTCAAAAAAAAAAAAAAATTTTTGTGTAGTGCACATGTGTAATACTACACATGTGTATTATTACACATGTGTACTGCAATTTTTTTTTTTGAAAAAAAGTTTTTTTTTTCATATATAAAAATCAACGATTTTTATAAAAAAATTGAAAAATTTTTTTTGTGTGTGGTTTTTAGGTTTTTTTTAGTTAGTTTTCGATTTTTCACAATAAAAGTGGTTTTTATTTGAACCATCCCCTATATATTAATTGAAAATTATTATATTTATCCAGTAAATAAGATCATTTAGGCTCATAAGTCTAGTCAACCTCTTTATATGAAGACTCATGCTTCAACTTAGGCTCGAGCTTGAACCTATATATGATTGATGCGATTCAAAGTTTTAACGAATCGATAGCCATGATTCATTTTAAACTCGATTAAAAACTTGAATAATTGTTCCTATACGTAAGAATAAAAGAAATAAATAAAAAACGGTGGTGTTTTGAATAACATACAGGAGCATTCGTAACAGCACAGAGAGAAGAAAACTAGGTTTCTTTTCATGCGGCACAGGAAACCCAATTGATGATTGTTGGCGATGCGACAAAAACTGGCAACGCCACCGCAAGCGCCTGGCAGAATGTGCAATCGGGTTTGGACGGAGCGCAGTTGGTGGCCGTGATGGTCAGTACTATGTTGTAACCAACCCCAACGATGACGATGCAGTAAACCCTAAACCCGGAACCCTAAGACACGCTGTCATCCAAGATAAACCATTGTGGATTGTCTTTAAACGTGACATGGTCATTACCTTAAAACAAGAACTGATCATGAACAGTTTCAAAACAATTGATGCTCGCGGAGTTAACGTTCATATCGCAAACGGGGCTTGCATCACGATCCAATACGTTACAAACATTATCATACATGGGTTGCATATTCACGACTGCAAGCGGACCGGTAATGCCATGGTTCGAAGCTCGCCTTCGCACTTTGGTTGGAGAACCATGGCTGATGGTGATGGTATTTCGATCTTCGGCGGAAGCCATATTTGGATCGATCATAATTCTTTATCGAACTGCGCTGATGGTCTGATTGATGCCATTATGGGTTCGACCGCTATTACCATTTCGAATAACTTATTCACCCATCATAACGAGGTATTAAATTTAACCAATTCTACCTGTTTGCATGAACTGAAACTGAAATTGAAATTGAAATCACATAAGTTAATGATTTCTGTTTGGGTTCATAGGTGATGTTATTGGGTCATAGCGATTCGTACAAGCGAGACAAGGTTATGCAAGTGACTGTTGCTTACAACCATTTCGGAGAGGGTCTTGTTCAGCGAATGCCAAGGTACGTATAACAAGCCCATTACGATCCGATCCGATACCAACCCAACCCGACCTGGCCCGCTTATGTTGTGATCTTGCTTGTATCTTCAGGTGTAGGCACGGGTATTTCCATGTTGTAAATAATGACTACACGCACTGGGAAATGTACGCTATCGGTGGCAGTGCAAACCCCACTATTAACAGTGAAGGCAACAGATTCCTTGCACCATCTAACCCGAACGCAAAAGAGGTATTTATACACAAAACCCGCAATCTTTTCTCTATGATTTGCTTCACAATATCTTACTAATCAACCGTCGTGGGTTCGGTAGGTGACAAAGAGAGTGATAACAACTGGGAAATGGAAGCAGTGGAATTGGAGATCAGAAGGAGACCTGATGTTGAACGGTGCATACTTCATACCAACGGGTGCAGGCGCAGGAGCCAGCTATGCAAAAGCTTCAAGCCTAAGTGCACAACCGTCTTCTGTAGTGGCCACTCTTACCTCCGGTGCTGGTGCACTTCCTTGCCGTCGAGGAAGACAGTGTTAAATTGATTATTTTGAAATGAAACACGAAAGGAAATAATCTTTAATTTTTACACAAATGTTGGTCCCATTGCTAGAAGTTCAACCTCGGTGTTGCTCTCCTGGAGCAAGGCCAGAAGTGTTGTTCTCACTTAAAATCGTTATTCGTTACGATAAAGCCTATCACGAGTCTGTACATTTATGTAGTTTACATGTAATTCTCTTGATAGACAGCAGGTAATCAGCATTTAAGATTGTTTAGCCAATAATTATTTCATTAAAGAGATTATTTGATGTGAGAGTAAGCACGCGATAGTGTTTGGACGTGTTAATGTTGTTTGACAAATTCCGGTGGCTTTACGTCTAAAAGCTTAGACAGACTCGAACACTTCCGAACCCAAAAATCGTGTCATACATATGAACCCGAACACGAACTGAATTTGGTTTTTATTTTTTCCACAAATTAATATAATAAAATTAAAATTTACTACAAATTAACATAATACAATTACATTTAAATTATAAAATCTTATGTCAAATTCTCTTTTTAAGTTATAATTATGGCAAAAATACACAACCCATGTAATTTATAACATAAAACATGTTGTAAAAAATATAATATAATATAAATGGGTTGAACAGGTCAACCTGCCAAGCCGACCGGGTTGACCTGAACCCGACGCGTTTAGCTAAACGGACTCGCGGGTTCAACCTTAAACTGACCCGAACCTGTTTAGACTAAACCCAAACCCGCAAATTTCGTATTAGGTGCGGGTCGTGTTTTCAGGCGTGTTAGAAATTCACACCCCTAAATCAGAATACAGATTATCACAAACTATGTCAAGCTTAAAGATAAAAACCAATTTAATCCAATTTATCATTTCCAAACAAATAGAAACCGGTACAAATAAATATATGAAGTAAAAAGGGAAAAATTCAAAAGGGTGTATCAATCCCACTTCTTGTTTCAGCAGGGCTATACAAAGCTGACCTGTTACGCGGTCTATTTTCTTCCAACTGCTTCACAACCTCATCCATCGAAGGTCTAACCGATGCAACCGGTGCACAACACCCCATTGCAAGTTTCAATGCTTGCACCACACCTTCTTCCATTGGACTCCTGATCCCCTTCAACAACTCCACATCGAAAACCTCCATAGTTGTTTCCTCTAAAACAGCTGCTTTTACCACCGAAGGCAAATCGACATAATCGCCCCTACCCTCATTCTTCCCAGGTTTCTTTCCTAACAAAATCTCCAACAACAAGATCCCAAAAGCGTACACGTCGGTTCTTGAATTGCAGTTCTTCATCTTATGGAGATCTGGAGCCTTGTAGCCGTCAACTTTTGCGAGTGAAACTATTTCATCAGCTACTGATGGGATCATTAGTTTGTAGAGTCCGAAGTCGGTGAGGCGAGCCACGAAAAAGTCGTCCACTAGCACGTTTCTTGACCGTATGTTGCCATGAGTAATGGGTGGTTCGATACCCGTGTGCAGATGTGCAAGTCCCTTGGCTATAGCCAATGCAATCTTGTGTCGCCTTGCCCAATTCAAGACGGGTTTCCCTGGTCTTGATTCTGTAGACGATAATAACGGATCAATCAATTAAACTGGAATACGAGAACAGTTTATATATATATATAAGGGGTGTCAATTTCTGACATGACCCAAAAGACGAACATGACACCGTAATAGTTAGGTTTTGGGGTTGGCTAGTATAACCGTAATAAAAAAGACGCCGACTACAAAAAAATTCATTTGCGCTGAAGTCCTTTGTTGTTTAAATTGTTACCAAGTCACAAGGTACTATTCATACACGTAAATGAACAATGGTCGGCCCAAAACACAACAAGATTTTAAGTGTGACTGGGCTCGGGCTCAATGTTTTTGACACACATATATATACGAGCCATGTTGTTGTTCAACCAATCAACCACCTTCAACATGGCGGACACCCTAATAAATATCCAATAAAAAAGAAATAGAAATAGAAATACCAATGTGCATACCATGTAAAAGTTCATGGAGAGTTTTATTCGGGAGATAATCATAAATAAGAAGCTTTTCCCCTCTTTTTCCTTGATAAAAAGCCCTCAACGGAATCAAATTATCATGCCTAACTCTCCCCAATTGTTTGATCACCATCATACACGAACCCAAATCGCTACAACTCCCTTCCCTTATCAACCTCAAAGCAATCGTCCCTCCATCCGAAAGCTTCGCCTTGTACACCGTCCCATAGCTCGTTTTCTCCATAACCTGACCTGTCGCATTCAACACATCCTCCGACGTCAAATGCTCACCTCCTTGAAACAAAACCAACTTCCCTTCACCACCACCATCGTCACCATCTTCTCCGTCTTCAAACTCCTCATACCCCTCCTCGAAATCATTCTTTTTCTTCCCTTGAAAATACCCGATCAACAACGACGCAACCACCACCACCCCAGTCATCAAACTAATCACAACACCAGCAACCACACCAGCCCTCAAACCAGACCTCCTTCCTTCACACCTCTTCAAAGGGGGCCCACATAAACTATCATCATTCCCTTCAAACACATCCTCCTCAAATCTTGACCCACCAAAATCAGGTAACACCCCACTAAAATTATTATGAGAAAGATTCAATTTTTCCAACCCTAATCTACTTAACCCCTCAGGTACCAACCCAAACAACTTATTATCACTAACATCAAACTCTTTTAACCCAGTAAACCCAGTAATAAAATCAGGAACAACCCCAGTAAAAAGATTACGCCCAAAATCAAGAACAGTTAAATTAGCACAACTAGCATTGGGTAACCCGGGTTTAGGAATAGACCCGGAAAACAAATTACCATGAACCCGAAAAGAAACAAGTTTATTATTATCACACAAATTCCAAACGGATACCGGAACCGACCCGTTTAACAAATTGTAACTAAAATCAATATCTTGAAGAGAAGAACTGTACCCAAGTTCAAGAGGAATAGAACCCATGATTGAATTGAAAGAAAGATACAAACTTTGGAGATTTGAGAGGTCTCCGAGCTCCGGCGGGAGGTTGCCGGAGAGATTCGCCGACGGGAGTTGAAGAGAGAGAAGGTGGAGAGCTGGGTTTTTAGAGAGAGAAAAGTCTGACCAATTTGGGGATGAAATAGGTGTGCAGATGAGTTGGGTTCCGTTAGTGAAAACCCATTTGAGGCCTTGCCATTGGCAGAGTGGAACAGAGGTGTTCCATGAGGATAAGATGCGGTTTTGGGTGGGGCCTTGGAGTGAGGGTTTGATTTTGGTGAGGAGTAAAACGACGTCGTCGGAAGGGGTAGAGTGGGTGGTGGTGATGGTGAGGAAGATGGTGAAGGTGAGAAGAAGCCAGGGAAGTACCGCCATTGATGCGGGGGAGAAAGAGAGTGTGAATGTGGTGTGGTGTGGTGTTTTGATATGTGAGAGAGAAATAATAATATTTGAAATCATGAGTTTTGTTTCTTTAAATGTGGTGTGGACAATAAAGTTTGCTCGTACTTTAGGTTACCAATAGATTAAATAACTCATGATGTCTCCTACTTTAAGTTACAAGAGCTCTTTTTAATCTTTTAACGACGCTTTTATTGGTTTAGAATTCTTATTGGTTCAGTACTTAATAGTTCAGACTGTTTGTTTCATGAGAAGATGTCTGAATGGTTCAGACATTTGCCTTTGAATTGTTAAGATTTTTTTTACAGAGTCTGAATGGTTAAGGTCTCTAATCCGAATTGGTCAGACATTTACATCTGAACGGTTAAGCATTATACAGGCTCTTAATGGTTCAGATCTCTTACTGGTTCAGCACTTAATGGTTCAAACCTCTTACTGGTTCAGCACTTAACCATTCAGATGTTGCCAAACAGCCTCTGATAGATTAAATATTTTTTGAACGACAAGGAACGACGTGCCAACCATCGTGACACCGGACGTTGTGGCCAAGGTCGACTACTCGACCGCCGCCAACCCTTGGCTCTCCCAGATACGCGGAAACTCGACCTCCACCCGCCCAAAGGCACGGTAGTAGAATAATCGGTAAAACCTCGCTTCCCATCCAAGACGAACCGGCGCCACCCATATTCGTCATTCACCTGGATGCCGCAGAAATAATGGAGAGAGTGAGAGTCGAACCTGGGTCACAAGGAACACCAAGTCTTTACCCATCCACTCCACCACTACCACATTGTATTAATAGATTAAATAACTCATAAGGCTAGTGGGTATGGTGATGGTCCATCCTTGAAGGATGGTCCGCCACGTAGGCGCCACGTCATAGTCCTCCCAAGGATGGATCATCCTCCAAAACTAGGGGGCATGGGAGGATGG
This sequence comes from Helianthus annuus, assembly GCF_002127325.2. Classification (NCBI taxonomy): domain Eukaryota; kingdom Viridiplantae; phylum Streptophyta; class Magnoliopsida; order Asterales; family Asteraceae; genus Helianthus; species Helianthus annuus. The sequence goes on from NC_035436.2 coordinate 145,999,974, forward strand.
TCCTAGTCATAGTCCTCCCCACCACTTTTATGTTTTTTTAATCTTCTACTTTTTTTTTTAATCTTCTACTTATTTTTTAACATTTAACAAATAAACTAATAAAAAAATTATCATTAATATTAAAAGACATTACATAAACATAAAAAAAATAAACTTAAAAACATTATAACTTAAATTTAAATAGCAAATTTGAAAGGCCCAGGGACCATTATTGTAAAAAAAATAAACTTAAAAAACATTGTTGAATCCACAGGGACCATTTTTGTAAATAAGCAAACCTGGAACACCTTATCACTTTGAACGGCCGTTGTCCTCTCCGACGAAGCAGGCAAGATTCCGGCGAACCTGGTTTTTTTTTTTTATCTAACGGTTAGATTTAGGAGGGGCCCACAGTTTTGGTTCGTCGCCAACGTCCAGGAAGCGACGTTGAGGACGGGGATGGGGAGGGGCGGGTTGGTGTTGTTGCCGTCGCCGGACCGAGACGGTAGGGGGACGACCCCCATACCGTGTAGCCTAAGGGTGAGAGGGGTGCTCCCCTCAACTCCTCTTATCGGAGCCAATAAAATTCGTCCATGTTAACTCCCCTTTCCAACTTCCCTCAAACACTTAATGACAAGGGGTGGTTTAACACAAACTATTTTTTTTAAAGAAAAGAAATTTGTGAACAGTTTCATGTGCAGTAACAGTCAAAAAACAATTCCCCTCAAGCAGTGACATGTTCCCGATTTCAAGTATGCCGCGCGGTGAGAGTGAACATCTGTAAACACAACATAATTTCAAATTCTTTATGATGCTCTCTGTGTGTGAGATGGTGAACATGTGTAAACATTATTTTTCAAGAAACAAATTTCTAAATCAAGTTGGTATTTTTATTAAAAAACTATTTTATTAACCAAAACCAATTTTATATAATTGTTTTTCTTTTCTTAATTTTTTATAGGTTATATTCCATCTTATTGTGTTTCACATAAACTTCCAGGTGTAACTCTCCCATTCCATATATGCATGACTGCGCTACAAAAGTATCTACACGAGTAATAACATAACAAACTTCTTAAAAAACATAAAATAAATGTTATATGATACAACTCTCAGGGTTTAATCACGTATTTGGTGTCCTCTCTTTGAAACCAATTCAAACCTTTGAAAAACTGAATATGGAAATATGAATTGTGTGTAGGTCGAGAAAAAACATCACTGACAACTAACTTGGGAGGTTAACTTTATTAAAGGAACCCAAAGAAAAAGATAAATTTCTTTAAACCATTTATTTCACTTGTAAATGAGCACAAATCATCCTTTCGCCATCCCATAAAGTTTTCCCCTTTTCATACTCCATATAAACCAATACAATATACTATCATTTCAAAAGCCAATACTATTAAAGTAATACTAGTGGGAAAGCTCGTGCGTTGCGACGGGTATCCCGTATGATATCATATTCATTTATGATATGTACTAGGATATCACCCGGGAACTTCCCGGGCTAGTAAAATTTAATTTACAATAAACAAAAGTACATAAATAACACTTTGAACCTCTAAAGTATTCCCTTTCCCTTCTTCACCATAAATTTTTAGTTCGCTTTCATAAGTATCTCAACTTTGCCTCCATATGTATTTAAAGTTTCCATGTATAGCTAATTCCCTTTTAATTTATAATGAGATCTCTGTATAAGAATGTTTTTGAAACCCATATGCCTAAGAAGACACACCATGGTGGATGAATTTTCAAAGGGGCCTATTGCCCATAAATTTTTTGGATCACACAAATTGTTTAATTCAACAACATATTTCCCCTCATCATCTGAAGTAAAATAACTTTATATGAACTCAAACTTTATCATAATCACAAAATTATAAAACTAAGATGTTAAATAAGCATCACATGTAAAAGAACTTGTAGAATTTCCAGTTGTTATACTAAATTACATTTTTAAGTTATGATAAGCCATACATTTTAAATCATTTCAATATAAAAAGGAGCTAGTCGAATGTTTTCAATATGCAAATTTGACTGACATTAGTATTTATTAGGATGTTGAAAGCAATTGCATTTATATTTTTTACATTCCCATTACCTATGAAAAGGGGTGGTTAAATGATCGTGTCTAGGATGTCTTTTAAGGAGTAACATATATACTTCATATGTATTGATTCTCAATCTGCATCAACGAAGCACAAATCACACTTCATATTCATCTAAAAATAATTATAAACTACCATGAAGGCCTGAACTGATATATATGATTATCTAACTTAAGATAAGATTATAGGTCCACCTTGAGACACATATAACTTCTCTTCCTCATGCTGACTATCTTGGTTGTAAACCGTTTCATTTCAGCCTAAAATATATGTCCTAGTCAAGAAACAGTAGACCAAATAAAGAAGCTTTGGATGTTTATTAAAAGATAATAATTAACCTTAAAAGGCTCGTTATAAGTCCGAAGCTCAATTCCAGGTATGAAGTGTAACCATAGTGGAAACCCGTTGTTTTTGAAAGAAAATATTAAGCACCAGGAACTTTCCGGGCAGAAAAAAATTAATTTATATAAATCTAAAACAAAATAATCCAATCCATGAAGCAAAGAAGTTAAAAAAAATCATACAGTAAGGAAAAAACTTCAAAGACTCAGATGACCACATGCATGATCAAATAACATTGGCAGTAATAGTAAAGCATACAATTTGCTTTGCTTCTTAGTTTCTTCAAAATTCTCTTTCTTTATCTCCAACAATGGCTTCCTCTCACTTTTAGTTTCCATCAAGATTCCAACTTCTTGTTTGTTTGCAGCGACCATGGCCCCTCTAAAAAAGCTCGGTAAAAAACAAATGGGTCAAAAACTTTAAATGAATAAAGCGGCGCTGGACAAAGGAGAGATCAAAGAACGAACTATATTTGAACAGATTACCAACAAAACTAACAAATAGCTAAAAAAAAAAAAGCCTACCTGATTATCCTATCCTCTGATCGTTGATGATTGAAGTTCGTATCCTCTAGATCGTTGATTGAATAATAGGAGATACATAGGGTTTCAAAAAGAGGGATTATGGTTAGATAGAGTCGTACTCACATTGTGATATCTAGGGTTTCAGGCAAGAGGGAGTGTTATTGAGGATTTAGGTTATTTTAGAAAGTTTATATACTGGCGGGTCAAATCACGGGTTTGGTAAAACACGGGGTATCCATAAACACCCATTCATTTTCCCGCCCAAAACACAAAATGGTTGCATCACAAGATGACAAATGTCCCAAATCTTATTTTTTTATTATCTATAACTAGCAGTAAGACCCGTGTGCAAACAGGGGTCGTTTCTTAGAAAACCATGCATAACATATATTGACAGAACATATAGATATGTGTATAGATATTGTACCAAAACGTGTTATTTATTATAGCTAAAAGACAACTATAAGTAAATATAAAAGATATTTATGAAAGTTAATAAAAGATGTCTAAAAGATGTCTAACAAACTTAATAAAATTCATCAGTTACATATGATTATTTCCATTCTCTTATTCATAAAAGAGAGTATCCACCCATTGGCAATATAAATTGTTATAAACATAAGTACATATGAAAGATGTCTAACAAAATTAATAAAATTCGAATACAATTTAACTTTAACAAACATTAACTAAGAACATACGATCACCTGCCTAAACAACACACATCAAACCTCACTCAAGAATTTGTTACCCCAACAACATGTCCTTAGCTACATGTTGTGATCTGGTTAAATATGCTACTGTAAACAATGTAACAGCTGCTGATCCAACAATCTCCCTATACAACAGATGATACGAGAACCCTTCTTTATTACTGACTTTTATTTCTCATCAACATCTCCCTGATTTGTCCTTTGAATTGTAGTTCAAAATCCAGGGAGAACATGTCTTCTTCATCATCCCTCTCAAGTTCAAGGTCCAACAAATCTTGGAGATCGTATGCATTCAGATTATATGCACTATCCATTTTAATCTGTTCAACACTACCGTCTGATCTGATCAAAGTCAATACTTGGGTTATTGAGCATGACTTCCACTTTACTATTTTTGGATCAGTTGGTTTTCTTGGGCAAAGAATTATTGAAGATGAGTTTGGTGATTGTGGCCTGCTAACTAAATTTGCAATTGATTTAGACAAATCAGATGATGAGAGAAGGTTTTCGAAGTACCGATTTTTGGAGACAGAGCAGCAGTTGTAGGATAGACTGAGTTTTGAAAAACATTTGAATGTTCAACTCTAGCTTCTTCCAGCTTTTTGTAGGACTCAACTATCTTCAGTTTAGACCATCTGGCAATGGATCTAACTGGACCATAATCAGCAGCCACAAGCTCTGCTCTCATTCTTTTAAAATTCAATACCTCATCTGAATCCACTGTTTTGACTTTCTTCTAATTAGGTTAAGTTGGCTTTACCAGAGGATCATTGTTCATTTTCGTGATTCTATCGATATGAGTTTTTCTCTTACGTGTGGAGATGATTTCTAGTGAAGGAGAATGTTTTGGTAGTGAAGATGAATGTATGGGAAATCTTTGTGACGTTGGAGATGGTTGGATTGGGGTTGGTGTAGTGAAAATGATCATGGCAGATGTTTGAGAAACTTCTGCTAAACAACTGGTGTCTCAGCAGCTGTTTGGTAAACATCTGCTGATATTTTTGTGTTCCCAACATCTATTGACAAAATGGGTGATGATGGTGTGGAAGGTATTTTCTCCTTCTTTTGTAGTGGTTCTTTTGGAGAAGGTTGGGATTTAGGTTGAGCAGGCGATACAATTTCTGTAGGATTAGTTTTTGAATCTGGTGGCAACTTTCTCAATGAATCTTTCTCCCCCTTTTTGGCATCATTATCATCATCATCATCTTTCTCAAATATTGATGTAGAGGTGGAGCCAGTAAGTTCCAACAGATGTTCCTTAATGTTCATAATGTCTGCTTGTGTGTCTTTATACCTGGCATCAACCAAATTTCTGATAAATTCCAAACTGAAATTGCGATTACTTCCAGCTAAATTCCTCTGAGCTTGAAGGATGGGTTACATAGAATTCCAAAGCTCATTGGCAATTTCCTGTCTGGTAGGTTGACTTTTAAAAAGCTCTATCATCTGCTTAATCAATTCTTTCATTTCAGCAACATCTGTTTCAATGGTAGACACTCTAACCGCCAAATCCTTATAACTTAATTCATCACCTACTTTAATAGGATCATCTAAATTCCCACCTGTGGTGGTTGTATTGGTTTCGATAATAGGAGAAGTCTCTATGTCATCAGAAACAAATGCCCCTTTTTCTTCGTTCTGGGGACTTCCCACTGAAGCAGAGATTACAGTTGTAACCTCATCAGTAATTGCCTTCAAAGGAGTCTTAATGATGTAACCACTATCCAACTGATCACCAATGGGTTCAACAGTTGTAGTGGCTGCTCCACTTGAACTACCACCAAGAGTTTTGTAATACTCAACGGGGATAACCTCCTCAACTGTTTGTAGGATAGGAGATTGAATTGGTTCAGACACAGTCATTTGTTGCGATCTACTCTCAGTAATGTGTGCATTAGAGGAACTGTTTTCTTTCTGAAATTCAATTGCTTCAAACATAGGTAATATTGTTGATGGAACTTGAGCCGAGGGTTGTAGTGTAGAAAGAGTGATTGCCCTAAGAGAAGGATTTTTAAACATACTTTCATGTGAAAGATCTACTTCATGTTGTGGTGTCCCTGTACTTATAACATGATCCTTTTGTGAAAATACATGAGGAGTTTGGATGGGTTGAGATCTTTCCAACAACTCTGAAGAAGTAGCAGCAGTGGTTTCAAGTGACATTTGTGTTGTTACTGCATTAACCTCTGGGATCTCATCTTCCAGAGGAACCTTTTTATTTTGTTTAGTTTTGATGGACTTTTTGGATGTGACAACTTTCTTTTTGCGTTTTCCTGGTGTGTGTTTCACAACACGGGTTGTCGTGTCATGATCACCAGGAGCAGTTCGCTCAACAACAGAAGTTTGAGCAACTGATGCGGACGCATCTAAAACAGGCTCATCTCCCTTTGTTTCAGTTGTTGAAACTTTTGACTCTTTATCCATAAGTTTAGTAAAAATTTTACTTGTAAGACTATTTATTTGAAAAGCTACACCTTGTTCAAAATCTGTTTGTGACACTTGTTTTCGTAGGTAGTAGCTTAGAAGTCTTAGATACAACAGAAAAGCATTACTACGAACACCTTTTTTAATTTTTTCACATTTTCACATTATTCAACAAATCAGAAAACAGAGCTTGTGATAAATTGTAATCAGATTTTGTTAAAATAGCATAACCGAAATACTGAATGTTAAAAGGTATCTCATTAAATGCGGTGGTCTTGGCTGAGAGACAAATTAAAAGAGTATGAAACAAAAATTTCATTGGCGGAGGGAAGTTTCGTTTGTAGATAGTAACTTCCTTTAATTGTGTATCAGACCCTCTTTCAATGAACTCTGTATGAAGTTCAAGTTTTTCAAAGTTGTTCTTACCTCCCAAGTCGTTCAATGCAAATGTAGTGGAAATTGTAAAGGGAGAAATTCGTACCACACTTTCCCCGACCTTAGATGTGATGGCAATTGGATTATTATCTTCAGCCTCTATTTCAGCATTAAACCAAAATTGTCGGAGTGTTTCTTTATGAACCGGAGCATCGGCAGTAAGAATTGATTTGTATTTCGATGACGTTAAAAGGTGAATTATTGAGTGATAGCTAGTATTTTTGCTGGTTTTCTCGAAGATGGGGAGGTAGTTGTGAGGGTTTTTGATGTTCAGAGACATGATCAGAAAAGAAGGTGATTTGGAGATGAAATAGAGTTTAAATTGGAGGGTTTTAATATGTTGGAAACTGTTTTTGAGAATTTTGAATTCGAGACTGCAGTGGTAGAACCTCGATTTAGGGATGAAACAGCTTTTATATAGAGAGAAGAAGTGAATGCTGACGTGGCAGTAGTTACAAATATTTAATGGCTAAGATCTGTCCACATCAGAACCTCTCTTGCGACAACCGATGACAGTTGTTTGGAAACCTCTGTTGGTCGTTGGGAACAATGTGAGTCAAATAGTTGTTAGATAAACAGAAGTTATGAGAACAGATGATAACTTTCAGCATTTTTTTTTCAATCGGTGTAACTCAACAGTCGTAATTCTAACATCTGTTATTAGCCCAACCACTGTTAGTATCAAATCCTCTGTTAAGCATTTTAAGATTAAATATCATCTGTTGTTCGTTAACATCTGTTGACCTATAGCAGAACTTTGCATCTTCAAACATTTATTCATCAGCAGATGCTCTTTTTTGTCAGACTTTAACTACAACACACCTTTTATAACACAAAATATACGGTAAATTCTTCCAAAAAACTATTGTTGATAAACAAAATTATATAATAATACTTATACCAGACGCTATATAATAAAACTTATTCATCATTAGCCCAACCACTGTTAGTATCAAATCCTCTGTTATGCATTTTAAGATTGAATGTCATCTGTTGTTCGTTAACATCTGTTGACCCATAGCAGAACTTTGCATCTTCAGACATTTATTCATCAGCAGATGCTCTCTTTTGTCAGACTTTAGCTACAACACACCTTTTATAACACAAAATATACCGTAAATTCTTCCAAAAAACTGTTGTTGATAAACAAAATTATATAATAATACTTATACCAGATGCTATATAATAATACTTATTCATCATTAGCCCAACCACTGTCAGTATCAAATCCTCTGTTATGCATTTTAAGATTGAATATCATCTGTTGTTCGTTAACATCTGTTGACCTATAGCAGACCTTTGCATTTTCAGACATTTATTCATCAGCAGATGCTCTCTTTTGTCAGACTTTAGCTACAACACACATTTTATAACACTAAAATATACCGTAGATTCTTCCAAAAAACTGTTATTGATAAACAAAATTATATAATACTAATAATACTTATAGCAGACGTTATATAATAATACTTATTCATCATTATCCCAACCACTGTTAGTATCAACAGTCGTTAGAATACACAGTTGTTTCATCATCAATAGATGTTCTCTTTTGCCAAACTTTAACTACAACAGACCTTTTACAAATCGAAGTATTGACTCTCTATAATTTGCAGGACCACAAATTATTCAAAAAACTGCTATCAATTATCAAATTCTAAACATTTGTTTTATCTTTCCACTCATCTATTCACCATCAAACCAACCCTTGATACTATTAAACCTCTGTTGACTTACCAAACAGATGTTCAAACACAATTCAACATCAACATAATCTAAATCTTACGCGAAAACTAAATAAGTAAAAACAAAACACAACATAGATTCTTAAAATTAAAATTTATTCATTTATTCATGACATTAAAACTAAAACTCTAATAATTACATCACATACTGAACAACATTAAAGGTCAAATCTAACAATAACAGCAAGACTTAAGAAACTTTAGCTTCAACTCCATCGATTGCTGAACCTCTCGATGTATGTCCTTCAACATCGCCATGAACTTCACGTCTCTATTACCGCACTCTATATTACTGACAACACAAAGTTCACGAACGGAAGTTGAAGGATCCGCATAAGATCTCTGGAAACATGCTCTCTAGTGAACAGGCCAACTTGCAATCCATCAAAACATCTTTTCAACTCTTGAAGAGTAGCCTTATCTTCATACACCTGTTCCTCGATTTGCCTGACAAAACGCTGCTTTAAATCATCTGATTTTGCATTTGTGAATGACGCCATTTGAATAAACTATATTAGTCGACTTTCCTGAAAGTATGATATCTTCGTAGGAAAACGTGATGAAAAATAGGTGAAGTGACTATGAGTTTATATACTGAAATTTGGTATTATGAAAACGTGCACATTTAATATAAACATATTAATGTATATTTCAAAACAGCAATCTTTTAATGCAAAAACCTTTTCAAACCCCAAGAAACCTTTTATGGGAAAACTGTAAAATTAAATACCAAGAAACCCAAGGGACAAAATTTTGAAGTTCAAAGAACAAAAGCAGATTATCAAAATTACAATTAACCTCTTGATTTACCATGTAGACGCGTTTTTAAACTCTATAAAACCCCGATGATTACTTTTGATTCAAAACATCAACAAATTGTCCTACAAATCACTTTCTGTCAATAATTGTTCCAAATCAGAAAACCAATAAAAAAACTACATGACAAACTTCAGCATCTACCACTGGTCAGACACCAGCAATGTTAAAACACAGTTCTCCATGTGGTCACTCAAAGAACAAAGAACAGACGAAGAACTAAATAGGAAAGTCGACATAATAAATGACACTAATTACAACAAAACCTGGAACAGCATAGCATTTCTCGATGAAGTCCTCTACTTTCCTCCATCAGAGTTCAAGAAGAATGCAGAAGAGTTTCTGACACAACTTCTAAAACAGGATCAGAAAATCTGCAACATGCTAACTGACCTGAAAATCAAAAGAAAACATGAAATCACATGGAGAAAGGCCAGAGTCTACGAAATCCTAGCAAGTGTTAACTCTAGCGTGTAAAACTTTATAAATATTTCTTTAAATTTATATTTTTCTATGTAGTTGTTTCATTCTAATAATATAAACATGCATCTTAATATTCTAAAATGTCAGTGTCTATAAAAACTCTCAACATCATCAACAGTTAATCAAAATAAGAAACAGACCTAACATCCAAAGGTCTCTTCTCAACTGTTGTAGTACATCTGACTTTTCACGATATTTCACGAATCTAGCCTTTCTATAAAAGGAGAAAATATTCCAGACGCAAGAAAATCTGACTTTCGATTTAACGAAAATCGAACAATGTAACTCTCCCATCAAAGAAGATAGCACATGCAACTTTTCACGATGTTGCAACAATGATACTGCAACATCGATATTGAAAGGATGATGTGTGATGGGAATCTTCATTGAAATGAAGATGTTGGAACAATGATACTGGAACGATAACATGTAAACATAAACAACAAACATTCGAACAAAGAAGTGTAATCGGAGATTAGCAGCTGAATCACGAGAAAGATGCATTTGAGAGAGAGAAATACGCTCACATATATGAGCGAGCGAGATTTGAATGTGACACCAGATAATTATATCTTATTTATAGGATTAGAATATATGGTTTGAATTTTGAATTCAAAATTACTGATGTTATCAGTAATTTCTGATCTGATTTGAAAGCAATTGTCATGATGTTTATTGGGAACTGATGTTTATTGGGAACTGAAAGGTAAGTAGTGTATATCCTTATTTCCAGCTTTATTAAACTAAAAAATATTAGAAATGAAATGCAAAGTAAGAAAAAAAAAGAGAGAACGTCAATTTTAAATTACCATTTTGCATATTTTTGAATTTCAAAATTACTGATATTATCAGTAACTACTGATCTGATTTGAAATAGGGCTGTTCAAATCGCTCGCCGCTCGTCGCTCGCTCGACGCTCGTTCGGAAACTGCTCGGAAAATGCTCGTTCGATTTGACGCTCGATTGTAAACGAGCCGCTCTGCTCGGTTCGGTTTGTAAACGAGCCAAGCATGAGCAAAGGTCCGCTCGTCTCGGTTCGGCTCGAATTATTATTTTAATTAGTATACACATACATATATAAATATGTATATACACATATATATATATACACAAATATAAATTATACATAATACACACACCTATATATACACACACTTACACATACTTATATACTTAAATGTAAATTAAATTTATAGTTTTATATGTACCACTCTATTAGATTTAGGTCAACGATATACAAATTTACAACTATATTTATACGTACTAGCCAAACCACGCCAATAAAAAGTTGATATTAAAACTAAAAGTTAAACCCTAAACTGATAAAAGATAGTTTGTTCATCGCCTCAATGTTTCATGTCGTTACCCTAAGTCGATCGTCTCCTGCTCTCTACGTAATTGTTCATGCCATATGATCATCGCCTCGTCGGCCACAACATTGTTATTAATAAGAAAAATATTGTGCCATTAAATGTGCATGTTTTTAAAGACATAAAAACTTGAGACCCAACATTGTCACTACCTCTCTCAGCAAATTTAGATCGGGCGACACGATTCTCCAAATCGCTCGAACTTCGCTCGACGCTCGCTCGGAATTTTTGTTGCTCGAAAAATGCTCGCTTGATTTGAGGCTCGGTTTTAAATGAGCCGCTCCGCTCGGTTCGGTTTGTAAACGAGCCAAGCACGAGCAAAGGTCCACTCGGTTCGGCTCGGCTCGTGAACAGCCCTAATTTGAAAGCAATTGTCATGATGACTTTTATAGTATTTATTTTAACTTTAGTTAAGAGATAATAACCATTAGTTTGAAATGGTAATAGTCATCAAGATTTTTTTTTTATTTTTTAATTTAACTTTAAATTTTATCACGAAAACAATGTTGGAGGAACTCTCATCTCATTGGAATGTAACGATTAGGTAAAATGGTAATTTCATTGTAATTCTACTTTTTATTTGATAATTTCAATCTATCACTAATTAACACCATCAGTAATAAAAATGTGAGCAGTGGCTGTTTTTTAGGAAAACCGCTGATGGTTAATATCAATGGATGTCAACAATAAAAAAGTGAGCAGTGGCTATTTTTTCCTATCAGTGGATACCCATCAGGTTTTTAAACACTGATGTTTGGTCAGTCAGTGGTCAACACGAAGATTGAAGAAACAGACGTTGTATTTCAGCAGTGGATAACTTTTAACAATCAAATGTTTCAACCAACACAGTGGTTGTAACAGGCTTTTAAACAGATATTTCGCCTTATGTATCAGTTGTCTGGACTTAAACAGAAGTTTGACCTTAAACACATGTTTGCCCATAAACAGAAGTTTAGCCATAAACAGATGTTTGGCCTTAAACAAATGTTCGAGCTTAAACAAATGCTTGCCCATAAACATCTGTTTGCAAAAAAAAGACCGATTTCAAGAATACTGTACCCAAACAATCAAAATGAGGAGCTTAATAAACACAAAGACTGTTATAGCAAATAACCTCTGCTGATAAAACAACCTCTACTGCTGAATATGAATACAAAAGCATCATAAAGCTAACATCTGCTGTTGAAACAAAGGTCTACAAAACATAACATCTGCTGATCATTCCACAGTATAAATTGCTAACATCTGCTGTGACTTAACAGTGATACAGTTCAACAAAGGATTTCAAACATCTGTTTACACACGCCTCATGATGAACATCTGCTAATAAACACCGCTCCGGTTCAAGCAAAGGTCTGCCAAAGAGAACCTCTACTATGGACTAACAGATGATGCAGTTCAATACAAAATGTTTAACAGCAGTGCTTTAACAGACCACGATCAACAGATGATAATATAATAACAATAATATTCAAACTGTAGCAATTACATTTTCATAAATCTAACAACCATCATTGAAGCTATAACAAAATCTAAACACCGATACACTAAACACTGTTACATAAGAAAAACTGATACATAAATACTGATGTTGAATCCGCTGTAGATACTGAACCACTGCTGTTATTAAGCAGTGGTTTTCCTTTGGTTGATCAGGCCTTAGGTACATAAGTTTCTGTCTTTAACAGCTTTGTCTTCAACAGTGTCTGTCTATTCAATAGAGAGAAATCATTACATTACATCCCTGTTGAAAAACAGAATCAATATATTTAGGGAAAATGAGATTGAAAGATGATAACCCAACAGTGGAGGATCTCATTCGACAGCTCTGATAAATTCAATGGTATTCTCAAACAATGCTTCCTAGAATTTTTGAAGACCCACAAAGACCAGCAAATGTCCACAGTGATACTTCTTTAGACATTTGTCGGTCTTCAAAAATCTAGTAAACATTATTTGAGAATACAATTGAATTTATCGGAGATGTAGGATGAGATCCTCAACTGTTGGGTTATCATCTTTGAACCCCATTTTCCGTAAATATATCATTTCTGATTTTCAGACCTCCCAAAGCCACCTATCAGCCTCCAAAGAGATCGAGACAGCTTGAAGCATAAGCTGGACTTGCTGTCATTCCACCAGTTGAGTATTTAACCCCAATATATACCAACTGAAAATCAATCTACTCGTAATCACATGGTACACCAATGCAAGCATCTGAATAAACAATATACAATAACAAATCAAAGATAAAATCAAAAAAGCTACAAACATATCAAACAAATTTCATAGAATCATGATTTATTTTAAACACAAACAGACATTACCTCTTCATCAATAAAGTTGAGATCCATTTTATAACCTTGATCACATTCGGAAGCTCGGCCAACGAACTCAAGACTTCAACACCAAATAACAAATCCAGCACGATCCACCTGAAGAACATTTAGCATCCAAACTTTCAGTTCATGATAAAAAAAAATCAAAAAATATCTATTTTTAAACTACCATTCAAATCGATGTTAAATGCAACGCCTCTGTCGTCTTCATCCTCTTCTGTATATCTACAGTTTTAGAGATAGAGAGTTGAGAGAGAGTAGACAGAGATATTGAAAGGCTGATGTGTGATGGGAAGCTTCACTGAAACGACGATGTTGGAACAATGATACTGGAACAATAACATGTAAACATAGTCAACAAACATTCAAACAAAGAAGTGTAATCGGAGATTAGCGCCTGAATCACGAGAAAGATGCATTTGAGAGGGAGAGATACGATCACAGATGTGAGCGGGAAAGATTTGAATGTGGAGCCAGATTATTAACCCTTATTTATAGGATTAGAATATATGGTTTGAATTTTGAATTTTGAATGTGGAGCCAGAATTTTGAATCTCAACAGATGTTTATTGCGAACCGATGTTTGATTATAAAATGTTGAGGGCAGATGTTTAAACAAAAGTTTAAATGTTATTTGATATGGGCAGACCTTTCCCTCAGCAGACCATTGCATCTTAAATGTGGGCCAACTTTGAATTTTAAAGTCTTTTAATATTAGGCACTATGATGTAATAATGACATAAGAAAAGACTTATTGGACATGCTCTCAAGCTGACACATCAGCTTTTCTTATGTTATTGAGATTTCTCCTTTTATAGAAAGTATAGATAGAAGCGTATGTTTCTTTTATATAAAGGAACACATAAAATGAAAAGGATATCATATCCAAACTCATCACAATTAACAAAGATATTTGATTTTTCATTGCACATAATTCACTTATAAGATTTACATATACATGAAGACCAAGCATCCCATGAGCTGCATAAAATTAGCTTCTTGGATATATAGTTAGCTAATTAAGGTACATATCACTAATCGAGATCCTCATAGTACCTTCCAATCCGAATGATAAAAAGAACAATTATTGATTACCACTGGACTGATCACACCATATAATCTGAATGCCAATCAACCGAAAGCTACGACAGATTGTTATTCGGTTATGATTTCTCCTCATCAAAAACTTGAGGAATCTAAAGCCCGAACAACCTTAAACATATCCACAACGCCTCTATCTGGGGTTTGGCCATCACAACAGATTACCTGATCGAAATCCGTTAAGAGCCCACAATAGTGATATCGGAAAGAAAGAGGCATTCTTGAAAATAAATGGGCCTGAAAACCTTCCTTAGTCATATGAAGTTTGATCCACCAAGAAAAATCCTGTACAACCTCCATCTTCAAAGCTTGCGAGGATAAACACGCATACTATATACAAATACATCTGTGTACCATTTTCCCTGCGGATGTGATTCAGATTGTTGATGAACTAATGCTTCTTTATTAGATCTTTATGCATGCGTTCTTTAAAATATTCTACCTTGTCAGCAACGAAACCAAATAAGCATAGAACAAACCAACACTAATGTATCCAACCATGCTAACATCAGCACCAACAACTCTTTGCTTCCGGATCTTGCAATGTACCAAGATTGTTCACCAAATCTGAAAAAATAATACCATAGCAACATTAGAACATTGTTTTCACAATATTTAAATATATAAAGAAATTTTGTTTTGTTACTTTGATCGCTGAAATTTTTTTTATTTATTTACGTCACATTACTATTTAATAACAATTTTTACATTCATATCTAACATATTACTGTTATTGAACTTTAACAAAATAAAGTGTTGACGGGTCAATGATGTGTGCAAAATGCAACATATAAATTACATCAAACGAGTTGACGTCAACTCGCGCGTTGCAGCGGGAGGTTGATTATTCATGACTCTTGTATCAGTATATCAAAACACGAAAATTCTTAAGTTTTTGCAAAACATTCTTTTCGCTTTACCTAAACTCTAGCCTAAAACACCCCACTATTTCAATCGGAATTCCAATGATATGATAAATTAACAAAGAAGATAAGAATCAGGCAATTGAAGCGATAAACATGTGGTTAGATCTAATCGTTTATGTGATAAAAAATCATTTAAACAAAAATCACAATCCGTACAATTGAAACAACATTCAAAACAACATTCAAATTATTTCAATCAAAATTCCATCGATACGATAGAATAACATATAGGTATTCGAATCAATACACATGTGGCGAGATCTAAACAATTATGCAACAGAAATCACTGAAACAAATTTCACAATTCGCATTCCATGGAAACAAAATTCAAATTTGAAATTACAGATCGAGCACAAAATAATTAATTGGAAGACTTTTACGTTTTTTACTGTCAAAACCTTATCTTCACTTTAAAAAACTGCATCCTTCATTTGTTAAGGTAAAACCACCAATCTGGCTGCCTTCTATCCACCCTTTCATAAAAACCATTTCAAAATCCTAAATCACAATCTGATATATCCCCCCTCTCACCACCGCAACCTTTCACCACCGGTGTCAAACCGCTATTATATCGTGTACTACAACCGTCGCCTAGTCAAACCTAGAGAATTAATTACTTTAAAACCTCCCATGTCGATTGAATCCATCACCACTACATTTGTCGCATATTATAACCCACATAAAGGAGTCAACCCGGGCATCTATGAGAACAAAAGAGAGGCCAACTTAGGCGGTTGTAGTGGTGGTTCTCAAGTCCGCCAAACTTTTCATGTGGAGGATGGTAGCCGGCGGAATACCTTTTCTCGCCGGAAACTCATATCCGACAATTATAGTGGTGATTCTCACTTCTCAGTCCCCGGTGTAATGAACTTTGTGTTGGTTAAAGGGCAGACATTTTCTGTGAAGTTTTGGAATTCAATAATCGTCAAGATTCAAGTATAAAAATGTACAAAGTGATTGAACTGAAAGGAATGAAGAGAAATGCTTACTTGAATATGGCGGTGGTGAAGATCGTCGAAGGACAGAGTAATTAGATTTGAAGACGGTGGGCGATGAATTAAGAAAAAGCTTGGAAGGATAAAAGTTTGGTTTAAATGATGGAGAAACGGCACGTTGGTTACCAAGAGTGAACCGATTTCGTTAATCGACGGAATCGGTGTATGTTTATTGATAGAATCAGTGCAACGGTTAGATCATGCATATGCGTGGGGCGGTGTTTTTTTTTGTGTTGGAGGCTCATCGCTTCTGTGGGTTGAGCGGCAAGCTTCAACTGGCTTATCAAGGAATTGTGTTATCCACGTGTTGGTTGATTTGGAAAACTAGAAATGATTGTGTTTTTAACGGGATAATCCTAAAGGCGGAAGAGGTCTTTTGTTCTATTAGGTCGCTCGGGTATTTGTGGTTCTCTAATAGATCTAAATGTATAGATGTGTCGTGGATAGAGTGGTGTAAGTTTGTATAGTTCTTTTGTTCTGTTTTGGCCTCTCGTCTTTTTGTCGGGTTGGCCAGTTTTAATGAAGTTTTCCTTTAAAAAAAGAAAATAAAATAAAAGTAATATTATATTATATTATTAGTTGTAATTAATTAATTATGAGCGTTTGCAATTCGATACGTATTTAATCGGCATTGTATGAGTTCAAACGGTGGGAATCCTGCGGTTAAACATTTTTTTTCCGGTTGCTAAAATCGAACAGATGCCTATAAATGAAACGATGTTATCACGTTGATTCAGAAATGTTGAAAAGGTTATTTAATAATTTTGAAAAGGTTATTCAATTTTTTTAGAACAAAAATTTTGAAAAGGTTATTCATTTTTTTGAAAAGTTTATTCATTTATTTTTAGAAATTTTGAAAAGGTTATTTAATTATTTTTAGATTAAAAGGGTTAACTAATTCAAATGTATTATTTAAGGGAGTGTGTATATTGAGACATGTTGGTTTGGGAGGTAATATTTAAGGGATGTGTATATTGGGATATGTTGGTTTGGGTTATGTGTTTATTAAGGAAAAAGTATTAGTTAAGGGTGTGATGTAAAAAGACACAACTTTTGAGTTATCCTAAGTAATGTATTATTCAAGGGGTGTGTATATTGGGACATGTTGGTTTGGGTTATAGTTTATTAAGGCAAGGGTATTAGTAAAAGGTGTGATGTAAAAAGACATAACTTTGACTTACCCTAAGACACCGCAAGTTACTTTTTGTAGGGTTATGTAATGTGGCATAAAACTAACCCTTTTTTAGTACTAATGTTGGAAAAAATGTGTTTTTGTCTTCCTTTTGTATTTTCAGGATTAAATGAGCTCAAATGAACAAAAGAAGCAAAAAGGCAGCTAAATCTAGCATAAATACAAGAAAAGGAACAAACGTGGCATGCCCGAGCCCCCGACAGCATCTTCCCAAGCAAAAACAAGTGAACAGAAGGCTGAACACGCCCCGTGCTCAATGAGCACGGGGGCGTGCCCAAGTGTTTGCAGAAAAGACAAAGTTGTAGAAGCTTCTATCACCCACCACGGGGCGTGCCCAGCGGACACGGGGCCGTGGTCAACTCTAAGATTCGGAAAATCTGGAGGAATCTTGATAGTACAAATACGCTTTTGCACACGGGGTCGTGCCCAGCGGACACGGGGGCATGGTCAACTAATGCAGACAAACTGCAATTAATGAAGAAAGAGAAGGAGGATGGACACGGGGCCGTGCCCGAGCTGTTGTTCAGGTTATAAATAGGGGTGCTTGGCTAATTTGCAAACCATCCCTTGGCACACCACCTCTCTCACACTTCACCCACCCACCACCACCATTAAAACACCATCATCCACCACCATCATCCATCATCCATCATAGAGTGTGTGAGTCGTCTCGGGATCCAGGATTGACCGTAAGAGTTCTTGACAATCAAAGGCCATGTTTGCCTAAATTTCTTACATCACTTGGTGAAGACAAGTGTCTAGTGTAATACTTTTTATTTTTAATCTTTTCGCACTTTTTATTTGGTTATGTATTAATGACTTTAATAACTAGTTTCTTATGTTGAAGGTGATTCTTCCTTATCATTTGTCCGTGGTGTCTTGGCATTATTTTACTGTCTATATAAAATAAAAGATTTTCACCATTCATATCTCCACGGTCTATATGGAGGTATGTTGGCTACCTGGTCAGGGGTTAAGGGAATGGTTTGGTAAGAGTCTTGCCTTGTTCAGTGTATAGATCCTGCAAGGACCTGGGTCAAATTTAGTAGGACCTCCTTCAATACCCACCGGTATTGGATGGCAGGGGTCCAAACTCTTTGATCCCCTCATATGTAAGCTACTATTAAAAATTTAACCCAGCTACTTAGGACTGTATCCCTGCTGACTCAGACTACTTAGCCGAGGGTAACGTCACCTTCAAAAGAGGGGCCTACCATATTATGCATTAATAACTTAATTAATTATCTTTCAATAATCCGACCCTTTAGGATTGTATCCTTGCTGACTCAAACTACTGGGTTGAGGGTAACGTCACTTTCAAAAGAGGGGCCTACTACAATAACTAAGATAATCTCTTAAAAAGTGCAAAAGTGCGGAAATAATCAAAGGTTACACTACACACGAGTCGGATCCAAGTGATTCATCTAGTCTATCTGTTTTTACTTTTATTTTATTTTTCAGCATTTTAGTTAGTTTTATTTTTCTAGTTTAAAAATCTTTTTCTAACTTTTGTTTTGATTAGACGTTGAGGATAACTGGTACTAAAAGCTCTTGTGTCATTGGACGACCTCGGTATCTTACCAACACTATACTACGCTCACGATGGGTGCACTTGCCCATATGTGTGTTTAGTGTTAGTAAATATCGTGTTTTATAAATTTAAAACTTGGCTAAAAAGTGTTAAAGGGCTTAAAATATACATTAAAAATCTATAACACTACACTTGCATCAGTCAACCCAACCAAAACCCTTTGAGCATGTGAAATCTTATCCATTTCATCCTATCATACAATAAGGGCCTTGAATGCCTAACATTATCAAAAGAAACCTATAAGATAATTAATATCGTTAATTTAACATATTTATTAGAAGGGGAACTTTTATCTAAAAAGTGTTTAGTACCACCTATTCTTTTATTAAAATAATAAAGGATGACCATTTAAAAACATGCATAGTAATCATATAAAAGTTTCTGTTTATGAGCTTTAATAAAACAATGGGGCGAGTCATCCCAACCCAGTCCCTGCTAGCCGATCATGATATTTAATCCATATTGACATACCAATAGGGCCTCGAAGACCTATCATTTTGAGAAAACCTATATCATATTAGTAAGCTAACATCCTTTATCGAAAAGGGGAGCTTCACCTCAAACCCTTTTGGTTCATCGAAAGTATACCCCACTACAACCTATCATACTGTATGGACCATGGAATCCAATCATTTTTCAAAAGAAACCCAAAAACAAAGACCAAAAATGCATGATTATTGTAACACCTCGTAAAATATTGACCAATATAATAAAGACACGTGTCCTGGACTTTAAACATGTTATAAATCCGGATCATGTTAAAAAGGATATATAAAGAAATTAAAAGTGTCAAAATGTTAATTATTACCTCTGAGTGACCTTTTAACGTTTTTCAACTTTTGTAAAATATAATTACATTCCCATAAAAATCTGATTAAGATTTCATGGGTATCTGGTTAAAACATGTAATGAATAATTCAATATTCAAATCCAAGAATTTGGAATCCCGTGTGCAAATCGACAATTTTCATTCAATAACTTTTTTTTACAAAACTCCAAGACAACCAATGCATGGCAATGCATTCTTAGCAATGCAGACCTGATCATATGGGCCTTCCCTGCTGATGATGACCAGAGATTCGAGATATGATAGGTTGCATGGTCAAATGTTAAAAGTTCTTAAAATTTTGTCTCTGATGGAAGGCTTACGGACCGCAAAGCTCTTGCCTTACGGTCCGTAAGATGGCTTAACTGGGCGATAAAAATTTGAATTACGGATACGGACCGTAAGTGCTTAAGCTTACGGTCCGTAAGGACTGTATCTGGGCAGAATAATGGACAGCTGCAGGTTCAGCCAGTTCCACCGCCTTTGTAAGCTAGTTTTTCGATTCTATGGACTTTGCAACTGGTTTTAACCGCCTAGGGACACTTGGGAACGTCTAGTAACAGCCTAGGGACACATGCTTTGATATTAGGACTTGCAAAACACTATATAAAGGCCATGACTTGAGTTCTTCATTAGCACACTTGAAATATTTTCACTTCAAACTCATCTCTGGAACTTCTTGGAGCTCAAGCAAGTGTTCTTAAGTTCCTAATTCGTGCTAAGAGTCTTTGTAAGCATTCTTAGCTTCTCTAGTTCAAGTTTTATTAGCTTAATGACCAAAAGTCAAAGCCGTCGTAATTAAGCTTTGACTTAGTGATTAATCACTAATGGTCCAGCCATTATTCGTATTGAAAGTGGCTATGAGTTGGGTACTATGTGGGTAATAAGTCCTTAAAAGGGCACCCCCTGATTATCACTCTAACTTGGTCAATTGTCGGGTCAAACTTAATATTAAAAAGTCAACAGAAATCTATTTTTGCAAATAAACTCATAACTGATAATGTAGAGGTTATGGAACATGTTTTAACACTAAAATAACTTGGTAAATAATATAAGAATATGTCTAAGCATGTTCAACCCGACAATTCCGAGTTTAGGCTCGGTTCGGAACCGCAAGTCGCAAAAGAAGACTTTTGCTTTGACTTTCAGTTCTGACCCGATTTAGCTTGTTTTAGAGATGACTTAAGGTTCCTTTAGGACCATAATATAAGTTGTAACACCATATGAAGTTATACTACATGGTTCCTTATTTATCCGATTCATTTGCATGTTTCCGTTAATTGCTTAAATGTTGACCATTATGCCCTTTAGATATTAAAACAAGATTTTTGAAAATGTGAGAGGACAAAAACCTTTATTACTGATTTATAAACTTGTCCTAAAAATTTGACATCAGTTTGAGGTCTAAATTAGGAGTTATGCCCAATATCGTAAATTGAAGCCTTTTTATTAATTAAACGACATTTTTGGCATAGAACCTATTTAAACCCAAATTTCGACACCAAACCTTTTACCCACTGATGTAATATAATATTTTAGGATTTTTGAAGATTTTTATTAATTTTTAAACTGATCATAACATGGGGTTCTTGCTTTGATTCAGTAATTGACGGTTATACCCTTTTTGCTAAATAAAATGAGTTTTACATAACACTTTGATACCAAATCTTTTGCTACTGATTTTATATGATAAATAAAATATTTTGAACTTTATAAACTGATCAAAAACTCAGATTTCCTTATATAACTTGAAAATCGCCTAAAACTGACTTTTTACGCTTTTTAAACGCATAGTATGGGTTTTTGACACATAAGACTTAGTACCTACTGATGTTTTAAGTAAATTTTTATACTTTAACAGTAAGTAAAAGTTTTAAAATCAGATTTCCAAATTTGACCTTTAAAGCTTATGTGAAATGACCAAAATGCCCCTACGGCACATAGTTTGGTTATAGAGGATAAATTTCACATATATGCAAAACCCTACTGATATGACTTGCAAAAATAAATATTTTTACTGATCATTTTAGACCAGAACCTCAGATTAATATTTAATCTCTTTTATAACATTTAAAATGACCAAAATACCCCTATGGGGCTTAAATTGGTTTTAAACTCGTTTTGGGCATAATGGAAGGTATCCTACTGATATCACAACATATTTAAGGCATATTAACTTGTGAAACCAGTATATGACTCATTTGGTTAACCGTTATGCATTATTCGCGTTCGGTACGGTTTATGTAATTAGTTTGCATAAATTGACCGAAACGGGTCAAACCTTATCATTTTTGCTTCAAATCCAGAATGTGTTTAGTTTACCCATATTATACAAGTCTTCATACTTGTCGGGTCTAAACCACATTCTAATGCGGTCTTCGCTTAATCTTGCGTTTTGAACCGTAAACCTTTCTTTAAAACTAACCGGTCTAAGTTTAAACTTAAGTAAGACCCGTTAGGAATCTAATAGGTTATTAAAACCTTCCTTCCAGATTTAGGAGCCCAGTAAAAGATATTTGCACTTGCTGATTGTATACGGCTGGGATAAATTTGTATAATTTGCTCAGGTAAATACTTTTAATTTATTTTCCGTTATACGGGCTTGGGATACGGCATTATAATAATACCGCTTGGTCGGGTGTGTAGTTATTTAAATCGTATTATGATTTGTATATTTACATAACCCGTTTTAATCTGTTTTGTTTGGTATATGGCCTTCGGGGGGTTAATGACCATGTCCTGGATATCCTCGGCTCATTCATTGAAATGGCCACGACTTAAGTACGGGGTGTAGGCATACACCTGACAGTTGCGTATGTATAACAGTATCCTACAATAAGGAGTTTCCTTATGGGCATTATACATGTGGTGTGTCAGTTAATCTTGTCCGACTCTTCTAACCGGCCTTGACGGACGGCAAACATATAAAACTGTATACAAGATTATTTTTTTAAATAATTGTCCCAAGTTATAAAAGATTACTTGTGCCTCGTGCATTTAAATCAATTTTCTTAGATATTTTCAAAAGAGTCGGTTAATTGTATTTACCAGTGTAAACTGACGTATTTTCCAAAAGGTTAAGTGCAGGTACTATGCGAAATAGGCTGGCTACTCCTGAGTGAATAAATAAAGAGTCTTGCAAGCTCTGTCACTTAAAAATCTGTTGAACAATTATTCTCTTTTGTTTTGATCCCCCTGTGGATCCTTTTACATTCCGTTTGTAATATTTATGATAGTTTCATTCAGTTTGTAATATCATTACTTTTAGACTTCTGCTGTGCATTGAACTGTGATAAATTGACTATGATGATATCAACTACGTCACGATACTCCCCACCGGTAATACGTGGAAATATCGGGGTGTGACAGGTTGGTATCAGAGCTAACATTGAGTGAATTAAACACTAGCCTTTTGTGTTTAATCTCAATGACACAGTTGCATATTCCTTGACTTCCGAGTCTAGGCAAAGGACTTAGGACTAATCATAATCTTTTAATTTATCCTTTATTGTTTTCTTGGTTGTTCTTTTGTTGTTTTGACAGAAACAGAAGATGCCACCGTGTATTAGAGGTAGAGGAAGAGGCGGTAAGGCCCCAATCAGCACCAGCCATGATCATGAGGCCGGGCCATCTCACCGGCGAACTCCTTCAGTGACGTTGAGCACGAGTCCCCAAGAAGACTGGAGGACATACTTAGAGCCTGCGAGGCGTTTCGTCTCGCTCAGCTCCTCACCTTCGTACCATGATTCTTTTGGGCTCCATCAAGGCAACGAGTCCGATCATTCTCGCCACTCCTACTTGCCGTTGCAGCGGTCGAGTTCACACCGCGCCTTTCAGGACCTGACCCCGTATTTTCAGAGCCGGTTCAACCCGGCAAACATGATTGAAGAACCAATGGGCCACAATCCATTGGGACATGAGGACCACTTCCCTAAAGCACAAGGTATGGATATGGATGATGACCCCGATCCGGAGATGCCACCGAGTGGGACGCCGACGCATCCCATAGAAATTTCAGATGGATCGTCCTTTCACGGTTCACCATATCGGGGCCTAGACAGCTATGAAGCAAGGTTTGCCTCTTACCCCTGGGAGTTTACACCTTCCCACCATTCTTTACTGCACCAGTAGGTCCCCTCTGAGGACCCACGTTTTGAGGCTGTTACACCACCACCGCCAGAGCAGCAACCGCCTCCGGAGCCACCGAGGCGGAGAAGATCGAACGCACGGATGTCTGTGCGAGGGGATTTCGTTTCAGCACCCCCAACCCTCCAGTGGCAGTCACTACCCGCCGCTGTATAAAGACCCGCAGATGGGAGGGCCTTCAAACCCTGTTTCCGAGGTGGACTCCGCGCCAGTCGCACCACCATCACCACCACATATGGGTTTTGATAACCCAATACCTTCTTACGCTGGTGCAGCAGCGTATAACCCTTTTGAGCAGCCAGGCCACTCTGGCTACAATTACTACAACGCCCCTGATGTTGACCCATATCTTGTAGCGACGAAATACAATGCTCTTCATCCTGAGGGGCCCTACGGAGCCCCATATCAGACTGGGTACTCAGCCTATGGGTACCAATACCCGCCACCTCCTCAACCTCCACAGCAACAGCGGCCGTAGCCGCCGCAGATCCAACCACCACAGCAGCAGGAGTTTCTTCAAAGGTTAAGCCAGGTGGAGCGTGAGGTTCGAGAGGAGCGTAGAAGCCACCGGGGATTTCTTAAGGGTTTGGCAAATTTAATCAAGGGGAAGAGCAAGAGGGAGTTTTAAATTCCTTGTGTTGTTGTTTGTTTTGTATTTTTAATTTTAATTAAGTCCCTGTGTGGACATCTATTTATGTACTTAGTCCCTGCGAGGATTTGCATTTTCAGTTTAGCCCCTGCGTGGGCAAGTTATTTCTATTAAAGTCCCGTTTAGGGCAATTATGTACCCTTTTAATTTTAATGGAATGTTTTAATTTAAAATTTCATTAGTCATCATATGTATGAATATAATATATGAAATAAATAAAAATATCATTCCTTTTGTAAGATCTGCCATATATATTAAACAAAATCTTAAAGGCAAAACCTAGCCCATGTGTCATTTAAAGATAGGGCCATGATGGTAGTTCCTTATTAAGATTCAGATCCTTGTTAACATCTGAAAACATGTTAACACTCCTGGCAAATGTGATTCGATAAAATCACATAAGTAATCCTTATATTGGATTCTTCCAATTCCTTTTCTCTATTTTATTTAATCATCCATTAGTGATGAAGTGCCTACGGGCCATAATTAATGTCCTTTGAGACGAAAGACAGTTGTAGTCTACGACTCCCTGTCAAGAAAAGGTGATGAACTATGATTCAAGCTTTAATGCCTCGATCCTATAAGATCATGGCTTATAATTTAAATTTGTCCTTGTGACTTGGCTTTTGTGCCATTATAATATTTTAATGAATTATAACTGAGGATAATTATAATGAAAAAAAAATCCTGAAAGAATATGCTTAACAAATTAACCAATATGGTTTATTAATACCATGGTTAATAAATCATCAAGAATGACAATACTATTATAGACTCCTGAATAAATCATTGTCATTATTTTATGTAGCGATCATGCTACAAGAATTTGAAGAAGTCAACAGTCATCCTCTAGAGAATCATGATACTACCAGGATCAACATAACTGGTGAGGAACTTCGAGCATTGATTGACAATGCTGTTTCTAAAGCCGTGGACAGGCAGTTAAGAGAATCAAGTGGTACACATAGCAAGACCTTATCTATACCTCACTCCAAATCACACCCTAAGACTCACTCTGTGGCTCACAGTAAGCCACCTTCAAAAACTCATGAGTCGAAGAAGGATGATGCCTAACACTCCTCAAATCAGCATAATGTTCCGTCTAAGAAGATTGTATTCGATCAAGAGCCACGTACAAAGACCTGTTCATACAAGTATTTTGTCTCCTGCAAGCCCAGGGATTTCACTAGGGAAAAAGGAGCCATTGATTGCATGACGTGGCTAGATGAGATGGATACAGTGGTTGATATTAGTGGATGCGCAGAGCAAGATATTGTGAAGTATGTTTCACAGTCGTTCAAGGGAGAAGCTTTTGCTTGGTGGAGGTCCTTAATCCAAGCTACCGGAAAGATTCCGTTATACAACTTAACATGGGCTCAGTTTGTTGCGTTGATCAAAGAGAATTACTGTCCTCAACATGAAGTTGAGAAAATCGAGGCCGATTTCTTGACAATGGTTATGAAAAACTTAGACTGTCAGACATACCTTACCAGCTTCAATACCATGTCTCGATTGGTTCCATAATTGGTTATGCCGGAACCAAAACATATAGTCCGTTTTATTAGGGGTTTAGCCCCGGAGATTAAAGCTAGTGTGAAGGCGTCTCGACCTACTACTTTTAGGTCAGCGGCTGATTTGTCGTTATCCCTTACTTTGGATGCGGTCAGGCTGAGATCGCTTAAGAGTTCCGATGAAGGAAAAAGGAAACATGAGGATGAGAACTCACGTCGTTCCAATAAGAAACATAAGGGGAACTTAGACCACAAGAAGAATTCTGGGTCTAACAGGGGTAACCAGCAAACGGATGAGAAGCCTAAATGCAAAACCTGCCAGAAACGTCATTTTGGAAAATGAAGGTTTAAATCAAAGTCGCAGTCGCAATCAAAGCCTATTAGATGTGGGATCTGCAAGTCCAAGGAACATAAGACTTTGGATTGCAAGAAGTTGAAGGACGCAACCTGTTATGGTTGCAACGAGAAGGGGCATATTAAGACAAACTGCCCAAAATATGCAAAGAAATCTGAAGAAGGTAAGAAGACTAATGCTAAGGTCTTTCAGATGAATGCACAGGAAGCGATTCAGAATGACAATGTATAACAGGTACCTTTCTTATTAATGATGTTTATGCGAGGGTATTATTTGATTCGGGTGCAGATAAGTCGTTTGTTGATGATAAATTTTGTAGGTTATTAAATCTTCCTGTTAAAACCCTAAGCATAAAATACGAAGTAGAATTGGCCGACGGTACCATAGAAACTACTTCAACTGTGTTAGATAGATGTTTTATATCCATTAGGAACCACTCTTTTCCATTATCTTTGCTTCCTTTGAAACTAGCTGGATTCGACATAGTAATTGGCATGGATTGGTTATCTTATAACCAAGCCCAGATTGTTTGTGACAAGAAACAAGTGGTTATCAAGACTCCGTATGGTGAGCCACTTACCATACAAGGAGATACTCAGTATGGGTTGCCTAAGCAAGTGTCTATGCTTAATACGTTAAGGTGTTTGAAGAAGGGTTGTGTCATTTACATGGCACAGGTAACTATTGATGAACCAAAGCCCAAGGTTGAAGACATCCCTGTTATCTCTGAATATCCAGACGTATTCCCTGAAGAACTACCTGGTTTACCCCCGGATAGGCAAGTGGAGTTCAGAATTGACATCATTCCTGGAGCAGCACCTGTTGCAAGAGCACCTTACAGGTTAGCAACGACTGAGATGAAAGGGTTGAGGACTCAGTTAGATGACTTGTTGGCCAAGGGTTTTATTCGACCTAGTTCATCCCCCTGGGAGCACCGATTCTGTTTGTGAAAAAGAAGGATGGATCGATGCGTCTATGCATCGATTATCGAGAGCTGAACAAGGTCACAATCAAGAACAAATATCCATTGCCCAGGATCGACGATCTATTCGATCAACTGCAAGGGGCAAGTTACTTCTCCAAGATTGATTTGAGGTCAGGTTACCATTAACTGAAGGTTAGAGATGAAGATGTGCACAAGACTGCATTCAGAACTCGTTATGGTCACTACGCATTCATAGTGATGCCTTTTGGGTTCACTAATGCACCAGCAGCGTTCATGGATCTTATGAATCGCGTTTGCAAACCCTACTTGGACAAGTTTGTCATCGTCTTCATTGATGACATTCTTATTTATTCGAAGAACCAGGCTGATCATGAGAAACACCTTCGTTGTATTCTTAAACTTCTTCAGCAAGAGAAGCTCTACGCCAAGTTTTCAAAATGCAAGTTTTGGCATCATGAAGTCCAATTTCTTGGACATGTGGTTAGTGAGCGTGGTATCCAGGTGGACCCCGCTAAGATTGAAGCTATCATGAATTGGCAAGAACCGAGGACGCCCACATAAATTCGTAGCTTCTTGGGTCTGGTAGGATATTACAGGCGTTTTATTGAAAATTTCTCAAGGATTGCAGCACCCCTAACTTCATTAACTCGTAAGAATATCAAGTTTGATTGGGGTCCTAAGCAACAAGAATCCTTTGATATCCTTAAACAGAAGTTAAGCAATGCACCTGTGTTGACGTTGCCTGATGGAATAGAAGAATTTGTGGTATACTGCGACGCATCGCACAATGGTATGGGATGTGTGCTCATGCAGAAAGGTAAGGTTATTGCCTATGCTTCCCGACAATTAAAGGTGCACGAAAAGAATTACACCACCCACGACTTGGAATTGGGTGCCGTTGTGTTTGCACTAAAACTTTGGAGGCATTATTTATATGGTACCAAGTGTGTGATCTATTCTGATCACAAGAGCCTTCAACATCTTTTTAACCAGAAGGATCTAAACATGAGACAGCGTCGATGGATGGAGACATTGAATGATTATGATTGTGAAATCAGATATCATCCAGGCAAGGAGAATGTGGTCACCGATGCCTTGAGCAGAAAGGAAAGGGTTAAGCCCATTAGAATCAATGCCAAGAGCATCGAATTGAAGAACAGTTTAAATGAAAGGTTGTTAGCCGCACAAAAGGAAGCTGTACTGGAAGCTAACTATCCAAATGAAAAGTTGGGAGTCACTGCTGAACAGTTATCATATGGCAAGGATGGGATCCTAAGATTGAATGGACGAATATGGGTTCCAATCTATGGGGGGCTTCGGGACGCTATCCTCCAAGAAGCCCATATTTCCAAGTATTCTGTTCACCCTGGTAGTGACAAGATGTACCAGGATTTAAAGGCAAATTACTGGTGGATAGGTTTGAAGAAATCTATAGCCACTTATGTGGCTAAATGTCTGACGTGT
Organism: Helianthus annuus; assembly: GCF_002127325.2. Taxonomy (NCBI): domain Eukaryota; kingdom Viridiplantae; phylum Streptophyta; class Magnoliopsida; order Asterales; family Asteraceae; genus Helianthus; species Helianthus annuus. Next base: position 146,028,954 of record NC_035436.2, read on the forward strand.
GCTCAAGTTAAGGCAGAACACAAGAAGCCGTCAGCTTTGCTACAACAGCCTGAACTTCCCACCTGGAAGTGGGAAATGGTGACTATGGATTTTATCACTAAGTTACCAAAAACAAAGCGAGGAAATGATACTATTTGGGTCATAGTGGACAGGTTGACTAAGTCAGCCCACTTCTTACCTATTAAGGAAACACACAGCTCAGATAAGTTGGCTCAGTTATATGTGGACGAGATTGTATCTCTTCACGGAGTACCAGTGTCTATTATCTCTGATAGGGATACAAGATACACATCGCACTTTTGGAAAAGCTTTCAGCAATCATTAAGTACTCGATTAAACTTCAGCACTCCATATCATCCTCAGATGGATGGTCAAAGCGAACGTGCTGGAGGATATGTTAAGGGCTTGTGTTATTGATTTAGGTGGAAGTTGGGATGATCATCTTCCATTGATTGAATTTTCGTACAACAATAGCTATCATTCCAGTATTCAAGCTGCACCTTTTGAAGTTTTGTATGGAAGGAAGTGCAGGACGCCCGTTTGTTGGGCGGAAGTTGGAGATGTCCAACTAACAGGACCTGATATAGTCCTGGAGACGACAGATAAGATCGTGTAGATACGTGATCGTCTCAAAGCTGCCAGGGATAAGCAGAAAAGCTACGCAGAAAAAAGGCGTAAACCTCTGAAATTCGAGGTAGGTGACAAAGTTCTACTTAAGGTATCACCCTGGAAAGGGGTAATGCGATTTGGCAAGAAAGGCAAGTTAAACCCAAGATACATAGGACCACTCGAAATCATCGAATGTGTCGGAACAGTGGCTTACAAGTTAAACCTGCCTGAAGAGCTCAGTGGAATTCATAATGTGTTCCACATCTGCAATCTGAAGAAATATCTAGTTGATGAATCGCTAGTCATATCACATAAGGATGTGCTTATAGATGAGAGCTTAAAGTTTGTTGATAAACCTTTGTCGATTGAGGATCGACAGGTTAAGAAGCTTCAAAAGAAGCATGTGCCGAGTGTGAAAGTTAAATGGGATGCCCGTAGAAGTCCTGAATACACGTGGGAGGTTGAGTCCACAATGAAACAGAAGTACCCTCACTTATTTCAGTAAATCTCGAGGTCGAGATTTCTTTTAAGGGGGTGAGGATGTAACACCTCATAAAAAATTGACCAATGTAATAAAGACACGTGTCATGGACTTTAAACATGTTATAAATCCGGATCATGTTAAAAAGGATATATGAAGAAATTAAAAGTGTCAACATGTTAATTATTACCTCTGAGTGACCTTTTAACGTTTTTCAACTTTTGTAAAATATAATTACATTCCCATAAAAATCTGATTAAGATTTCATGGGTATCCGGTTAAAACATGTAATGAATAATTCAATATTCAAATCCAAGAATTTGGAATCCCATGGGCAAATCGACAATTTAAATTCAATAACTTTTTTTTTTACAAAACTCCAAGACAACCAATGCATGGCAATGCATTCTTAGCAATGCCGACCTGATCATATGGGCCTTCCCTACTGATGATGACCAGAGATTCGAGATATGATAGGTTGCATGGTCAAATGTTAAAAGTTCTCAAAATTTTGTCTCTGATGGAAGGTTTATGGACCGCAAAGCTCTTGCCTTACGGTCCGTAAGACGGCTTAACTAGGCGAAAAAATTTGAATTACGGATACGGACCGTAAGGGCTTAAGCTTACGGTCCGCAAGGACTATATCTCGGCAGAATAATGGACAGCTGCAGGTTCAACCAGTTCCACCGCCTTTGTAAGCTAGTTTTTTTGATTATATGGAATTTGCAACTAGTTTTAACCACCTAGGGACACTTGGGAACATCTGGTAACAGCCTAGGGACACATGCTTTGATCTTAGGACTTGCAAAACACTATATAAAGGCCATGACTTGAGTTCTTCATTTGCACACTTGAAATATTTTCACTTCAAACTCATCTCTGGAACTTCCTGGAGCTCAAGCAAGTGTTCTTAAGTTCCTAATTCGTGCTAAGAGTCTTTGTAAGCATTCTTAGCTTCTCTAGTTCAAGTTTTATTAGCTTAATGACCAAAAGTCAAAGCCGTCATAATTAAGCTTTGACTTAGTGATTAATCACTAATGGTCCAGCCATTATTCATATTGAAAGTGGCTATGAGTTGGTAATTATGTGGGTAATAAGTCCTTAAAAGGGCACCCCCTGATTATCACTCTAACTTGGTCAATTGTCGGGTCAAACTTAATATTAAAAAGTCAACAGAAAGCTATTTTTGTAAATAAACTCAAAACTGATAATGTAGAGGTTATGGAACATGTTTTAACACTAAAATAACTTGGTAAATAATGTAAGAATATGTCTAATCATGTTCAACCCGACAATTCCGAATTTAGGCTCGGTTCGGAACCGCAAGACGCAAAAGAAGACTTTTGCTTTGACTTTCAGTTCTGACCCGATTTAGCTTGTTTTAGAGATGCCTTAAGGTTCCTTTAGGACCATAATATAAGTTAGTAACAACCTCTGAGGTTATTCTACATGGTTCCTTATTTATCCGATTCATTTGCATGTTTCCGTTAATTGCTTAAATGTTGACCATTATGCCCTTTTGATATTAAAACGAGATTTTTGAAAATGTGAGAGGACAAAAACCTTTATTACTGATTTATAAACTTGTCCTAAAAAGTTGACATCAGTTTGAGGTCTAAATTAGGAGTTATGCCCAATATTGTAAATTGAAGCCTTTTTATTAATTAAACGGTATTTTTGGCATAGAACCTATTTAAACCCAAATTTCGACACCAAACCTTTTACCCACTGATGTAATATAATATTTTGGGATTATTAAAGATTTTTATTAATTTTTAAACTGATCATAACATAGGGTTCTTGCTTTGATTCGATAATTGACGGTTATAGCCTTTTTGCTAAATAAAATGGGTTTTACATAACATTTTGATACAAAATCTTTTGCTACTGATTTTATATGATAAATAAAATATTTTGAACTTTATAAACTGATCAAAAATTCAGATTTCTTTATATAACCTGAAAATCGCCTAAAACCGACTTTTTACGCGTTTTAAACGCAGAGTATGGGTTAAAACTATTTTTGACACATAAGACTTAATACTGATTGATGTTTTAAGTAAATTTTTATACTTTAACAGTAAGTAAAAGTTTTGAACTCAGATTTCCAAATTTGACCTTTAAAGCTTATGTTAAATGACCAAAAAGCCCCTACGGCACATAGTTTGGTTATAAAGGATAAATTTCACATATATGCAAAACCCTACTGATATGACTTGCAAAAATAAATAGTTTTACTGATCATTTTAGACCAGAACCTCAGATTAATATTTAATCTCTTTTATAACCTTTAAAATGACCAAAATACCCCTGTGGGGCTTAAATTGGTTTTAAATTCGTTTTGGGCATAATGGAAGGTATCCTACTGATATCACAACATATTTAAGGCATATTAACTTGTGAAACCTGTATATGACTCATTTGGTTACCCGTTATGCATTATTTGCGTTCGGTACGGTTTATGTAACTAGTTTGCATAAATTGACCGAAACGGGTCAAACCTTATCATTTTTGCTTCAAAATCCAGAATGTATTTAGTTTACCCATATTATACAAGTCTTCATACTTGTCGGGTCTAAACCACATTCTAATCCGGCTTCGCTTAATCTTGCGTTTTGAACCGTAAACCTTTCTTTAAAACTAACCGGTCTAATTTTAAACTTAAGTAAGACCCGTTAGGAATCTAATAGGTTATTAAAACCTTCGTTCCAGATTTAGGAGCCCAGTAAAAGATATTTGCACTTGCTGATTATATACGGCTGGGATAAATTTGTATAATTTGCTCAGGTAAATACTTTTAACTTATTTTCCGTTATACGACCTTGGGATACAACATTATAATAATACCGCTTGGTCGGGTGTGTAGTTATTTAAATCGGATTGTGATTTGTATATTTACATAACCCGTTTTAATCTCTTTTGTTTGGTATATAGCCTTCGGGGGGTTAATGACCATGTCCTGGATATCCTCGGCTCATTCATTGAAATGGCCACAACTTGAGCACGGGGTGTAGGCATACACCTGACAGTTGCGTATGTATAATGGTATCCCACAATAAGGAGTTTCCTTGTGGGCATTATGCATGTGGTGTGTCATTTAATCTTGTCCGGCTCTTCTAACCGGCCTTGACGGACGGTAAACATATAAAACTGTATACAAGATTATTTTTTTAAATAATTGTCCCAAGTTATAAAAGATTACTTGTGCCTCGTGCATTTAAATCTTCTTAAATATTTTCAAAAGAGTCGGTTAATTGTATTTACCAATGTAAACTGACGTATTTTCCAAAAGGTTAAGTGTAGGTACTATGCGAAATAGGCTGTCTACTCCTGAGTGAATAAATAAAGAGTCTTGCAAGCTCTGTCACTTAAAAATCTGTTTAACAATTATACTCTTTTGTTTTGATCCGCCTGTGGATCCTTTTACATTCCGTTTGTAATATTTATGATTCTTTCATTCGGTTTGTAATATTATTACTTTTAGACTTCCGCTGTGCATTGAACTGTGATAAATTGACTATGATGATATCAATTACGTCAGATACTCACCACCGGGCCCACCGGTAATACGTGGAAATATCGGGGTGTGACATTATAATTTTACATTTTTTACATTTTCTCAAATGTATCTAATTAGAATCCCTATTTCCACTTACCATTGGGAGACTTTCTCATCAATAATAACTTTGAATTTACATTAATTGAAAGATTTGCGAGTGTCCTCCTACTAGTCGTAATAGTAACAAAAACTTCAAACACAATCAAATGAAGACCGAACTACAGATCTTGCGTTCAGCGTTCAAATTTTAGAAAAATAATACCTAAACTAAATTCCTAACGAAATATTGAAAAACCATAAAAATTCCTTATGAATGACTGAAAAAAACCCTTACCTTTTGAACTCAATGGAGAAACGAAGCGTTTTCAAATCAATGGATGCCGACGGCGGAGCACGACGACGTTGAGTGATAGAGAAGTAGGCAGTGTGTAGTGTTCCTTTGTAGCCCATAGTTGTCCTTGTCAATACAACCCATATAGCTTGTTACGCCCGGGATTTGAAGTAACCACTGATGACAAGCACAAAACCGAAAAACCAGGATTTTCATTTACATAAATCCAAACAAAAGTACAAAACAATCGTCCTACTACTTACCTGCGCTACTCGGATTGAATTCTGAGTTAGCACCTACAATAAAATATTAGAAATTAGACTCGGTACCATAAAGTATAACCGTTTACCCATTTCGACATGCCCGTACCCATTTAGACCACTTACCCAACCCGACAGTTTTCCACTTTTGACATTAAATCATACTCTAGACTACAAATTACATGTGATTAAAATTTTCAATAACAATAATAATTACTCACCAATATTTCTACTCGGATACCATCAACAAGTTCTGTAGTCATTCTGTCAAAGAAGAGTATACCCTGTAGAATTAAATGAGACATAAGTTCAGAAACTAAAATTGTAAAAATGTTGATAATACAATCTGATTAGATTCAAATTGTTAAAAAAAAGGACATTGTTAAAATAAATATAGTAGCTACTTGCATTATTACATTCACATTCTAGACTTTGGAATTTTTTTTAATATTATTAAAATGGTCTCTATTTATTACTGCTTTTTGACCCTTGCTGCACATAGGCTTACAAATCCTTCCAAGAAACCTTTTTGACATTTTGCTAAGCTTCCAAGATTTTAGTTTTTTGATGAAACCTTTGAAATCCTACAGATTTTTTAATGTATTTTACAATTAAGATAGGGCCAAACTCTTTTCATAATATCAGTAAATCTTGTCATAAATGGATACTTATTTCTTATACAAATCAGCTAAGAGTTTAAACATATAATATGGCATGTTTAAGTTAACTCGATTCGGCTCGAATACAATAATATAAGATACTCTTGAACATTTTTAAGTTGATCGTTGTCCACTCAAGCTTATCGAAAGTTGACATGATGTTGGTTAAAACATTAATTTTGTATAGACATCAACTTATCTAGCAAGACATCGGCACACTACACTGCCTAAACACACAAATTAAACTTTCGTCGGCCTAGAAAACCAAACCAATAATACCTACCTACATGTCACCGACAGCGAAAGCTTAAAACCCACCAAAAGAAGACGATACAAACTTCATGTAAAGTTGCATGCTCTTCAACATCTTCATCATCATCGTCTTCCACGTATCAACTGTTTTGGCTGGAAATATAACAATCGCTGCATATTAGTTATGCGATTCAAATGCAATCACTGCGCAGAGAATCAGAACATGCAAGAATATACCCCAGTTTGTTGGTTTTAAAAAGAAAGAAATATACCTTTGGAGGAATCCTTTTGAGGAGCACCATTAATGTCTAGGAGATTAAGTTTGAAAACCAAGGGCCAGTGGCAACATATTCCAGTAGTGTATTAGTATAATTAAAATCAGATCAATCAGCAACCGATACAAATTTCATATTTTTTGCCATTATCAAGTGAAATTACCTTTCAATATCGTCAAGCACAATAATGCTCAGTGTCGAAATGTCGATCTGTAAGCATCCTCAAATACCTAAAAAGTGTTTCGTTTAAAAAAAAACTCATGAATCCATCATAAAATGGTATGAGTCGGAAGACGTAAAAAAACCTTGGCAATTTTTGCGCATTTACTGGCTTCACTGAGTCCAATCATCGATTCAGCCGAAATCTACAATTGTGGAAAATATGGAAACGACTCTTTTCAACAGGAAGGCTTATTTCCACTTGCACTTCCAAACGCCCAGTCCTAAGCAAAAGTTCAACATCGATTAATGTCATTTATGTTTAAAAATCTTAATTAGAGATAAAGAACTCCGCTCATAAGAGCTTCATCAAGCAAATCCTTTCTTTTTGTCATACAGATAAGGAAAACATTAATCAGTGCTTCCACACCGTCTATCTTTGTAAGAAGCTAATGGACGATGCTATCATGCCGTAACACCGACAAAATCCCAATGAATATGACTTTCCATTAAACATAATCATGCCTTTCAGCCCCTTTTACCTCCAAATTGTAATCGAACTTATTTTTAACATAATTCTAACACATTATAGCCTGGTATTAGTATATAGAGCTCATTGTAACACCATTTGGACACCATGTTATAAAAAACTACTTGTGAGAATCATTCAAGATTCATTGAAATGTATAAAAAACACAGACCGATGAAGACCGAACCCGAAATAGACATTGGGTTGACCTATAAATAACATGCATGAATGACCAAAGAATTATTATATTATAACGACTACATTCCTCATGTTTCTTAAATCAATCAAGACATGCATGTTTTTAAATATCAATACATACTTGCTGTAAATCAATCAGAACACAATTTATAGGCTGCTTTTTCTTTGATGACACATTACCAAATTGGGTACAAATTATGCCATATAATCATTCGATTAAAGCAATAACAAATCGAGTATAAATTAATAGTAGCGAAATTAACACAATTGCAGGTTTCACTTACCTTCAAAATGGCAGTAGCGAAATAATCTCAAACGAATTTGAAGATGATTAGCTGGTCTCGAGTGAAACATCAAACCGGAATGGTGATGTTTGCCCTACTTTATTTTATTAGAATGACAAACCTAAATTCCCCAAAGCTTTTGTATCAGCTGTCACCCTTAACAATTCACCTTTCTTCTTCTGCAACTTCAAGTGAAACCCTAAATAACATCCAGATCCAGCCGTCACCCAAGCACACCTTCATTCTTCTTCTGCGTTCAAATCAACAAACAACACCAACAACTTGATTAAAAAAATGCTGAATCGTCGTGTTACAAAGATGAAACCGAATCACACCTAATCAAACAAAACCTCTTGAATTAGATTGTTTGTCACAAAAGATGAGATAAAACCCAAAACAATGCTTCAAGCACAAAAAAACTCGATTAACACTCAGATTAGATGTAACCGAACGAATCATGGATGAATGATAGAAGAATCATAAGAAATTGAACGAAATCCTCGATGAGAGATATAAGAAATCATAGGAAAATAAGAATAGATTCATTGACTTACCAGATGCTAATGAAATCGAAAGAGATGGTGGTAGATTTGCTTGTCAGCGATGAACAAAATTAGGGTTTTGTAAGCTTGAATGAAAGCGTGAATGAGAAGAACGATGCGTTTTAGAGATTTAGTCTAATTAGATAGTTTTTATACCCCGGTCCAAAAAAACGTGTATGGATATACCACACGCGGATCCCGTGTAAAAATAAAAGGTTTCCCACATTTTCCCGCCAAAAATCAAGTGAGGTTGCACCACAACGCGACATGTGTCCCAAACCTTATTCATATATTATATATATAGATTATAAATGTTGACTTTTAAGCATGAAGTTTGTTAGTTACAAAACCCAACATGTCACTCTTATCTTACAAAACGAAACATGTGAGTTATGATAAATTAACTTGAAATGCGTAACAATGGTTGGTTGAAAGAACAAATATAGCATATCACCTAGGACTGAATAAAATTAACTGGAAATCAGTATAAAAAATGAAACCTAAAGTTAAGGTGTAATCGTTGTTGGCTTACAGTTTGCATGGTTTGTTTCACTTGGTTTATCTTTTAAAGTTTTCAACTTTACGAGGAGTTTGGTTTTGATCACTTGTTATATAAATATATGTTTGAAATATTATTAATTTTATACATTTATCTGATAGTCATAAAATATTGATGAGTAGTACTGATGAAAAATTTTATACATTTATCTTAATTATAGGTTACAGAGGTGCCGAAATCACTAAAATGCCCCTAAAGTGTCTTAAATTTTTGGGAAATGTGCAAGTTTACCCCCTCTAAAATAGTTTGGCTCTCTTGTACATGTTGCTTTAAAATGTGTACACAATGTAAAATTACCAAAAGGGTAAAAATCCTAGTTCTACTAATAAGGTAGTATAGATTATTTATATTTATACATACTATTAAATCATGAAAATCCCAAAGGTTGCATGTCTAACCTTTAGTTTAATCAATTAATTACTTTAATTATTATAAAATTTTTATTTAATACCTTAATTTAATTCAATTAATGGAAGACATAAGTGGGCATGGATCCCATGGATGAAATGTCTAGATTGCCCTCAAAGTGTCTTAAAACTTTGGACAATGTCCAAGTTTCCCCCTCTAAAATGGCTTGCTTCATTTGTACATGATGCTTCAAGATTTGTACCTATGGCAAAATTACGAAAAGGGTAGAAAATCCAGTTCTCTTAATATAGTATTATAGATATGAGTATTCATATAAACTATGATGTCTAGTTGGAACCACGAGTGAAGGATATTTTTTAACTTCAAATTTCATACGAAAAAGATCTATCGTGTTTTGGCTGGTATTGCCATTTTATTCATTACACACACACACACCCATATATATATATATATATATATATATATATATATATATATATATATATATATATATATATATATATATATATATATATATATATATATAGAGGCTTGTTATCATACAATATGCCTAATCGTACATTACGTACGCTATAACCACAACCGTCAGATCATCTCAATTAAACCCCGTGCTTAACAATTGAATTAATCAAATTAAAATATATATATGAAACCGCCAAGGTTAAAATCGTCCATTACGAAATCAAAAACCCCTGATAATCAGCAAACAAAACCTCAAAATCATACCGTAAGATTCTTATTCAAAATCAAATTTGAAAATCCAACAAGTAATACAAAATCGGTCGATTCTTATTCACCAACTCCATCTGCGAATTGAACTTCTGCTGAATTTGGAAGTTCAGAACTGAAACAAATTGATAGACAGTCTATCGAAGAAGATGATGCATGATGAAAATCAAATAAAAGATGCGAAATACTTATAAAACATGCGAAAACCATTTCAGACAAAAAGAAAGGTTGTGTTTTTTTGTAAAGTTTACGAATTTATATAACATAGCATGCGATTACAAAAAAAAGATAATATGTTTAAGAAGACTTATGACGTGCGAATTCATGCTTTTACACATGCGATTTCAAAAAAAGGTTAGTAATCTTTGAAATTGCTTAAAATGTGCGAATTCATTCCTTTACACATGCGATTTAATAAAATGCTGATAATACTTTCAAATTACTTTGTCCTAAAAAATGCAAAAAAAAAAAAAAAACTACGAATTAATAACTTAAACAAATAAAAATTAACTATTTTATATAAAAAAAAACTTAATTTATTACCGATGTGACTGTAATTTGACATGTAATGATCAATTTTACAATAAATGCTACTGAAACTTACCACCCTACCTACATAATAAATTTAATATTTTAATATAAAATACCCAAGTAACTACCTTCCATATTAAGACATAGAACACAAAAAACACACACAAAAAACACACAAAAAATGGCATCTGAAGATTCAGAAAAAATAAAAAACATTGTGTAGGATCGATATTCGACCTGAATGAGTCGGTCTGAGTCAAATCTGAGCTACTAGAGAGGCGGAAACACTCTAGCAACTGAGAATCTGTGCAAGAATGAGAGTAGAAACAGAAATACACACTTTAAACTTAGTTTCCATTGATTTTAGACTTGAATACACTTGGAGAAATTTTGACAGCACTTCTGTACGAAATCCAGAACTGTTGCAAATGGAAACCCAACACCCATTTATATAGGTGACCATTTCGCATGAAACCAACATGTTCCATTCCGCACGAAATGGCAAAGTTCCATTTCGTGCGAAATGAACATCCCAGATCCATTTCGTGCGAAATGGTAACAAACACAAAATAACTTTACATTTTCACTTTACACCCCTATACAAGCTACTTTGACACGACCTCGACTGTTGACGTAGGCGATAGACATTATGTACCAACAAACTCCCCCTTGGATATTGCCGGAGTCTTCAGTCAGGTTGTCTTTAGTACTTTCTTCACAGGGACTTGAACGTTTCCTCCCTTTGCTTCGGCTTTCTCTTCAACAAACTTTTCAGCTTCTCATTTTCTTTAGCAGCTTTCAGCGTTTCTTCAGCTTGTATATTCATCCATTTACCTTTAAGCTTTTCACGATCTTGTCTTTCTTTCTCAGCTTTTAGAGCTTCCTCTTTCTCAATCTTCCTCCACTTGGACGACCATTCATTCTCTGAATTGATTCCTTTCTAGAAACATATAGTTGCCACTTTCTGGAACTGTAAAGCCTGATCTTTGTCTTCAGCTTTATAACATATCTTGTTAACGAACAAATACTTGATATCTTCAGCTGAGCAGTTGACGATCCACATCGGATCATACAAGTGGATGTGTCTTACTTCATTCTCCACCTTGTATGTGATCACGACTTCAGTAGACATACAACTATACACCCAACACAAGAACCCTTTGTGAAACTCTTGTTCCATCTTTGGCAACGAGATATTCTTTAACACTCTGGGCTTTTTTATCTGCAAGATCGTCTCTTCAATACCAGTCACTGGATCCACCCTCTTCACTTTCTTCGGTTGATGTGGTTTCCAGTGTTTGAAATCTTTAAAAGCTTCAAATTTCATCAGACCCCACGTAGGCATATCACGCTCTCTGATAGGATAAGTCAAAGTTCTAACTTTTGGTAATTCTTCGACATCCCACCAGGGCAAAGACATGATATCCTGAATATACTCAAAGTACTGCACACCAAATTCTCTTCGTATTGCGTATGCATTCACCTGCGGCAGATACCCCCAACTAATAATATCACTCAAAGACACTTCTCTGTCTGTCTTATAATATTTCAGCGGCCTTTTGAACTTCCTCTCAGTGTCTTTTCTGAACCATTTTTTCTTTTCTTCAATTCGTTCTTCTTTAGGCATTTCATCAAAACTCTTGTTCTTTATACATTCTTCAACTCCCCTTCTTAACTCATCTACGTTTACTTGACTGAAGAATTCAGCAAGCGTTGTAAAGTTAGACGTATCAATATGAGCACTATCAGATTGATCCTCATCCCTCTAATCTTCAACTTCAACCCTATCGTAATTATCAGCTTCTTCAACGTACTTATACTGATAATCGGGCTGCTGATTGATATTAAACTGATTCAGTTCTTCTTCAAAATCAAACTTGAAGTTAATATCTTCAATGTGCGTCATTTTGATGATATCATCCAGAGTATAAGTATGCCTAATTTCACCTTCCTCTATATCAGGTTCAAGACGTAGAATCAATTTTTCACTTTCATCAACATTTGTATCATCAACATGCTCCCCTCACCTTGAGCGTTTTCAGGTTCTTCATTAGCATCGTCATGAAGATAATCATCAACATTTTCTTCATTTGACTCTTCAATAAGCTTGATGCCTGAAGTACCTTGATCGTCGTCATCATTCCCATCATCATCATGACTACTAGCAGAATACACATCATCTGCATCACCTTTTCAGACCTCATCATCATCTTCTTCATCATCTTCATCATCTTCATCATCATCATCTCACCAGAAATAGATGAAATAATGCAAGCATCAAGAATAGTCTTTTCTGGATCAACTGTTGGTTCAGATACTACAATAGCCCTTTCAGTTACTTCAGAAACACCTTCTATCGGAACACCTTTGCCTTTATTTTTCATTTCAGCTTCAATCACAGCTTGACGACGAGCTCTCGCTTCTTCAACCTGAATTTCTTCAAACTTTTGTTCAACAGACTTCCCAATCAAATTCTCTAACACTTTGTTCATCATATACATCTCGTGTTCTTTCTTTGCATTGGTAGCCTCTAGCTCTTTGTTCTTTAGCTTGAAATACTCATTTTGCTCATCGCTCCGAGCCTTTTCCTCTTCTAGCTCAGCAATACGTACTTTAAGAATATCAATGCCAGCCTGATCAGCTTTAACTCTTTTCAACAATGACGAGTTTTCAGCTTCAACTGTCTTGACACGCTTTTCAAGTTTCTTTTCACGATCTATCAACTTCTTATTCTCAACTAACACATCATCCACTTTCTGTTGCAGCTTCTTTACAAGCTCATCGTTCACAAAACTAAAATCTCCAATATCTTCAAGACCAATATTCTCCAGAACACGTGGAAACTCCTTGAAACCCGAAGAATCAGGAGTGGTTTGTACTTGTTGTTGTGTGGTTGTGTGGTTGGAGGTGTTTGTAGAATATATTGTGAGGTGATAACATGTTGTTCATGTGTTGGTGTAGAGATATGAACGTGTGGTGGTGATTGTGGTGGTGATGGTTGATGTGGTGGTGATGGTTGTTGTGGTGGTGTAGGCTGTTTTGGTGGAGTAGGTTGTTTTGGTGGAGTAGGTGGTTTTGGTTTTGATGCATGTTTAGGATTCAGCTTGATTGTTAACTTTCTTGCTACTTTAGGAGATACAACACGTTTCCTTGCATTTGACTTCTTTCTACCCTCAGACGGTGGTGTTTGGACCTTTTGAACACACTCTGGAGATGGAATGTACAACTCATCCTCTTTTTCCTCTCTCCTTTTTCTCTTTAACTGTTTTTGTTTTTCTATATCATCCCTAATTCTTTTCAAACGTTCAATTTCATCAATATCCTCTTCAGAACTAGATGAACTTTCTTCTTCATTGTCACCCACATTCTCACCAGCTGCTTTAGCTGCTTTTTCAGCTTCAAAACTTTCTTTAAGAGCTTTTCAATAATCGTTCAGATTCAGGAGATAAATGAACTTGATCTCTTTCAGCATCTGCTTCAGTTTCATCTTCCTCTGGTTCATCGACCAGCAATGTTTCAACACCTTTCTTTTGACGTTTCTTCTTAGGTTGTGAAGATGAACCCTCCTCTACTTGTACTTTCAGAGTTGTCTTTCTACTCCTCTTCTTCTTTTCTTCTTTCAAAAACCATTCATTTCGAGTTTCTTTGAAATCTGCTAACTTTTCTAACTCATCTGCTGCACTTGGTTCTTTCATCTCTTTATCATTCCTCCACTTCAGATGGTCAACAGGATCTGGATCTTTGTAGTTAGCATCTTTGATGAATCCAAAGAATTCTGCCTTTGTTGTTGATTCTGGATAATTTTTGTGATACCTAGATAATACAATCAACGTCTCATTATCCATATGATACAATGCCAACAAATCATTGTTTTGATCTTTCTCTAGACCCGGATACGCATGATCAAGAATCATTTGTACAAATCTTGGATAGATCCATGTTTTGCTGCCAGAAGTAATGTTCTCCTTCATGTAATGGAATACGATTCTTGAAAAATTGCACTTCTTGTTCAGCACTAAAGCAGTAACCATGTTCATCTATTAGTCTCTCATCACATCATAACCACCTTTTCTATGACTGAGAGCATGAACAATTGAATGAATGAAAAACTTGTAAGGCTTTGAGAAACATGACTTCAAGTAATTTGCACTGTTCAGCGGACCATTATAACCCATCCTCAACATACATCCCTTTACCATTCTTTCTGGAAACTTCGTTGGTGAGTTTTCGTCATCAGGAAAATCTATCACTTCACGGACTAGTTGTTCAGTGATGACAATCTCTTTATCCTTTCTATTCAAGCTAACAATCGAAGGAATCACTTTACTGTCTTCGTCATACTTTGCATTCTTCCAGAATCGTTCAATATGGGACTTCAAAACATTATGTTGATTTGTCAAGGCCTTCTGGATAGGTAAACGCTTCATAAATTCCAGAATCCCCTTGAATGCCGCCATCTTTGGTAACTTTTCATCATACACACAACAGATGTTGTGTAATGGATCAAACTGCACATTCGAAGCCTGAAATATTCAACAAAAACACAATGTTAAACACTTTGAATAATTTTCAAAACAACACATCACTCAAACGAAATGGTTTCAAACGGAATGACACTTCAAACGAAATGGCATTTTCAAGCGGTATGATGTTACAAGCGAAATGGTGTTTTGATGCGAAATGGCGTTTTGATGTGAAATGGCGTTTTGATGCGAAATGGTGTTTTGATACGAAATGGTGTGTTGAAACGAAATGCCCATTTGAAATGAAATGCCAGTTTGAAGCGAAATGGCCGTTTGAAGCGAAATGGATCATCATTTCGTTTCAAATCAAGTTTTCATTTCGTTTGAACAGTCATGATTTTACAAATGTTTTACAAACTGTTTTGATGATGAAATTGACACCCTAACTATGTTCTATGATAGATTCCGAGCACATGGGTGTGTTCTATTTTCATTTTAATCCATAAAATCGACACAGGTCTATGTTCGAAGTTCCAGATCTACCGAGTACTTATGAATTTAAGATTTCTGATCAAATTGAAACCCTAGAACTTATCTACAACATGTTCCAAACACACAGATATGATTATCATTCATTTTAGTTCACAAACAAACCCTAGATCTAAGTTTGATGTTCTGTTCATCGCCGTTCAAACGAAATCAGACAAATTTGGGTAAAATCAAACTCAATCTCACCTTTCCCATGATCTAAGTTGTGCAAACCAACTTAAAAATGGATTACGAGCAACAGATTAACAAGAATCAGGCTATAATCGATGAACACAGTGATTTCGTCTGAAATCGCCTTGACAGAGTGTGTTTGAAATGAAACGGAACAACTGAACAATTCAAGCGAAATGAGACCACTATACATAGACATGTCCATTTTGTGCGAAATGGACATTGAGGCAGTTTGGCATTTTCAAGCGGAATCAACCTTGGAAACGATATGTCCATTTCGTATGAAATGGTCATTTCGTTTGAAATCTCAATTTTTCAAAAAATTTCAACTTTTTATCTTTTTGATTATTTTTGACTTTTTACCATCACACCCAGTTAACCAAGTCCAAGTTAATGACCCTGGTCAACTGTTTAGCCTGCCAAGTCCAAGTTAATGACCTTGGCTGACCAATTTATGAACTTGCTGATTTTAAAACATATTTTAAGTTCAAATTAATGAACTTTTAAACTTTTCAAGCAATTACCAACACCTTTTCCCAAACTTTTTGCTTATCCAACCCTCATGATCCATCTTGTTTAGCACTTTGAGACTTTGACCATCAGATCCCCAACGTCCGTTGTTGAAAATAAGATGAAAAACAAATCTTTTTGGATTTTAATTTTGCTAAACAAACAGACAATCTTTTTGGATTTTGATAAACAATAAACTGTACACACATATTTTTGGTGAGCGTGTTAGGGGATCATATCAGCTGCTGACAAGATACATGTACCGTTAAGCTTTGATTTCATACAAAGCATTAAACAATTCGCTTTGATTGTCGATATACTGATCCTCTTAAATTTTCACACAAATTTCAATTTGTTCAGGATACGAAATTAGTGTTTTAAGGGCTTAACTTTTACGCGTGTACCACCTCAGAATACACTCCCGTATCCAGACCACTATATTCAGTCTTACAGGTGAGTGCACACTAATGATATCTGTAATGGGTGAATGCGAGGCCACGAGAGCTCAGGCTAGAACTTCCGTTCAATCAGAGAGATGATGGATCGACTTTAGGTGGGTTCCCTTTGGGAATCTTTTTTACAACAGCACATGATTAGCATTTTACAATGTTTCATCATTTTTTATGCTTAGGGGAGGCTTTATGAATAAAGTTGTGCAGAGTATTATACGAGGACTAGGCTATTGCTTCCGCAAAATCAGAAGTCCTGGTATAATACCCCATATATCATCATGTACAAAGACCTAGTATGTCAGAAATAGAGTCTTTCAAACAGGATTTCAGGGGTTACCTATATATCCGAGAGATGTTCCCCACGTAAAAGCAAGTTATGATTTATGTTTATATCCCAAACAAACTTACTAAATGTGTAAAAACCTATCGGCACATCATCAGCGAGACTGTTTAACACAATTAAACTATACATTTCTTTAGCATACTGTACCTGTCTAGCTGATGTACTATCATTTTCCCTTTTTACACAAACTCTTTTTCATTTTTTCAATGTTTTTTGGATTTTGAAATTTTATCATGTTTTTGTATTTTCTGCAAACTTTATCCCCCTAAGAACAAAAACATATTTTTGTGTTTTTGGTTTTATCAAAAGCAGAAAATAAACTGTACAAAAACTTGACAACACGACGTGGATCACTTCAGATCGCCGTCCTCCTCAGTTTCACACTCTATTACCCTCCTAGAAAACAAATTTTTCAAACCATTCAATTTTAAAAGATAGTTAAATCTCGTTCTATTAAACGGTTTTGTGTAAAAATCAGCCCTCTGATCATCGGTGTGTATCTGTTCAATTCGAATCAATTTCTTCTCGAAACAATCGCGAATGAAATGACGTCGAATTTCTACATGTTTCGTTTTAGAGTAGTGTACCGGGTTCTTTGTTATGTTTATAGCTGCCTCATTGTCCACATAGATTGGCGTGTCCAAGAACTGCAAACCAAAGTCCCTCATCTGCTGCTGGATCCAGAGGATCTGAGAGCAACAGCTGGAGGCCGAACGTATTCAGCCTCGCATGTTGAGAGAGCGACTGAGGTTTGTTTCTTGCACTGCCAGGTGACTAGTCGAGTTCCAAAGAACTGACAGCCAGCAGTTGTGGATTTTGCATTTTGCTTGCAGCTTCCAAAATCAGAATCAGCATAACCGGTAAGATAAAAGTCACCAGACTTAGGATACCACAAGCCGGTGCTTGGGCAGCCTTTAAGATACCGTAAAATTCTCTTCATAATTGTCAGGTGTGACTGTCTCGGGCTAGACTGATATCTAGCGCATAAGCAAGTTGGATACATGATGTTCGGTCTGGACGCAGTCAGATACATCAAAGATCCAATGATCGACCGGTAGTACGTCTCGTCCACTTTTTCACCGCTTTCGTCCGGACATATCCCATGATTTTGAGCCAGGGGGTTGATATTGGAGTAGATTCAGACATGTTGAACTTTTCCAGCACATCATTCACGTATTTCGTTTGGTGAATGAAGATTCCTTCGGGCATTTGCTCAACCTGAAGCCCTAGGAAGAACTTCATCTCCCCCATCGAACTCATCTTAAACTTTTTCTTCGTAATCTTCTCGAACTCTTTGCACAATTCATCATTTGTCGATCCGAAGATTATGTCATCAACGTAAATCTGCACGATTAGTAGATGCCCTGCAACCTCTTTTGTAAACAAAGTGCTATCGACCGTCCCTCTGATGAACCCGTTGGCCACCAGATGTTGGGAAAGCGTCTCGTACCAGGCTCTCGGGGCCTGGTGTAGTCCGTAAAGCGCTTTGTCGAGAAGATAGACCTTGTTTTTGTGCATTGGATCAGTAAACCCCGGTGGTTGTCCAACGTACACCTCTTCTTTGATTTTTCTGTAAAGGAATGCAGATTTCACATCTAATTGGTAGACCTTGAATCCTTTCCAAGACGCGAATGCTAGGAAGATTCTAATTGCGAGTCTAGCAACAGGCGCATACACTTCTGTAAAATCGATGCCTTCTTGCTGACTAAAACCTTGGACTACCAAACGTGCTTTGTTTCGAACAATGACCCCTCTATCATCCCGCTTACACTTGAAAACCCATTTTGTCTTGATCAGCTTTTGGTTTTCCAGGAGATCCACCAATCTCCAAACTCCAAGCTTTTCAAACTGTAATAGCTCTTCCTGCATAGCATTTACCCAGCTTTCCTCAGTTAAAGCTTCTTTATATGTTCTTGGTTCAACTTACGAGATGAAACATTTCAGTGAGAATTCTTCCTGTAAAGGAGCTACGGAAGAATAAAAACATGTAAGGGCTTTGTTGATTTGATCTCGCGTTTTCACTCCACTGTAAAGATCACCAATAATTTGTTCTGATGGATGATAAGACAGAGTTCTCGGCATGACTGTGTCTGGCACGCTCACTTCCGATTGCAAATTGGAAATATCCTGATCACCCGTGTGATCAACAGCTTCTGTCGTCTCAATATTTGGTTCCTCGTCAAAAATCAGACCGGATTCCGATTCTGAGTCGTCAGAATTATCAAATACTGGAGCTGGTTCCTCTGGAGTTTCGTGTGCAGTTCCACTTGGACCGGCCTCGTGATCGTTTGCACCCACAGTGGGCTGAGAAACTCCCAACGGTCTTGGCACTTGATCTTGTGACATAGATTGCTGATGTTGGTATAATAATGCTAGTTCCTCTTCACTTGGCTCAGTTGGCAACTGGAATGACTCCCAGAGTTGGTCGTAGTCAAAAAGCAATCTTTTTCCGGGAAGTTGTGCCGGAGCTGTATGCCTTTGACAATCAACATGCTGAACTTGTATAATCTTTCCTAAGCATGGAACAAATACTCTTTTCAGCGGACTCGCATAACCTACAAAAAAACCTTCGTTAACCTTTGCACCAAATTTGCCATCCGGATCAATGAAAGTACAAGGTGATCCAAACGGTTCTAAGAATTTCAAATTTGGTTTATAGCGATGAAGTAATTCGAAGCAGGTTTTCTTGTACTTCTTTACTGTGAGAACACGATTTAACGTATAACATGCTGCAGCAACTGCTTCACTCCAAAAGAATATCCGCAATTTGGAATCGGCTAGCATAGTTCGAGCTGTTTCAATCAATGTGCGATTCTTTCGTTCGGCTACACCATTTTGTTGTGGAGTATATGGTGCACTGAATTCATGAAGAATTCCTTTCTCATTGCAAAACTCGAGCAGGTGATTGTTTTTGAACTCCGTTCCGTTGTCGCTCCGAATTCTTCTGATCCGCAGTTTGTACAGTGTCTCCATCTTTTTGAACAAAATCATCAACGAATCAAATGTCTGATCTTTACTTTCGAGACACATCACCCATGAAAATCTTGTAAAGTCGTCAGTGACCACAAGACAATACAAATCTCCACTTACACTCTTTACATTCACCAGTCTGAAAAAATCCATGTGGAGCCTTTCGAGTGGTACCCTGATTGAGTTCAACCACTTCTTTGGGTGTGTCTTCTTTGTTTGCTTCCCCTTTTTGCATTCTACACAATCATCATTCAGATGGAAATTTTTCAGATTAACACCTTCAACAAGATCATTGTGGACTACGAAGTTCATTTTTCACACATGAATGTGACCCATCTTACGATGCCACATTCTTGATTCTTTTTCAGTAGCTTTTGTTTTTGTTACAAAACATTTTTTCTTTTTGTCGGTAGTTGTTGCGACGCTCATATCTAGGACATACAAATCGTTTTCCCGCTGAGCTCGCATCAACACCATATCTTCTGGAATTTTAAAACCAGGTTTAATTATCAAACACTCATTTTTTGTAAAATGAACCGTGAATGATTTCTCACAAGTCTGCGATATACTCAACAGATTGTTTTCAAGTTCAATGATATAATTCACTTTATCAAACGATACTACTCCATTTGTAAGAGTTCCTTCACCAACTATTCTTCCTCCCTGATTTCCCGCAAATCCAACATATCCTCCGTTGATTGATTTGACATCATAGAGAAAGCTAACATTCCAGTCATATGCCTCGAGGCGCCGCTATCCATAATCCACTTTGAAATGATTGACCTTGGAAGCCCCTGCATACATCAGAAACATTTTAGTTGAACAATGATGCCTAAGATTTCTTCACATTTGGAACACTACCAAATATAATATCATGAGACACGTCAACTTTTGGAATGTTGAAGATAACGTTTGGAACAACAGGTTTCAACTTTGATTTAAGATCTCCCTCCTTAATTGGTGGGAATTCCTCAATTAGTTTGTCCAATTCAAACTCAAGTTTATCAACATCGGTTGCAAACACTTTTGATTCAGATTTTAATTCCTTTTCCATTTTCTTTTCTTCAAATGACTGTTTAGGTTTTTCCACCCATGATTGATTTTGAAAAATTTTCATTTTGGGATAAACGTTTGAAATCTTTTTAGTGTTCGAAGACTCACCAATCTCAAAGGTTGATTTTGACTTATCCTTGGACTTTAAAGATTCACCTCGTTTCAGAATACGAACGGGGGAAACCATCGGTGTTTTACCCTTAACATCTTTTGAAGTTTTAAGTTTGGGTTTCTGGAAAACTGGTTTTTCAATCTTTTTATCACACTGTTTGGCCATGTGACCAATTTCATTGCAGCGGTAACAGATTCTTTTGTCATACTCGACAAAAGTAGATCTGTTGGTCTCATTTTTCAACTTTTTGGCTGCATTGAAATTGTCAACTGCTTTCTGACTAAAGATATAATCTTTTTCAGCCACTGTGTTCTTTCCTGCAACAAATACATCGCTCAACTTTTCTTTTGGTTTAAAATCCTTTTTATCCATTTTCTTTTCAAAACCGACACCTTTCCTTTTGAAATTGTTACCATGTCTTTTGTTGTGACCGTTGTTACCCTCCCATTCTTTCTTCCCCGGGTTGTTTGGTTGTTGTTTCACAAAAGACTTTTTCGGTTTTGACAAAAATGCATTGTTGTTAACCTCTGAAATGTCAATTTCTACAAGTTTGAACACTTTTTCAACATTCTCCAATTTTGCATTCTGAATTGGATACTCAAAATCAGAATAGAGTTTGTCAGTTCCGGTCATTGTGTAAACCACAAGGATCGAATCATCATTCACAACTTTATCTGATTTTGGTATGAACTTGTCCAGAAAGTTCCCGTCATCTTCAGAATCAGAATTTGAATTCTCCAATTGAGTTTTCACAGTACCGAAATCTGAGTTATCACTTTCTTCATCTAACACTTTGTCAACAACAGTTTTAATCACTTGTGACTCATTGTCAGTGTCGGATGGAGAGAATGTAACATCAATATTTTCAGGTAACTCATTCTCAACAGTTCTCAACTTGAGATTCAAAGCTGCTTCCACCCCATCTGGATATTTTTGTGTATAATGATTCCACATTGGGGGTGGAACATTTTTGAAAACAGGTTTAGCATCAGATTGTAGAGGAACAATTTGGTCAATCACATAAGATGAAGCAACATAACTGATCAATTTCTTATCAACTCTTTCTGTTTCAATCCTGATTAATTCAAGTTCCTTTTTCAAAGATGCTATTTTGTCCAAAAGAATGTTAATTTCCATCTGCTTATCCATGACTGTTGCTTTTAACAAATTGGTAGCTTTATCATTTTCTAAACTTTCTTTTTGAATCATTTTGATTGAGCGTGCTAAAGTGTCATAACCTTCTTTCACATCATTAAGATCAAATTTTACTTCATCGTTATATTTTTTCAATTCTTGAAGTTGTTTGTCTTTTTCAAGACAGCCCATGCAGGGTTTTAAACAGTTTTTGCATGGAGTTTCAGAAATCTGATCATCTTTTTCAAAAACCTTTTCCTCTTTATCAGTTTTAATTTCTGTTTTACCAAACCCGTCAGACTCAGACTTTGATTTTTCTCCTGATTTGATATCCAGATTTTCTGATTTGAACTCAAACTCCTTTTTGACTGACTTCGTTTCGATAGACTCCGTTTTGACAGACTCTGTTTCGACAGACTCTGAATCTTGAGTTTTGTCTACCTCTTTCAGCTTGCCCATCAACGCCTTGTCAGCTATCTCCTTCAGAGTTTCTTCATTCATCTCTTTAGAAACATCTATGATTTCTTCAACCGGAGCTTTTTTGACATCATATTGTGGACAAAAACCTGTAGTTGGCTCGCTGAAGAATCCTGCAAAAGAATCAAACATGTTAAGAGGCATTATGGATTTAAAAGAACTAGCAATAATCTCCTGTTCAGATTGATAGTAATAAACTTCTGCTGCTACTTCTTCAAGCTCTGCCAAACTCTCTTCACTCATCACCTCACCGACATCCTCAGCTTCAACAACACATTCTGGCTCTTCAAAAATCTCTGCCATCATAGCCAGACCCTCACCAGGAATATATTTATCCCAACTAAACCCCTCTGCAACTTTCTCATCATCCTGATTGACCAAAAGAGCCTTTTCTGGTTTGTTTTCAATTTGAGGTTTTTAATTGAATGGCTGTTGACTAGTTTTGTGATAGATTGCTTGTCGGTAGTAGTCATTTTTGAACGGATTCTGATGATTGTTTACTTCCCTGTTTGGACACTCTCGTTTGAAATGCCCTTTTTCTTTGCATTTGAAACATGTAACTTTCGCTTTGTCAAACCCAAGCTTACTATCAGGTCCTGCAAGACTGTTTCGACCAATTATTTCCATGAATCTTTGTGCCCTTCTTACAAGGCTTGCCATTCCCCACTTCATATCTATGAGTTCCAGCTCCTCTAGATCGATCTGATTGTAGTCTTCTTTTGTCATGTCAGGATTTCCAATTTTCCCGGCAACAAGACTTTCATAGGACTCAAGCACTGAAGCAAGTAGTGAGATATGCTGTTTTGCTGCAGATTCTGTAAACTCTTGACCATTCTTGATGTTTACAGCTATGTTGCACAGAATTCCTGGACCATGACCTTGATTGTTTGACCCTGACGAGCTTTGAGTATAAGCTTGTTCTTGTAAACCCTGAACTTTAGGATTTGGTTCAAAGCTTGAGAATGGTGAATAACTGTTGCTTGGTGTGCTTTGGGAACCTCCAGATGTAGAATCAGCACTAAATGCTGTCTGAATTTTTGGACTTAGGTTAGATGTTGCTGATGAGCTTCCTTTGTAGTACAATTGAACATCTTGTTGTACATTTGAAGCTTTCATTTTTCTGATCTTTTTCAGTTCAAGCTCATGCGATTCAATTTTCTCGATGAATGTGCTAAGATTGAATCCAACATACTCCAAGTTATTTTTCAACACCAAAAAATAAGTGCCCCATTCATCATACGGTAAAGCATCCGCCAGCTTGTCAACCCATTCTTCATCTGTTTTTTCAATGCTCAAACGCTTCATCTCTACAACCAAATGACAATATCTTTCGATCAACTCTTTTGTTGTCTCACCCTTGATACACGTAAAAATATCAAATTCCTTTTTCAGCAATGCTGTTTTGCTCTTTATCATCGTAACACTTCCAAGAAACTTTATTTTCAATGCATTCCATACAAACTGCGAGTTGTCCTGGTGTTGTAACAAAACTAAAATATCTTCTTTGATTGCTTGCTGCAAGATACTCATCATTTTCTTTTCAGCTTTGAAGCTATCCTGTTCAAGCGGAGTTAACTGATGGAGTGCTTTCTCAATACCAGATCCATTCGTCGGTGGTACATACTTTGACTCAATTTTCATCCAGCACTCAAAATGATTTGCCTATACCCAGGTTTTAAACCTCCCTGACCACCCTAAATATTCGTCAATGTTCATCAAATTTGGTGGCTTTTGCATAGTACCAAGCTCATTTTCCATGTTCACGTTCTGCAAAATACTCGTTGGAGATTGAACTGCCGTCATTCCCCCTCCGGAAAACGTGTTATAAAATTCTTGGTTATCCATTTTATGAAAACAGTTTCGAAAAATTTTCTAACTTTTTGAAAAATCACTTTCAAGCGAAATGGCTTCTACACATGGAATGGACTTTCAAACGGAATGAATCACACAAACGAAATGTACAGTTTTCAAGCGAAAAGATCTATTTCGTGCAAAATGAACATGTTTTTCAAACGAAATGGTTCATTTCGTACGGAATGGTCACAATTTTCACGCGAAATGGTACTCGTTCACACGAAATGAAGTTTTTGATACTTTTTGATCAGATTTAGTCCGAATTTAGGTCTGAATCTTTCAAGGATTTATTAAAACCGTGTTTTACACGTTATATTAAAAAATCAGTCCATTTTGTCCGTGGAATCGTTCAAAAATCCAAGAATGAGTAGAAGTAGAGTGTTCTAGACCATTCAAAGCACCGATTCAGCCGATTTGACTCATCTTGAGCTCTGATACCACTTGTAGGATCGATATTCGACCTGAATGAGTCGGTCTGAGTCAAATCTGAGCTACTAGAGAGGTGGAAACACTCTAGCAACTGAGAATCTGTGTAAGAATGAGAGTAGAAACAGAAATACACACTTTAAACTGAGTTTCCATTGATTTTAGACTTGAATGCACTTGGAGAAATTTTGACAGCACTTCGGTACGAAATCCAGAACTGTTGCAAATGGAAACCCAACACCCATATATATATAGGGTGACCATTTCGCACGAAACCAACATGTTCCATTCCGCACGAAATGGCAAAGTTCCATTTCGTGCGAAATGAACATCCCAGGTCCATTTCGTGCGAAATGGTAACAAACACAAAATAACTTTACATTTTCACTTTACACCCCTATACAAGCTACTTTTACACGACCTCGACTGTTGACGTAGGCGATAGACATTATGTACCAACACATTGCAATAAAAGAGCTATTGTCAACTCGTACGTTGACAGAAATAAGCACCGATGTCACCTCTTCTCATTTGATTCTTGATGTGCAGGGGAAAATTCTTGAAGAAATTAAGAAAAATCAAGAGATGTGGGAGAGACTACTTGAAGAACCACCATCAAGCTTCAAAGACACAGCTTTGAATCACATAAAGGAGCAATCTCGAGCTGATGACTTAGCCTTCTCTTTCCTGAAAGATGCTCTAAACACTGTGAAGGAGAAGATGGAGTTCAGCTCTGCTGAACGTGACAAAATCTTTGCTTCAAGTAACTAAATTTCTGTTTAATCGTTTTATGGTTGTAACTGTGTTAGACAATAACAACTATTTTATATTTTAGGTACATGTTTTGAACAAATCTTATGCTTGATTATAATATAAAATCGCATGAATGATTTAGACATCTTTATCACAAAAAAACTAGAAAACTCAAAATCGCATGTACTAAAATGGAAATCGCATGTAAGACTAATTATAAAATGATGCATATAAAATCGCATGTTTATATACTAAAATCGCATGAAAAAAATATATAAACAGATGAATATAAAATCGCATGTGTTTCGTGTAAATTCTCATTTACATTTAAAAAAAATTAATCTTCTTCATCATCTTCTGAAATCTCCTCCCACTGATCTTCTTCTTCAGATCCATCATCACTACTACCACTGTAATCTTCAAACTCATCTTCCTCTTCATCGTCGTCTTTGTCTCTTGTATCTTTCTCAATCTGGATGCCCTTCAACTACTTCTTTTTTTGTTTGCCTTGTTGTTTGCCTTTCAGTATCTCGCAAGTCCGAATGTCATGGCCTTTTACATTGCATACACTACATGTCCTTGACCTTTTTCCTTTGCGGCTGATCATTTGTGTCTTCTTGGATTTAATCCTTTTATGCGAGCTGTAGGATCGATTTCGACCTAAAACGAGTCGTTCGGAAGAGCTCAAATCCGTTTCAGCGGCGGAAACAAAGAAACGGATGTGTACACAGCTTGTATCACACTTAAATCCTCTTTTTTAATGATTTTACAACGTTTCGATTACAAGGAAAAACCGGCAATACCTCGGTATCAGATCTGAAAGTTGTTACAAATGAAATGAACAATGATCCTATATATACTAGTTTGGGATCGCTTATAGTAACAGTCAAATAAGCGATCCATGCATGTTCATAAAAGCGATTCCACATGCTTTCCTTAAAAGCGATCCGTATGTTATTCCATAAAAGCGATCTGACATATGTTCATAAAAGCGATCCATATCATGACCTTCCATTTTGTCTTCTTGTGAGCTCTCATTTCATTGGCCTTCATTTGGTGATGTTTCATTGGACCATCCAAAGGTCCAATCACAACCAAATGAACACAATTCACCTTTCCTTTTTCGTTTACTGATTTCCTTTGATGTTGATCATATTATTATTTTCTTGTATTTAGAATATTGATGTAATGATGCAATAAATGATGATGTCACATGATGTCATCATTAAACATGATGACATCATGCTTGATCAGATCCGCATCGCAACCCGAACTCGACATTAGACGTAGTCGACAGATGACTGCACCAACAGACTCCCCCTCAGGCCTCAGATGTTGACGAGTCTAAAGTGTCGAGTCTTCAACGACTTCAGTCTTTATCAGTGAAAGCATCCTCAAATCTTTCTCTTCTCTTTACATCATCACTAATAAACTCTCCACGAACAATCTTTAATCGGATGTCTTCAGACTCCCCCTTTCGATATACTGGGATCGCAGTCTGGCATGTTGTAATCACAAAGTCTTCAGGTATCGGAACCTTGTTCTATATCTCTTTGAAAGCTGCACATCCTCTACCCAAAAATAAAACTTCCGATGATAATATGTAAAGATCTAATGAGTCATTCGCAGAAATTATACAATCACAGAATGATTTTATAATTTGAAGAACCACTTTGAGATATATATCATTTTTGTTTTCAAAAATCAACACACTCTCCCAAACCATCTGTTCGTCATGTTTAGCACTCGGAATTTTGAACATCAACTTTTCAATATCAGTTGTCGAAAATCTTTTTGACTTTTTCAAAAAATTTATGCTAAAACACACTGAAAATCTTTTTGGATTTTTGACATAAGAGAAATAAAATGCAGTACAGAAATATTTACAAATATTATTTTTGTGAGTTTGTGTAAGAGGATCATATCAGCTTATGAGACAAATCACCAACACCGTTAAGCTTCATTTCATTTTAAGTTCTAAACAATTTACCTAGATTGTCAGTATACTGGTCCACTTAAATTTTCACACAAAGTTCAACTATTCCGAGATACGATATTAATGACTTAGAAACTAAAACTTATCTGTGTGTCCCACTACTTGAATATACTCCCGTATCCAGATCCCAATATTCAGTCTTACAGGTGAGTATACCACAGCTGATATCTGTAAGGGGTTAGGTGCGAAACCGTGAGAGCTCAGGTCAGAACTTCCGTTCAGCAGAGAGATGACGGCTCGACTTTTGGTGGGTCCCCTTTAGAGGATCTTTTTTACAACAACAATGACTATCAATTTTATTGTTTCATCGATTTGCTGAGGGCGGCGCTTTTTCAAGCATTTGCAGAAAGTATTATCCGGGGACTAGGTCAGTACTTCCATACAGCAGAAGTCCCGGGATAATACCCCAGATATCACTGAGCATAAAGACCTAGTATCTCAGAATAAGGGACCTTTCAAACAAGATTTCAGGGGTTACCTATATATCCAAGTTAGTGTTAACCCACAGAACAAGCAAGTTTGAAATTTAGGCTTATATCTCGACACAGTTTATTAAATGTGCAAAAATCTACTGACATATCCACAGTAAGATTGTTTAACACTTTTAATCTTTCCAATTCTTTAGCATGTTGTGATAGTCCGCTGATGTACTATCATTTCCTCTTTTTCACAACAAACTCATTTTTGGATTTTATCATGTTTTTGTCTTTTTCAAATTTTCTAATGTTTTTGGATTTTCTGAAATTTTCTACTCCCCCTAAAATGCAAACACATTAACGAAAATTGAAAACAAACTGTACAGAAACATGACAACCGATATCAAATCGCATCAATTCGCCATTCTCTTGGCATAAACAATCAGAACTCCCCCTATCAACAAACTATTTTCTCATTTAGATTTCAAAACACTTAAGTTTGTTTTAATCAAAATGATTGTTCCGGAAAATAAGTTTGGTTGATTTTAACACTAAGTTCGGGGATGTGGTTCATCATCTTGTCTCTCAATCACTTGTAGAAAAATGCAAGTACAAATTAATGTCCTTGATTTACCATATGCACAAGTTACGCACAATCAAATCTACTAACCACTTGTAAACAAACACAAACAAACCTTTTTTACCGTTTGCATGATTGACATTACCGTAGTAAATTTCTCAAGAAAAATGCCAATACCTGATCCACGATTACCAACTTGGGATCTCCGGCAAGTCCTGTGTTTTACTCAAACATAATGTCCACCCAAGCCTCACCAGCCTTGGGTGACTTTGGAACACATCTGTCTCACCAACATTTTGATTTATAAAATTCTTTAGCACCTTTTACCTTCTTATCAACCATCTTCCCAAAAATGTGTTTGACTTTCCCGTTGAAAGCCTTCTCAACATCAAATTCTCCTTTATCAGCGAAGAATTGATTTGAAATCTCAGTCTTTCCAACTTTCTTCATCAAATTTTCCTTTGACAGTTTCGGAAAACTCTCATCGTTCACCACAGGAACGGAATTCACAATCTTTTTATCAACCAATGACTCCTCCGATTTTATGGAATCAGATTCATTGTCAGAATTACCCTCAGATTTAACAACCCATTTTTGTTTACTTAAATCACCTCTTCTTTTGTAAAACCTTTTTGAACTTTCTCCTTCCTCAGAAGTAGAATTTTCAAACTTCTTAACCATGTTTACAGATTGTTCTTTCTTATCAGCACAAGTCTTTCTCCAAACAGAGTTAGAAGAAACTCCCTGTTTTTGGTAGTTGGACTTGGGGCAATTCCATGCTATGTGCCCAACTTCTTGGCATTTGAAACAGGTTCTTCTATCAACTCTTTGAACATATTTTCTCACATTCTTCTTCACTTCAGCAAGAAACTCTTGATTCGACTGCTTCCAGAACGGTTTCTTCTGCTCATCTTCAGAACTCCCACCTGAAATAAATTTTGTTTTTGGTTTATAAGTTTTCTGATTTTTATGATTTTCTGAAGAATTGAAACCAAGACCTTTCTTTTTGAGATTACCACTATGGTTTGATTTCTTTCCATAACCTGAACCATAATCATAACCCTTTTTCTTGTTCAATCTCTGTTGAACTCTTGAAGTGTACCTTTTAGGTTTTTCAGCAAGATTTAAATCTTTTATTTCAGAAATATTAATTTCTGTTAATTTGAAAACCTGTTTAATCATTTCAGTTTTGACACTTCTTATTGGGAATTCCTCATCAGAATATAATTTGTCTGAATCATTCAACGTATATGCTACTTTGATTGATTCGTCATTCAAATTAGATTTTGATAACAGGAATTCTTTATTGTAAACCCTGTTAACCGGTGAACTCGGACTCTTTTCTGACGAACTCGAACTTTCAGACTTAAACTCCTGTTTTGACTCTTCATCTGTATCCAACACCTGATCGACAACTCTCTTAACTAACTCGGACTCATGATCAGTGTCAGACGCTGTGAATGTAACATCAATATTGTCTGGTAATTCATCAGTGATTTCAGACTTTAATTTGATGTTTAGAGCCTTGTCTACTTGTTCCTCGTTTGGTTTCCTGGGAGAATAACTCTCAAAGATAGGAGGCGGACATCTGTTATACTTGACACTTGGTTTCTTACCAATATCCTCTTCTTTTCCTTTTTTCTTGAACGCTTCAAGACCTGCGACAGTAGGATAAACACGATCAATCAGATAATCACATGTAGTATAACTCAAAAGTAATCGGTTGATCCTTTCACTCTCGATCTTCTCAAGTTCCAACTCCTTCTTCAAGTTAGCACAATCTTCAATGTAATCATTTATGACGCTTTGCTTTGTCATCAAAGTTGCACTCATTTTGTCATTTGCTTTTTCAAATTCTGCATTTGCTCTTTTTAAACTGTCAATTGTCCTGTTCAATACGTCGTATGACTCTTTCACATACTTCACATCAAACAGTAAATCTTCCTTCATTTTTTCTAACTCAGCATTCTTTCTATCTTTTTCTTCACAATCTTTGCAAGATTCTGAACATTTCTCACAAGGCTTAGTAACTTCAACCACATTTTCAACTATCTTTTCGACTTCGACAGTCTTTTCAACTTCTACAAGTTTCTCGACCTCAACAATCTTTTCGACAATCTTTTCTACCTCGACCACCTTTTCAACTTCAACTATTTTCTCAACTTCCACGAGTTTCTCGACTTCGACAATTTTCTCGACCACTTTCTCTATTTCAACAATCTTCTCTATTGCAATTTCAGCAGTTGCTTCATCTTTTGTTTTGACATCTTCAGTCTTCGCCTTTTTATCAGCGAGTAGCTTTGCAGCTTCTAGTTCTCTCTACAATCGAGCAATCTTCTTCTGATTCAGCATCTCAACTTTATCTGCATAGAAAAAATTAAAATTGTCAGGATCAATGCTTTTTCTACATTTGTTAAGATACTCTTCCTCATCATCCGTATCAACATCACTTCCAAGATCTGGAAATATAGGAATCCTTTTCTGACAATCCTCACTTTGATCCAGAATCCTGGTAACAAGTGCCACATCAGATTTAGTTTTACTAGGTATATACTTGTCCCAACTAAATCCCTGTGCTACAACCTCATCATTTTGATCAATTATCCCATAATAAGCTTTCCTATTGGCTTCTTCAATCATTCTCCCATGAGCAGTTTGCGGTTCCTTTTGTTGAGGTTTTTGATCGATTTGATGAAAGATCGATTTCTGATAATAATTGCTCTTTTCTTGGCTACCAGTTGACTCTTGGTTCTTACATTCCCGTTTAAAGTGACCCTTTCCTTTACATCGGAAACAGGTAACCTTTGACTTGTCAAAACCAAGTGGAGAAGTAGCCATTCCTCGAAACTCGTCTCTGCCCGTAATCTGTTGAAATTTTTCCGCTCTCCTACATGCACTGGCCAAGCACCACTTCACATCCATCAACTCAAGCTCTTCTGCATCGATTTGGTCGTAGTCTTCTTTTGTGAGCATCGGATTGCCAATTTTACCTGCAATCAAACTTTCATACGATTCTAACATAGCGACAAGACATGCCATGTGTTGCTTTGCCACTTCAGGAGAAAGACTTTGACCATTCTGGATGTTCAGTGTCACATTGCATTGCAAATTTGTAGAATTTTGCTTTTGAGGACTAGGTGTGTTGATGTTAGGATCAAAGCTTGAGAATGATGAAGTAGATCCACCACTCTGAGTTGTAGTACTTGCATGAGGACTGGCAGAATCATCAGCACTGAATGCAGTACTAATCTTTGGACTAAGATTGGGAGTGGTCTCAAACTTGTTTCCCCGATAATATAGACTGACATCTTGCTTTGCATTTGGATTTGTCATGATAGCTGTCTTTTGAATATCCAGCTCCTGCTCTTCGATTTTCTGAATAAACTGAGCCAAATTCATGTTCTCGGACTTTCTCATAAGTTTCACAACCATCAAATACGTTCCCCACTTATGCTGTGGTAACGCCTCTGCTAATTTATCAACCCACTCATCATCATCTTTCACTATATTCAACCTACCCATTTCCAACACCAAATGACAGTATCTATCAATAGTCTGCTTGGTTGTTTCATGATCAAATGCAGTAAACATGTCAAACGATTTCTTCAATAATGCCTTCTTGTTTTTGATCATATCAGCACTCCCTCTGAATTTCTGAATCAACGCTTCCCAAATGGATTTAGCTGTTCCGTTATGTTGAAGTAAGACGAAGATATCTTCTTTAACTGCTTGCTGAAGGATGCTGATCATCATCTTCTCACTAGTGTACTTCAACTTATCAGCTTCAGTAAAATCATCGAAACCCTTTACTAATCCACGCTCATTCTTTGGTTTCTCATAGTCTTTTATCAGTGAACACCAAGCATCGAATCTGTAGGCTTGAACCCAATTCTCAAATCGATTTCTCCATCCCTGAAAATCTTCAATGTACATGAGTTTCGGCGGTTTTTGAGGAGTGCCCGTCTCATTCTCATTATACAACGCTTCAGCAGGAGTTACAGGGGCAACGGGTGTCGCGAACGCATTGTAGAACTCTTCAGCCATGTTTCAAAGCGCAAATGATGCTTCGGGAAATACCTGACAACACACAAACAAAAACACAATCAGTTTAAAGATTTATCAATTTATGGAAATAAAACTGGTACTCGAACTGGTGATTATTTTTGCGAACTGAAGGTTGACAAACTGTGCGAACTGTTATGACCCGGAACAATTTCAAACAGCCTGACTCTTTGAAACTTTTGAACGTTAGACTGTACGAACTGATAGAAACCACAACTCAAACCACGCGACTTGACTGACAAAACGACTGATCGAACCGTGTGAATCGACTGAACTTCAAACCTTTTGACCTTACTTTGATGCGTACTGAACAATTTTTGGTACGATCCGACAACTCACGCAACCTGGAAACACTACTTATCACCACAAAACACTATCACTAACACAACATATGCAAACATTATGAATCAAAATGTCTAGGTAATTAAATGACAAACAATTTTGGCATTTAGAGTATTAACTGTCGATAAAACTAATTTGGTCACAAACAGTTTTAATCACAAGCTGATTTGGCCGAAAATTATGGGCTTTAATGATTTGGGCGGTGGATGTATAGATGAAATACAGTGGATTGGACCGTTTAAAGATAATGGGGCGGTGAAAAGGTAATTAATTCATGGACTTAATTGATTTTTTGACTTTTTGTTGATTGGGCCTTTACACTATAGATCAGACAACTTTTAAAGTTTACATATATCAACACAAGATGGAATTGCTGACAATCTTTTTCAATCGGTTCACAAAATTCAATGCATTATCATGTGAATGTGTATGTTTATAAGTGGTATTTCAGTATCAAAAGTCACGAAAAGCAGACCAAATATCAATAAACCATTTGAGCGATCCTATGTGATGTAACAAAAAGCGAACCACATTGTTGTCTCAAAAGCGGGCCAACAATTTTACGGTGATGCCGTATGAGCGGTCCAGAAATGTCACAAAGAGCGGTTCACAACTGCCTCAAAAAGCGGTCCTAAAATATTACCAAATGAGCGAACCAGAAGTGATTATTTGGAGCGGACCAGGATGATGTCAGCGAAACACGAACAACTTTTGAACGAAATTTCAATTTTAATCAATTTTAAGCCGATTTTAGATCTGAAAATCTCAAAGTTTTGTTAAAATATGATTACGCACATACTGTGTGAATTTGGAGCGATTTTGACCGTAAAAAGTTGCGTTTTTCGAAAAAGAAAGGTGTAGAAACAGAAAAAAGATGAAAAAAACGAGCTGTATATGCGAGATCTCCTCCTCCTTGGCTCTGATACCAATTGTAGGATCGATTTCGACCTAAAACGAGTCGTTCGGAAGAGCTCAAATCCGTTTCAGCGGCGGAAACAAAGAAACGGATGTGTACACAGCTTGTATCACACTTAAATCCTCTTTTTTAATGATTTTACAACGTTTCGATTACAAGGAAAAACCGGCAATACCTCGGTATCAGATCTGAAAGTTGTTACAAATGAAATGAACAATGATCCTATATATACTAGTTTGGGATCGCTTATAGTGACAGTCAAATAAGCGATCCATGCATGTTCATAAAAGCGATTCCACATGCTTTCCTTAAAAGCGATCCGTATGTTATTCCATAAAAGCGATCTGACATATGTTCATAAAAGCGATCCATATCATGACCTTCCATTTTGTCTTCTTGTGAGCTCTCATGTCATTGGCCTTCATTTGGTGATGTTTCATTGGACCATCCAAAGGTCCAATCACAACCAAATGAACACAATTCACCTTTCCTTTTTCGTTTACTGATTTCCTTTGATGTTGATCATATTATTATTTTCTTGTATTTCGAATATTGATGTAATGATGCAATAAATGATGATGTCACATGATGTCATCATTAAACATGATGACATCATGCTTGATCAAATCCGCATCGCAACCCGAACTCGACATTAGACGTAGTCGACAGATGACTGCACCAACCCGAGCCACGACCTTTGTTCTTATACCAGCCAACACACGGACAGTAGGAGGTGCATTAATTACTGGTTGTTGGTAACCAATCAACTTTGAAAATCGGTCATATTTTGGATCAAGTTGCTTGGTTATACGACTTTGATCAACTCTCCCTTTAAGCTGCATCATTTGATCCCTCACTAAAACAAGTTGATCAAGGTCGGAAATCAAATTGCTAACCAAATACTCCCCTGTGTGGATGATTTCACGAGCAATCCGTTTAGCCTTGTGTTGCACATCCTTGACACCCACATTTAAATTGTACTTCACATCTAATTCATTCGGCACCACATCCTTTGTCCATCTCTTCATAACATATTTGTTTGGTATTTCTTTAACATCAAACATCTTGAAAAGAAAATAGATGTGTTTACATAGCAGCCCATACTGCTCAAAACGCAAACAGCTACACTGTGCAGTTACATCATTTTCAAGATTCTTTAACCACACCTAAGAAAATCAAGAGAAAAAATATATATTAAAAATTAAAATCGCATGTGTAAATTAACAATTTCGCATGTCAAAAAATCATTTAATTGTATAAATTTAAAATCGCATGCGTACATCAAAATCGCATGTTGCAAGTCATGTTCTGAAAATGAAATTCGCAGATAGGTTTTCAAAATCGCATGTTTGAAATATATATGCTATAATACCTCTAATAAACCACCTCCATGGGCTTTAAAGTCTTTCAACAATATCCTGATCTGTGGACCCTCGATTTTGGTGTCCATCGGCAGACATTCGGAAATTGTTCCATAAATCTCTACTTGCTGATCAAAGAATATAGACCTGGTGTATTTCTTAGCAGCATCTTTTTCCAAAGTAGTTTCGCTCCAATCAGCAGGCTCAGTATATCTTGAAATATGATCATTCTTTCTATGATTGAACGTTTGGACATCCATTGCACCGTCAAAATGATTCATAAACTCTACAAGAGTGAGTTGTGAATTTGACACCTGGCAAAAAAAATGATTCTCGCTCTCTGATCTCGAAGTTGTTCCATGAGACCAGACATGGGCTCATGCCGGTAAAAAGCCGGAATCCATATGTATCTCATCGAAAACATATCATCAATCCATTTGTTTTCAGTGAGACCGAACTCAATCATCACCAACTTCCACTGTCTCTCAAATTCTTCAGGGTCAATGGAATCAGTCCATACAATGTCGCACATCCTCCTTTTAAACTCATCGTTATTGCACAACTCATGTCCCACCTATACCAATAAATGCTTTTTATAAGCGCCTATAACAAAATCTATATTATAAAAAAACGCTAATGAAAGACAATATAGAATCCTATACCTTATCTGCCACTTTTTTCATTATGTGCCACATGCACAATCGGTGTCTGCTAGTAGAAAAAACGCCCTCAATAGCCTGTTTCATAGCAAGGTCTTGGTCCGTCACCACAACCTTTGGATGCCGACCAAATGACTTTACGAATGAATTCAGAAGCCATTTGTAGCATTCGATGCTCTCCGATGCCAACAACCCAGCTCCAAGGGTTACATTTCTACAGTGGTTATCAATGCCAGTGAACGAAACAAACACCATCTTGTACTTGAAGAAACACATGCGAAATATACACTGAAACATGTGAAGTAGACAGATATCATATGCGAAAATATACAGTATAACATGCGATATATTCAACACCAACTCTTCAAATGTCTACACATGAGATATTGCAAGTTTAGGAAATCATATAACATGCGCAAATAAATAAAAAACATGTTTGTCTTGAAACACTTACCTGTTTGTCTTGAAAGTTGCATCGAACGATATCACATCCCCAAACTCCATAAAGTTAAGCTTGCATAACCCATCAGCCCAGAACAAACCAGTTAACCGTTTGTCATCATCAACAGAATATTCAAACAAATAATCAGCTAAATACTGTTTTTTGCTGGTAATCCTATTAATCACCATGTCAGCGTCATATTCTCCTATATAGATGTTAATTCGATTCCTAAAATTTTTGCAATCATCAATCGTGGCACCAACGTTCTCGAAACCACCATAGCATTTCCTCATTATATGGAAAGCTTTGACAGGACCAAGGTTTAAAGTGCCTAGTTCCCATACCATCTCCTCCTGGACATCTGACAATTGTCTGTAAGATGGAAGCATATAAATATCATGTGGACATACAAACTTGTGATTATGTCAATCAACAAATCTCTTTACTGTATATAATCTACCATCCACCGTGCAAATCATAAGATGAGTTTTGCATCCAGTTCTAATGGTACCATGTTCCTTGATTTATATGGCTTTTATGACTTCGAATAACGATCTTCAATACACACTGCCTTATGACCCTCATTAGGACAAACAAAATACTTAGTTTTGGTTATACCACCACTGTGTACTTCACCACCCTTCCGAGTAGAAAAACCAGCTAACTTAGCATATGATTTGTAAAACACATATGCTTGTTCAATAGAGGTAAATTGCATTCCAATCACAGGTGTAGCTGATGCTTGAACCTCCGGAGTGTAAATCCTTTCATCTACATAAATCAAATAAAAAAACAAAAAAATACACATGCGAATTATCATACTCCTTATAGGCGATATATTAATAACTTCATAATTTCAACGTAAGAACAACAACGCATGCGAAATGAAGGAGCCATAACATGCGAAAATGATGATTTTGATGAATATGTCTTACAAATGCGATTTGTTATATCAAAACATGCAAAAATACGTAACAGAATAAACATCACATGCGAATTGAAAAACTCATAACATGCGAACTTGTACATGTTGCTTCCAAATCAAAATATACTCAACAATAAAACTTCAAAAACAGCTACAACAATGCAAAATCAACAAAACAATTATACGAACAATTTAAAGATCAGCATTAACATAATTACCATTCGTCTTTTCGTTTACAACACTTGTACTTGCATTTGGATTTGGATTTGGATTTGCAGATTGCGGATTTAAAACATCTTCAATCGAAACTCTCTGATATGCAGATAACTGAGCATGATCACCGATCAGTCGAGTTTCTTCAAAATCAACATCTGTTCGTGCAGTGCTGCTCTGTGGATCCATCTAACAAAAACAATTGAATGAAACCCTAACGCAGAAGAACGAAAACTGCAATTTGAGAATTATGAAAAATTTGAAACTGATTCGAATGATAATTACCGGGATATTAGTGTAACGAACTTCTCGCTGATTGAATGAAGAGACAAATTTGCCCTCAGATAATTGAGTTAAATGTCTGATTTAACCTTATCAAAGAAAAACGAATCAGGACACGTGTACGACCATTAGTGTCGCGTATGTAATGTACGATTAGGGAATTTGTATCCTACACTTTACCTATATATATATATATATATATATATATATATAGGCCGGTTAACGTACAATAGGGCTTATCGTACATTACGTACGCGATAACCCCAGCCGTCAGATCTTCATCTCCCATGCGATTTAATACCTCCATGCGAATTGTACGAGCTGTGCGAATTCAATCTTCCACATGTGATTTTCTCCATCTACACACCCCATGCCATTTTTCACATTACCCCATGCTAACCATTTTTTCACATGCGATATTCAATTTTCCACATGCGATTCTACACACCCCATGCCATTTTTCACATTACCCCATGCTAGCCATTTTTTCACATTCGATATTCAATTTTCCACATGCGATTCTACACACCCCATGCCATTTTTCACATTACCCCATGCTAGCCATTTTTTTCACAGGCGATATTCAATTTTCCACATGCGATTCTACACACCCCATGTCATTTTTCACATTACCCCATGCTAGCCATTTTTTCACATGCGATATTCAATCTTTCACATGCGATTCTACACACCCCATGCCATTTTTCACATTATCCCATGCCATTTTTTCACATGCGACATTCAAATCTTCCACATGCGATTTTGTCCATCTACACACCCCATGCCATTTTTCACACTACCCCATGCTAACCATTTTTTCACATGCGATATGTATTGAATTCACACCAGATCTGCACTTGA
The DNA here is from genome assembly GCF_002127325.2 of Helianthus annuus. Lineage (NCBI taxonomy): Eukaryota > Viridiplantae > Streptophyta > Magnoliopsida > Asterales > Asteraceae > Helianthus > Helianthus annuus. Next base: position 146,067,602 of record NC_035436.2, read on the forward strand.
TCGAACGGCTGGGATGATCGCATACGTATTGTACGATAAGCGCATTTGTATTTTACTCTTTACCTATATAAAATTACTTACATACATTGTTGCAAAAGTCGCTAGGCGCTCCCTAGTCAGTCGATCAGGGAGTTGAGAGTACTCGGCCTGGGCGGAGAGTACACGGGGAGTACTCGGACATGCCAAATTATAAAGAAATTAGTTTTCGGAAATTAAATATGTTTCAAATAACATAAATTTACTAATATTTATAGCAAAATACGTGAAATTGATATTCATTCTTTAATATGATAGGAATAGAAATTGTGTTTTATTTTATTTTAAGTCAAAATCGGCCCAAGTTGACCTATTAGATGCGATTTTGGCCGATGTTGACCGCATTTGATCGATTCCGAGTAATTAGTCGGAGTTGAAGAAAGTCGCCTCGGCAGCCTACCTTGTAGCGACTACTCGGGAAGTACTCGACCTTGGAGACCTTGTTTTACAACCATGCTCACATACATATTAAAACCATAGATAACCAAAATGTTGTGACCATACAATCTAGTTTGATTAGTATTTACCTCTTCCACTTTAGTTTTCCTTACAATTACCATGTTTTTATTCTTCGAGACACCCCTTTAAAATAAATAATGTGTAGTAGCAGCAGTAGACACAAGACATTCTTGCATTGCCTCTCCTTTGGATGGTTGGAAGAGTGATCATCGGCTTTTGACAACCGATCCGATCAGTTCTGCTACTTCAGAAACATTGCCTTTTGCATTTTTAGCAACCTCTCCAACGATGATCCTACAGATTTCCCAGCTTCTTTCAACTTTGTCCCTACATCATTTGATAAAAGTTTTTCAAAAATTTAAAACTGCAATAAAAAAATACCCAAACAACTATAAAGTTTAGGGTCAACAACTTGAATACCCCATTTGCTAAATCACGAAGTTACGACTTCTTCACAGCCACAAAACCCCCCTTACACATTTGAAAACCCCTCGCTTCAACCAATAAAGAAATATCATTTAACTACATAAAAGATGTACATATCCTATGTGTAAAAGTGCAGCTTCTTTGTCATTCCCTTGACAAGATATGACTGAAACCAATAAGAATTGTTAGGGATAGATTTTTAATAACTATGGATCACGTATCCTTAGGTCAGCCTGGATCATTGATCCTCAGTGAATGGTGCAGGAAGACAGAGGATCCCTGATCCTTATTGTTATCCTGATTAGCTAACAATTGTTTCATATTTTATTAGTTTCATTTCGCAGGTACATTACAAGGTGGACCTATTCTAATCTGGAATATCAGAGTATATGCTCTTATTCAAGCACGTGCAGGAAGCTAATGACCATTGGTGGTGAACGTGGGTGGCTAGCATGAACTCGGATAGTTAGTTAGCTAGGATATGCTAGATATTTGAATGGGATATTTAGCTTGATTAGAACATTACACGCCAGAACACACACTCGCATACTGAACTATCTTAAAAAAGCTCTCATACACACTAGAATTCTCTTGTAACAAGCTCAATATCATCCAAATTTGTAACCTTTTTTGTGCAATATACTTGGTGATCGGTAATTTCCATCACCCGAGTTTTTGTGTGCCGAAGATCAATCATTGATCAAGGGCTTTTTCCTTGTATAAATCCCTGTGTTCATAGTTGTTTATATTTCATATTTTTTCACTCAATTATTCAACACATCAAGCACTCTACCTCACAATCAAAGTTTGGTTACGTTTTCCTTAATCAGATTTTTGACCAAAACAGTTTGGCGCCCACCGTGGAGCAATTGGTGCTTCAATTCTAAAATTTCATTCATTTCTGTTCATTACCATCAATCACATGGCTTCTGTCATAACTGTCACACCCCGATATTTCCACATAATCCGGTGGGGAGTATCGTGACGTAGTTGATATCATCATAGACAATTAAACACAGTTATAGCACAACGGAAGGCTTGGAAGGTAAATTACTATTACAACCCAATGTTCAAAGTACGAATGAAAGAATATACAGATGGATTGTAATAAAAGATCCACAGGCGGATCATTAAAATAAAACATAAAACAGAGCTCGACAGACTTTAGGCATCTAGGGATTTGCAAGATCCTCTTATTTAATGCCAAGTAGCTCCAGCCTATTTCGTGAGGTACCTGTCACTTAGTCTTTGGAAAATACGCTAGTTTACACTGGTAAATACAATTAACTGACTCATTTGAAAATATTTATAAAAATTGGTTTAAGTGCTTGAAGCACAAAATTCTTTTATAACTTGGGACAGTTTCATTTAAAATCTTGTATACAGTTTTACATGTTTGTCATACATTTGGGGCCGGTCTGGAAACCGGTCATGATTAACTGACTCACCACTTATAATACCCACAAAGGAGTTATCCCCAACTTGTGGGTAATTTATTATTTAGCATTTGCATCTGTCGGGTGTATGCCTACACCCCGTGCATAGGTCGTGGCCATTAATAACTTAAATGAGCCGAGGATATCCAGGACACGGTCGTTAACCCCCAAAGTTTATGTAATCAAACAAAACAGATTAAAAAGGGTTATATGAATTTATTAATCACAATCCGACTAAATAAGTTAAAAGTATTTACCTGAGTTTAAATGCAAGAATTCTACTCAACCGTATAATACTAAGACTTTATGCAGGTATCTTTTACCGAGGATACTTAATCTGAAATGAAGGTTTTATTGATCTATTAGGATACTAACGGGTCTTATTTAAGTCAAGGACTTAGACTAGTTAGTTTTAAGGATGCTTTACGGTACGAAACGCTAGATTAAGCGGAGATCGGAATGGAATGTAATTTAGAACCAACAAGTATGAAGACTTGTATAATATGGGTAAACTAAATACATTTTGGATTTTGAAGTTTAAATGACAAGGTTAGACCCGTTTCGGTTAATTCATGCAAACTAGTTGCATAAACAGAACCGAACTCGTATAAGCGTAAACAGGTAACCGAATGAGTCATATACAAGATCCGTATGTTATTATGCTTAAAATAGGTTATGACATCAGTAGGATATCAACATGTATGTCCAAAGAGATTTTAAAACTGAATTAGGCCCCATAAGGGCATTTTGGTCATTTTAAGGTTTATAAAAAGGGGTTTATAGGTAAACTGAAGTTCTTTTCAAAAACATTCTGTAAAAATATTTAATTTATGATGTTATAATAGTAGGATATCATACATATGTGTGGTTTACAATTTATGGCCAAACTATGCCCCGAAAGGGTATTTTGGTCATTTCACATATGCTTTTAGGGACTTAATTGGGATTCTGAGTTCATGACTTATACCTACTGTAAAAATATTTAAAATCATTTATAAAATCAGTAGGTAACAAGTCTTGGGTGCTAAATATGGTTTAAAACCATACTATGCACTTAATTAGCGTAAAAGTCGATATTTGACGATAATTTCAAGGTTTAAGTGATTCTGAGATTTTGACCAGCTTTGAATGGTCAAAATATTTTATTTTTCATATTACATCAGTAGCAAAAAGTTTTGCATGTTAATTATATGTAAAACTTATTTTGTTTGCAAAAAAAGGGTATTATCGTCAATTATAGGCTTTGTACAAGAACTCAAGGGTAAGGTCAGTATATAACCTGACCCAACATCCCAATAAATCCTAAATATGATATCATAACAGTAGGTAAAGAGTTTTATGTGAAAATTATATTTAAAGCTTGATTTATATACCAAAGGGCATTTTAGTGTTTATAAAAGCATGATTTACGATTATTTGCATAACCTCAGTTTATGACAAGAATGTAAGTGTCAAAATATTTTACATATGTTTACTAATTAGTACCTAATCCATTTGCATGTTTATTTATATTAAAAACCTCATTTTTAGACCAAAGAGCATACTAGTCAATATTAAGCATAATATCGGAAACATGCATATAATTCAGATTACTAAGTGACCATGTAATACAACCTCAGAGGGTTATGCTACAACATCATATGGTCACGATGGAACCTTAATGCACAAAGGAATTAAGCTAATTCGGGTCAGAACTGAAAGTCAAAGCAAAAGTCAAGCTTTTGCGACTTTCGGTTGCGAACCGAGCTTAAACTTAGAATTGTAGGGTTGAACATGTTTAGACATGTTCTATTAATGTTTACCAAGTTATTAAAGTGACAAAACATGTTTTATAACCTCTACATTATCAGATTTGATTTTTATTTTAAAATCTGACTAGTTTAACTTTTTATTTAATTACTTTGACCCGACAATTAACTAAGTAAACGTGGTAATTAGGAGGTGCCCTTTTGAGGGATTAACACCTACCTAATTACGATCACGTAGCCATATTCGCCTCGAACAATGGCTGGACCGTTTAGGTCTAAACCGAAAGTCAAAGCCGATTAGCGGCAACTTTGACTTTCGGCTTTTAAACGCATCAAAACCGAACTAGAGTGGCTAAGGACACTTACAACAGGTCCTAGCTCGAAGATTAAACTAAAAGGAGCTTCCTTTTTATCAAGAACCTCAGAGAAGTGAGAAGAGATGAAGTTGAAAGGTGCAAGTTCAAATGGAGGATGAAGGCACCTATTTATAGTAAATCATGGTGTTCTAGGATTAATCCAGGTGTTTTTGATCATCCCAGATCATTCCAAGTGTCCTAGTGTCAGTAAATACCATCAAACAAGCCCTGGTTTCGAGTTTCAGGCATGCAATGTCGGTTTGTGTGGGCTGCAAGGTTGCTACATGCAGCTGTCCATTTTCAGTCACTGGGCACTCTCTCGCGGCCCGCGAAGGAAATAAGAGAGGGCTTACGTGGCCGGCGACTCTCCTCTCATCCGGTTAAATTGGTTTCAAAAGTGACAGTTTCAGTCCCTGGCCCTTATAATCTTCATATAAGTTTCATTTTTGGCATTCTTGACCCCTAAAGTTAGTTTTTAAGGATCTTGAAGGTTATAATTAACATTGTTAGGTTCTTGTTCGGTTAAAGGTCACCTGAAGACACTAGTTTCTCTCGTTGACGCTTTTAACCTTTCTTCTTGAAATCTTGCATAACTATCACATAACGATACTGAAACTTTTCGAATTTATTAACACGTATTCTCGAGAGTACAATTGAACATTGCGAAGCCCCAGGTTCGTTAAAAGGGCACTCAGAGGTAAGAATTAACATGTTGACACGTTTAACCCCTTTATCTTGTAATATTTCAATTTCTTTCACAAACGGCTTCTCATACCCAATAATTTACCCGTTTGAGATTACGAACATCGTGTAAGGTCAGTCAGAGGCATAAGTTTAGCATGTTGACACTTTTAGTCCCTCCGCATACATCTTTTCAATTTTTGTCAACTTTAGTTCTTTAAAGTCAACTCTTTACACGTTCAGGGTTTAGGACACGTGTCTTCACATAATTGGACATGATTTTATGAGGTGTTACAATAACTCCAAATGGTGTTCCTTCCACGAAGACTTTGGGCATGTAACGGAGGATTGCGTAGGCTTAAGGAAGGAGATAAGTTACTTATTGAGCAAAGGCTATTTAAAAGATCTTCTTGGCAGGAAGAAAAATAAGGGTCAGGATACTGACAAGGATCCTGAACGAGCAGCATCACCTCCACCAGATGCCAAGATAATCAATTTCATATCTGGAGGATCCGATATATGCGGAACCTCTTATTCTACAGCTAAAAGGCATGCCAAGGAGGCTAAGGCAGAAAGAGGAGATAAACCAACAAGGATGACAACGCTTACAAATGATAAAGTGATAACATTCGACTGTGACGACCGGGATAACATCCAGGATCCTCACCATGATGGTTTGGTAATTACTTTATATATTGCTAACAATTTTGTACGTAGGATATTGGTAGACAATGGCAGCTCGGTCAACATCATCCAATTGGAAACTTTGAAGAGAATGAACATCCCAGAAATGGAGATTACCTCGAAGTCCACTGTGCTTGTAGGGTTCAGTGGAGAAGCAAAGAATACTGTTGGAGAGATAAAGCTGCTCGTATATGTTGAAGGAGTAAACTCGATGCAACGATTTTGTGTCATGGATTCATTATCCTGCTATAATATTATATTAGGCAGGGCATGGATTCACGATATGAAAGCTGTACCTTCCACCTATCATCAATGTGTCAAGATTCATACTCCTTGGGGAGTAGTCAAAGTTGAAAGTGACCAACAGGAGGCGAAGAAATGCTACTCCTCTTCAATGAAGACCTCAACAAAATCCCGGACAGGATAGCAATTAAGGATACAAGACCAAGATATCTTGGAAGCTTTGGAGCAGGATGTTAAGAAAGTTATCCTCGATAAGAATAATCCAGATATCTCGGTGCTTGTAGGGGTCAATATCCCTCAGGATATTGAAAACAGCTTACAAACTTTTTGAAGTGCAGGATGTCTACATTTGCATGGAAACACAAAGACATGACAGGTATAGCAAAAGATATCATAACTCACAAACTTGGAATTGACAAGTCTTTCAGGCCTGTTCAACAAAAAAGAAGAAAATTTGCTCCTGAAAGGAATGCAATTATACAAGAAGAGGTAGAAAGGCTGTTGAAGTCCAAGATGATTAGGGAAGTCAAGTTCCCTAAATCGCTAGCAAACGTGGTAGTGGTACAGAAGAAGAATGGGAAGTGGAGAGTCTATGTTGACTAAACAGACCTTAATAAAGTTTGCCCTAAAGACCCATTCCCGGTACCTCATATCGAATCGATGGCAGATGCAACTGCCGGACATGAAATGCTGACTTTCATGGATGCATCCTCAGGATTTCAAAAAATCCAAATGGAACCATCTGACCAGGAAGACACAACATTCATGACACCCACATGTATATACTGTTATACTGCCATGCCTGTTGGTTTAAAAAGTGCAGATGCGACATATTGGAGGCTGGTCAATATGATGTTCAAGAACAAGCTGGGGGACACAATGGAAGTATATATTGATGATATGGTGGTGAAATCCAAGAAAGCGGAGAATCACCTCCAGGATCTAGAGTGTGCCTTCAATATCCTGGACCAGTATAATATGAAGCTGAATCCTGCTAAGTGCCATTTCGGAGCGGGGGCAGGAAAGTTTTTAGGATATATGGTGAACAAGAGGGGGATAGAAGCAAGCCCAGAACAGATTAAAGCTATCCTGGACATCAAATCGCCATCTAACATGAAGGATCTGCAAAAGGTTAACTGGAAGAGTAGTAGTGCTGAACAGGTTCATATCAAGATCCTCAGAAAAATGCAAAACATTTTATGATATCCTGGAGAAGAACAAAAAGTTTGAATAGGGAGAAAGATATGAAGCTGCTCTACAAGGATTGAAGCAATATGTTTCAAGTGCACCTCTGCTGATGAAGCCCGAGGATAGTGAATCTCTGTCCCTATATCTTGCAGTATCAGGGAATGCAGTAAGTGTTGTCTTGGTAAAGGATCACGAAGGTGTGGCAACTGTCAAATTTGCGTGCATTCGGATAATTATTAAATGGTGATTAGTGCTTAATGACTGTGCTGAATTACAATTAAATGCTTGTATTGCTTTCTGATCATTATCATTATTCATACATGTGCATCAGATATTGCAAATGACATAACATTACTACATGCAAACTTTATTGACTTAGACGATGCATGAAACACAGTTAGCATAGTTATCAGACAAATCAGAAAAATGCTGACAGAGTTCAGTAGATAGACAGACATTGTGTTGAGACACAGAATGAGCCAGAAACCAAATATTACACTAGTGTAGTGTGTAGGAAAGTGAGGATCACAAAACTGTCTTCCTAGCGATAGTTTAAGTGCCGGAAAGTGCCTAAAAACTCTTGTACACTGCAGAATTCAGCAAAAATTCAGCAATTTAACAACTTAATATCATGCAGAATTATGGTTAAATAGTCCAGAATACTTTCCTAAGTGTCGGGAATCGAAACTGTCACGAAAAGTAACATAAAGCACACTAAACTGCAAAGTTTAACACTTTAACGAACCGGTAACCAACCGAACAACCGGGCACTGCCCAAAACACCAAGTTACACTAGAATTACTGTTTTAACATTACCAAGCTAGTAATGGTCCCCGAACATCATAACACTACATAAAAATATCTAGTAACCAAGTACCTAACTAATACTTACAATTTAACTAGAATCTATTCCTAGCCCCCCCCCCCTAGTTCACGGTTACAAAGGGGCCCACATGATGATTTTAATTGAATATTCTATTGGATCATGTTTCCTCATGCTAGACACATTAACCATTGGAGAATTGGGTAAGATGAATTATAAGTAAGACCATTAAGCATAACCCTCATATCTTACACACACTAAAACACATACATCTTCTCCTCTCCTACTTCTTCATCTCGGCCGAACCCAAGACCCTCATCATCATCATTTTTCAACTAAGTCTCATACATTCCAAGCTTATAATAAGGTGCTAGAAGGTGCACAAAGGAGCTAGGAGCTTTCAGAAGATCAAGAACCTTCACCGTTTGCTTTTATCCACTTCATTTATCCTCTTGATCATCCCTAGCCTTGAGCTAGTGGTAAGAACCATGATCTTGCTGGTTTACTTCTATTTTTTGTGGTTAAAAGATGTTACATAAAGTTAATCTTGAAGAACACTAAGAAACAAGAAGATGAAACATGAACATGAGCATAAAACTATAAGAAATCTTAAAGAAATCATGTTGTTTAGTGTTGTTATGATACTTGATGATTGGTGGTTTGTGTAAATGATGTAGATCATCATATGATCTTGCTAGATCATGATTAAAAACATAATCTAGCAAGATGAGAGGATGAAAATGTTAGAGATTTATAAATCATCCTCATGCAAGACATGAACTTGAAATAATATATTGTTTCCTTGAAAAATAATGATTAATGTGAGTAGTAATAGTTGTAGATCTAAAGATTTATGGATGATTTCTAAAGAAACCAAGTTAAAAATATAAGTTTTACGAAATCTTGGTTCTTAGACAAACAAACCTTATTTTTAGTGATTAACCAAGTGTAGAAACACTTGTGTAACAAGAAAATTTCATAAAGAAACATTTTTATAAAACATGATTACAAGTTGTAAACATCTAAATCATTCCAGAATGAAGTTTTTAAATAAACAACCACACTTCAAAGGGTAACTAAACTTACTAAACACACTACCAAGTTACTACAAATTTTCATAAACTTTCAAGTTCATGAAGTGGTAGATTAGCATGATTTTGGCAAAATTGGTAAGAGTAAGTTGTTTATTAGTATTGGTGAATTGATTGTGATGATTTTTATAAAAGAAAATGATATGCTTGAAAGCATGGAAACCTCCATTTTTAGGGGACACTATGGCAAAATTTTTCTAAAAATATAAACACTTAGAAAAATATTTTTAAAACAAATATTTATAAGTGTATTTTAACCAAGAGTTTTCCATATAAACTTTGCCATAATTTTGTTACAAAAATACAAATGTTGGAGGTTGGATTTTATAAATAAAAGTGGCTAAATATATATATATATATATACATTGAAGACACACATGTGTGATTACTTGTATATTATGTGTATTAGTTATATTATTTTGGTGCTTGAAATATTATATCTCATCAAAATACCAAAAATTACAACCTGAAATATTACCAAAATTCCAAGGAATGAATATACAAAGAATACCCAAAATACCGGTAGAACCGAACAACGGAATACAACTCACAAAATATTCCAGAAATATTATCCATGTGTATATTTTGATAAACAATAGTTTGGACACAAGGAAATGAAAATACGATCTTACAAATTATTACAAAATTATATCATATTTTTAAAAAGGAGAAAATATATTATTTTTGGGAAGTAAAAATATATTTTCTTGGAATTTTTAGAAGATATATAATTTTTGGGAAAGATATATATTTTCTTGAGTACACTCGAAATACATTTTTTTTGGATAAAAATAAGTTTATATATATATTTTCTAAGTGAGACTTGAAAATATATTATTTTTGGAACTTATGTGAAAATACGAATATTTTTGTCAAAGAGAAAATTATAAATAATTTTTCTAAGTAATATTCCTTAAGATATATATTTTGGAAATATATATGAATTTTTATTAGAAATAATATTCCGGATAATTAATACGAAATTAAGTAAGAAATACATAATGAATACAATAAAAATACGCATTTTCATACGTATAAATACACGCCGGAAGGCGACACCTTTACATGGCAAGAATATATAAGAATACAAATACAAATATACCCATCCTTGGGAAGGATATACATGTTTAAATACTTGAAAAGTATTAAGTTAAAATATTAATTATTTTAACAAATGATTATACACTTGGAATATTAATGAAGACACTTTGAAACGTAACTCAAGGGCACTAAATAATACTAAGTCAAGGCACGATCCGCTCGTCTAATAAGACCATAATACATTTTAGGTAGTCGTGTACACCAGAGGAAACTTTGAGTTACAGGCGGATTCGAAGAACGCAAAACTGTGAGTTCATGTTCCCCCTTTTCTTTTAACTATTTTAAGTTTTGTAACTTCGGGGGTGAAGTACATGTTATATACTGTTTACAAACAATTACAAATGGTATGATTAGCTAAGGAATGTACTGCTAGATCATGTGAATGGATAGGCGATTGACTTAAGACCATTAATCCTTGTATAAGGACCGATGGGCATGAGTGATAGATCTATTGGGTGTTGCGAGCCCCACCCATGGGCCTGCGAGTTGGCCGCATGTGGTGACTATGTCGTTCCTGTCACGACCCCCGACCCACCCTGGACGGAATCGGGAGCCGCGAGCAGCCAAGTGGTACCAGTGGTTATTTAGAAAGTATTGCAGCGGAAATTTCATCAGGACCGTGAGTTAGGAAAAATATAAGAGTTTAGAAACACCAGATTTTATTTATTTAAATAGATGAGATAAAACTCATGTTTTACAAAGGTAGCTTTTCATATGGGATAAACCCGATTACATAAAACAACTTTTCTTAATTTAATTTAATTGATAAATCAAGCCATTTCTGTAAGCCTTTTTGGTGCCGTATCCAACTCTTATTCCAATCTACTGTAATTACCTGAAATGCATTTTAAAAAGGTTTTGTCAGCAGGAAATACTGACTGAGTTCATTCAGTTTGCACAAAATGACCCATAGTTATAATTTACAGTATTAAAAGCGATTACAATGTCTATACATGTCAACCATATACCCACGGTATTTGTTACTCGACCACCCATTGGCTATCTCGTTGTCCAATGGTGTCTGTGACTATGGTCATATCACCCCTTGGCTATCTCGTTGTCCAATGGTGATGGATTAACAAGTAATGTATACAAAACCCCACATACCGGCTGTAATGAAGACTACAAAGACTTAATCCCTGTAATTATAACTTTGAAAACAAACATGATTTTGAAAGCAAGTTTGGTAAAAAGAGAATGACTTACATTATAAGCATGCAGTATTGATTTAACAAGCTTCCTGATTCAAATTCTTATGAGAATTAGCATCTACTTTGATTGTAAGTGTATGGGGTAATGTTTAGTCTACTGATATGCCTGATAACCTAATTTAAGCGATAATGCACACGAAACTAGGTAAGTAACTGAATACAACTTTTACGATAAGCTCACGAGATTTAAACCCTCACGAAGAATAACAAAGTGCAATACTTAAACATCCAGCGGATTCGCAACGAATGACAGAGTATAGCCCGAGTTCGGGCGACACTCAAACATCCTGTCGAAATCACGATGAATGACAAAGTATAAACCCAATTTGAGAAGCACTTAAACATTCATCGGATAGTTTCAATCGATCGGACATTGAATCGTAGCAGCGATTGAGTTAATACCCTGTAACGTAGCAGAATTCGAGCTTATGTGTGTGTTTGGCAGTATTTGAACGATATCTCAGTGTATAGAGCGAATTTGTACGTCGTTCCAACGCTGAATTTCAAGTCCCAAACCCCTCTATTTATACTGAGAATTTGAGGGCGTCGCATGGCGAGACGGGTCTTATTCTTCCATAGGGTTGCCACGTGTCCAACTAGCTTGTATCAGTCGACGGAATATTAAATTTCGATTTCTACAGCGAGATATGAAGATAATCGTCAAGTGGGGAATACCCCCCCCTGTGTTTTAGGGGCCCTGATCCTGATTCTGATTGTTCTGAAAATTTTAGGGTTTGCGCAGAATCACTTGGGGGTCTCAATTAGGGTTTCCTATTGGATAAAATGATTTGATAAATAATAATTTTGGTGAGAGTTGTTACATTCTCCCCACCTTATTTTAAATCTCGTCCTCGAGATTTGGACTATGATATCTTCTTGGGGTTATGTTACTTCTTTTAATATATCATGGTGTCTGGGATGGAATCAAAAGATTAATATCATAAGATAGTTGGAATTCAATGGTTTTAAAACTTTAGTTTCAGGAATTGATGTTTGACCAAATGGGATGAAATAATAATATTAACAAGTTTGACCAAGTCTCATGAATCAAAAAGATATTTGATAGGTATGAATTTTGAAATAAATTGACTTTTGTAGAAACAATAGAATTTGATGTCAGAAAAGAACTTACTTTGATCAATTGAGGGAGATTCTAAATTGGTAAATCTCTATTTGTGAATGGAAGTATGAATTTTTTTTTTATTTGTCAATGATCAACCCAAAAATGAATATCGTTTACTTAAATGGTAAGGATACACTGGACAATACAATAGAATTTAGTGTATCATGGTCTGAATACATAACTGTATCAGGACCATTAAAAATGATGAATCAAATGAATGAAGTATGAATAGGGTTTATTATTAGCACGACTACAAATTTATACAGACACTGCAAAGTGCTGTAAGAATTCAATAATTATGGTGACCGAATAAATTCACCGTTTTCGAAATTAACTGAGAGTTTCAAGGAAGCGAATCGGGATATTTCAAAAGATGAGGTGTTCAAATGAATGAGATGAACTGATATTGTTTCCAAGGTGATTAGGTTCAAGCCAAAAGATATATGATCAATGGATGTGAATGTTTACAAGTTTCGGAATGATTTTCAGAAAGGATAGAATTTACTGTCAACAGAAAATTCACTTTGATTGTCAACTGATGAAGACTCATAATTAACCAGCTTAAATAAAATAGAAGTATGAAAATGATTTGTCAATCATCGAATAGATGAGAAAATCAATGGGTTGAGATGAGTGAATTGCAAGGATACACCGAAATACAACAGAGTTTAGTGTATCATTGTCTTAACACATAGTTGTATTAAGACTATTTTCAAGGATGAGTTAAATGAAAGACATACGTGGTTTTGAATAATTCATATGATAATGATTAGCGCAAGCTACAAGTTTATACCGATATCGCAAAATGATTCAATAATTACGGTGACTGAACAATTTTCACCGTTTTTATAATCAACTGAAAGCTTTTTGAAATTAAATTTTTGGATATTCCTTTCGAATAGGATTTTGATGATGATAAAACCAAATGAATATCATAGAATTTTCGATTAATGAAAGAAACTTTTTAGAAGTACACCGGAATATAATATGAATTTATGTACTCTTATCTTAACACATAATTGTATTAAGATTATGAACTAACAGAAAATAAATAAATAAATCCGTATATCAGATGTGAAAAGGAGATTAATTCAAACTGCAAATTTATTGCGACGCCACAAGGTGTCGTAGTAATCGAAATAGCGGTGACTGGACGAATTCACCATATTTTAAATAAAATGAAAGTTCAACGAAGTGAATCTGAATGTTTGTTTCAAACAATCTAGTGGGATTTTTGATTGAAAATGAAACAATTGAATAATGTTTTTCGATCAAAGATGATAAAGCAATAAATATTACAAAACGCTTGATTGATGATGTAAGAATCATTAAGATATACACTGAAATATGATATGAATTTGTGTATCATTATCTTAGCACACGATTTGCGTTAAGATGGCTTTTATAAGATAAACCAACAAAGCGGATTAAATAAATAATTAAATCCGTATATAATGTGTGCAAACGAGAAGCATAAATAGTTCTGCATGAAACGACTGATAGTAATTTAGCACAAGTTGCAAGTTCATACCAACACCATAAGGTGTCGTAGTGATTGAAACAAGGCAATAATAGAAGTGATCAAACAAGTATCACCGTGTTTTAAACGAAGGGTTTACAAAGTAAATCTGAATATTTGTTTCAAATAATTTTCATAGGATCAACAACTGAAAATAGAACGAATAAACAGTATTTTTGAGTGAAGAAGAAAGGTAATGAATATCACGAACTGTTCGCTCGATGGTGATAATAATACCTAAGCCTAAATAAAAGAGTTAGGAAGTTGCTATTAACTGGTAGCACACATGATAACATTTAGACTTGAACTTAAGAAAAGATGCCTTAGTATAAGCTTTGAGATAAGCTAAATACTTGTGTAAATAAAGTGTGATAGAATTTTTGGTATGCCATGAGAATGATAACTAGAACGTTGCAAGTATAATAAATAAGCAATAACACTTGACCACTGTTATTTCTTATTTATTGGTACTACTCTGTTTTAGAACATGATCCGTCATGTGAAGACTAATTTGCTTAGTCCTTGTTGAAAGTCATAATACACTTTCCAAATCATGATTTAAGAAAAATACTAATTATGGGAAAAATAAATTTCTTCTCCGGCAAGACTAGGTATGGTGTAGCAGACTCTCCAGTTTGTCCAGATATAAGAAGGTTACCTTTCCGGCGAGAACCGGATAAGACGGGGTATATAATATGTCAAACAAAGTGACAAATTTTCCTTAAATAGTATCATGATTTGATATCTGACTTGTTTTTAGAAATATGAATCTGTTAAATACATTAACCTTATGAAGGGTATGTATATTACAACATGTGAAATATATGATTATATAGATATGTATATCTATAAGGAAATCCAAAAAACTATAAGGATTGACAATTTGGAATAAAGCACAACCATATGTGTCAATAATAAATCTATATTCCTTTATCAAGAATCCCTTACATATATCGATATCAAACATTATTTCGTTTGATCATTCGTAACTTGAGCGACAATAATAATAATAGAAACCCATTAAGTTGGGACACCATCAAAAGTATAAAGAATTTCCAAAGCATTACCATAAATTATTAACGCAAGTAAGAAGCATGTAAAGTTGTGCTAGTGCACAAGAAAACATGTGAAACTTAAATTATACACAGACGTCGAAGTATATCACACACGGCTTTCAAGGCAAGACTTTTGGAAAATATAATTGGCATGACGACTCCAATACGAATCCTGTCAGTGGAAGAACTACTAATCAAAAAGCAGCACTTGGCCATATGATCCTACAAATGACATGAAATCTTGCTGAGGTACGATAGAACAAGATTTCACAACAATCGGTGCATAGTCTAATCCAATTCTTGACACTGCAAAAGAAGTCATATACCTTTACAATCCCCTATTTTATTTTATTCGACATTCCCTAGTAATGTCACTTAACGACGGTTATCACATGAAATTCCAGATAAAGTTCTTATATTTCTTTCATTGAAATCCTGACTTTTGCATATAATGAATTGACTTTCGCATTTCTACTTCCCCTAATGGTCATCATACCATAAGGATTTCTTTCATAGTAGCAAATATTGATCTATTTCATTTCTTGGTAAATCCACACGTTACACATGCACTGTTTGTTGCGCATGTGGTTCATTTGAGTTATGAAGACCATAGGAGGGCTTCATTCCAATTTGTTGTTTTATCAAAAGTTCAAATCTCATTTTTCTATACTTAATCTTTGCATTGTAAACCGCATTTTTGCAAAACAATAATTCTTTGATATCGAATCGATAAATTTATTAACTCGATTTTCTTTTCAGTAGCATACATGGTTTTTGTTGCGACCATGTCAGAACTTTCTTGGACTCGTTTTGTCTAAACCAATTACAATTGTTTGAACTTGCTCGCATTACGTATTCAATTGAAAGTCCCATATGATGAATTGAAGCCATCATATTCGAAATAATCCCAACAAGCACATCAATTCTCTTAAACCATAACATGCTTGTTTGATCTTCAACTTCATTGAATTGTTTCTTTTATCACGATCACCTTGTGGTGACGTTTTCACAAAGTTTGAAGCTTGCGCTAATCTCGTTGTTCGCACCATGTTCGGATTTAATTATTTAATTAATTATTGTGTATTGATATTAAATCCGTTTGTTCGATCTATGTATTATCAGTCTTAATATGTTAAGATAATGGTACCCTAGTTCGTGTTAAATATTTCGGTGTACCTCTTAACGGTTCTTTCACCATCGAGCGAACAGTTCGTGATATTCATTACCTTTCTTCTTCACTCAAAAATATTGCTTATTCGTTCTATTTTCAGTTGTAGATCCTATGAAAATTATTTGAAACAAATATTCAGATTTACTTTGTAAACCCTTCGTTTAAAACACGGTGATACTTGTTTGATCACTTCTATTATTGCCTTGTTTCAATCACTACGACACCTTATGGTGTTGGTATGAACTTGCAACTTGTGATAAATTACTATCAGTCAATTCATGCGGAACTATTTATGCTTCTCGTTTGCACACATTATATACGGATTTAATTATTTATTTAATCCGCTTTGTTGGTTTATCCTATAAAAGCCATCTTAACACAAATCGTGTGCTAAGATAATGATACACAAATTCATATCATATTTCAGTGTATCTCTTAATGATTCTTACATCATCAATCAAGCGTTTCGTAATCTTTATTGCTTTATCATCTTTGATCGAAAAACATTATTCAATTGTTTCATTTTCAATCAAAAATCCCACTAGATTGTTTGAAACAAACATTCGGATTCACTTCGTTGAACTTTCATTTTATTTAAAATACGGTGAATTCGACCAGTCACCGCTATTTCGATTACTACGACACCTTGTGGCATCGCAATAAATTTGCAGTTTGAATTAATCTCCTTTTCACATCTGATATACGGATTTATTTATTTATTTATTTACTGTTAGTTCATAATCTTAATACAATTATGTGTTAAGATAAAAGTACATAAATTCATATTATATTCCGGTGTACTTCTAAAAAGTTTCTTTCATTAATCGAAAATTCTATAATATTCATTTGGTTTTATCATCATCAATTGAAAATCCTATTCGAAAGGAATATCCAAAAATTTTATTTCAAAAAGCTTTCAGTTGATTATAAAAACGGTGAAAATTGTTCAGTCACCGCAATTATTGAATCATTTTGCGGTATCGGTATAAACTTGTAGCTTGCGCTAATCATTATCATACGAATTATTCAAAACCATGTATGTCTTTCATTTAACTCATCCTTGAAAATAGTCTTAATACAACTATGTGTTAAGACAATGATACACTAAACTCTGTTGTATTTCGGTGTATCCTTGCAATTCACTCATCTCAACCCATTGATTTTCTCATCTATTCGATGATTGACAAATCATTTTCATACTTCTATTTTATTTAAGCTGGTTGATTCTGAATCTTCATCAGTTGACAATCAAAGTGAATTTTCTGTTGACAGTAAATTCTATCGTTTCTGAAAATCATTCCCAAATTTGTAAACATTCACATCCATTGATCATATATCTTTTGGCTTGAACCTAATCACCTTGGAAACGATATCAGTTCATCTCATTCATTTAAAATATCCCGATTCGCTTCTTTGAAACTCTCAGTTAATTTCGAAAACGGTGAATTTATTCGGTCACCATAATTATTGAATTCTTACAGCACTTTGCAGTGTCTGTATAAATTTGTAGCCGTGCTAATACCCTATTCATACTTCATTCATTTGATTCATCATTTTTAATAGTCCTGATACAGTTATGTATTCAGACCATGATACACTAAATTCTTTTGTATTGTCCAGTGTATCCTTACCATTTAAGTAAACGATATTGATTTTCGGGTTGATCATTGACAAATCAAAATTTTTTTTTCATACTTCCATTCACAAATAGAGATTTACCAATTTAGAATCTCCCTCAATTGATCAAAGTAAGTTCTTTTCTGACATTGAATTCTATTGTTTCTACAAAAGTCAATTTATTTGAAAATTCATGCCTATCAAATATCTTTTTGATTCATGAGACTTGGTGAAACTTGTTAATATTATTATTTCATCCCATTTGGTCAAACATCAATTCCTGAAACCAAAGTTTTAAAACCATTGAATTCCAACTATCTTATGATATTCCATCCCAGAAACCATGATATATTAAAAGAAGTAACGTAACCCCAAGAAGATATCATTGTCCAAATCTCGAGGACGAGATTTAAAACAAGGTGGGGAGGATGTAACAACTCTCATTAAAATTATTATTTATTAAATTATTTTATCCAATAGGAAACCCTAATTGAGACCCCCAAGTGATTCTGCGCAAACCCTAAAATTTTCAGAACAATCAGAATCAGGATCAGGGCCCCTAAAACACAGGGGGGGGTATTCCCCACTTGACGATTATCCTTATAACTTACTGTCTAAATTGAAATTCTTCGATCCGTCGACTCAGCTGAGCTACAAACACACGTGGCAACCCTATGATGATATGTGGCCCGTCGAGCCACGCGACGCCCCCAGGGTGACCCCTCGCGTCACGCGAGGGGGTCAAATTATCAGTATAAATAGAGGGGTTTGGGAATTGAATTTCTGCGTTGGAACGACGAACAAATTCGTTATATACACGGAGTTATAGCCTTTTTACTACCAAACACACACATAAGCTCGAATTCTGCTACGATATAGGGTATTAACTCGATCGCTGCTACGATTCGATGCTCGATCGATTGAAACTATCCGATGAATGTTTAAGTGCTGCTCAAACACGGGTTTATACTTTGTCATTCATCGTGATTCCGACAAGATGTTTGAGTGTCGCCCGAACTCGGGCTATACTCTGTCATTCGTAGCGCCGCTAGATGTTTAAGTATTGCACTTTGTTATTCGTCGTGAGGGTTTAAATCTCGTGAGCTTATCGTAAAAGTTGTATTCAGTTACTTACCTAGTTTCGTGTGCATTATCGCTTAAATTAGTTTATCAGGCTTATCAGTAGACTAAACATTACCCCATACACTTACAATCAAAGTAGATGCTAATTCTCAGAAGAATTTGAATCACGAAGCTTGTTAAATCAATACTGCATGCTTATAATGTGAGTCATTCTCTTTTTTACCAAACTTGCTTTCAAAATCATGTTTGTTTTCAAAGTTCTAATTACAGGGATTAAGTCTTTGTAGTCTTCATTACAGCCGGTATGTGGGGTTTTGTATACATTACTTGTTAATCCATCACCATTAGACAACGAGATAGCCAAGGGGTGATATGACCATAGTCACAGACACCATTGGACAACGAGATAGCCAATGGGTGGTCGAGTGACAAATACCGTGGGTATATGGTTGACATGTATAGACATTGTAATCGCTCTTAATACTGTAAATTATAACTATGGGTCATTTTGTGCAAACTGAATGAACTCACTCAGTATTTCCTGCTGACAAAACCTTTTAAAAATGCATTTCAGGTAATTGCAGTAGATTGGAATAAGAGTTTGATACGGCACCAAAAAGGTTTACAGAAGTGGCTTGATTTATTAATTAAATTAAATTAACAAAAGTTGTTTTATGTAATCGGGTTTATCCCATATGAAAAGCTACCTTTGTAAAACATGAGTTTTATCCCATCTATTCAAATAAATAAAATCCGGTGTTTCAAACTCTGATATTTTTCCTAACTCACGGTCCTGATGAAATTTCCGCTGCAATACTTTCTAAATAACCACCGATACCACTTGGCTGCAGTTTCAAAACCTTCTTAATAACCCTTATACCTTTTTCCCTCAGTTCGACCCAAAACCTATACCAAACCCACCGATGAGTAATGAGAACCTAGCTGAACTCCGCCATTTTGGTGAGGAACTAATAGGTACAGGGAATAGGATCCGGGAAATAGGAGAACAAATCTCCTGGAAGTACGACGAGAGGGAACGTCGTTACTAAATTTCCAGCTAACAGGGATAGCATGAGGAGGTGTGGTGATAGTATATAATAATAAATAACAATCTTGTAAAATAGAAATAAAACTTCTGTAAAATAACAGTGTGTACGGATGCCTAATATAATCTATAAAAATGGAAGTCGAGAAATCGACAATTTTGGCTATACGTGTGTTGTAAAAATTTGTGTGCTTATGTGCAATTGTTTTGTTATATTTTATCGATTATTTGATACTAATAGTTTATATCTATAATAATTACTAGATGGAAAACGCTGGTAATGAACCATTAATGAAGTGAATCAATCTGAGCAAAATCAGGAAAATCAATTTATGACCAGGCAAGATATTGAAAATATCGTTGCTCAAGGGATAGCCAATGCTATTCCAGCAATATTGGCTGCTGCTCAGAAACCTGTTGAACCTTAACAAATTATTCCTAGTAAACGTACTCAAGAAGATAACTGCAGTAATAGCATAAACGGAGGCGGCAACCATACTAATCACGATAATGATCCACGGTAGGCCCCATTCCCTAAGAAAATGAAAGCTGCAATGCCTGGTTGCACTTACAAAGAATTTCTTGCTTGTAAACCAGTTGAATTTGCAGGCAATAAAGGGGCGACTGCAACACTACGTTGGTTAGAGAAAACCGAAGCAATAATTATGATAAGTAAATGTGCTGAAGAAGACAAGGTTATGTATGCTTCGCATCTTTTTAAAGAAGGGGCGTTAGAATGGTGGAATATGGCACTTCAAGCCAAAGGAAGAAATATAGCCTATGCCATGAATTGGGAAGAATTTAAGCAGTTAATGGAAAGAAAATTCTGTCCCGAGTATGAAAAGGAACAAATGGCAAATAAGTTCCTGAGCCATCGTATGGTGGGTGTAGACTGTCGAGGATATACTTCAACATTCTTCGAGTATGCGAGAGTGGTACTAACCCTGGCTTCGCCAGAACCGGTGCTTATTTCTCGTTATATTTGGGGATTGATTGGCGAAATCCGTAATATCGTTAAAGCTGCGAGACCTCGCCCTATAGACGATGCGGTGGAATTAGCTAACACCCTAACTGACGAACTGGTACGTACAAAAGAAGAAAATCGGAAGAAGGAATTGGCTCAGAAAATTACCCAAGGATTTCGTATGGGTAATAAAAGCAAGTTCAAGAGGAGGGGAATTGGGCAATCTTCCACTCCGCCTTTCTGCAGGAATTGCAGAAAGAAACATTTTGGAAAATGCAATGAAACCTGTAACTTTTGTAAAGCTATAGGACATCGTGAGGAAGATTGTAGGAAAAAGACCAGGATCTGCTATAACTGTGGAGAAATCGGGCATTTCAGAACCGAATGTCCCAAACTGGTCAAACCAGCAGACAACAAAGCTAAGACGACCGACGGAACTACTAAGAAGAATGCCAGAGCATTCCAGCTAACCACTCAAGAAGCAAAACTCATTCCCGATGTGATAGCTGGTACGTTCCTAGTTCACGATGTGTTTGCAAAAGTATTATTTGACTCTGGTGCAAACCAAAGTTTTATTAATACTTCATTTTGCCAAGCTCTTAATTTACCATTAACTAACCTTAGGCAGATTTTTACAGTCGAAACGGCAGATGGAAATTCTGTTAACATAGATAAGGTTTTACAAGAAGGAAAGATAGAACTTTTAGGCCATAAATTTTCTGCAAACCTGTTACCTATGAAATTAGCCGGATTCGATGTGGTGTTAGGAATGGGTTGATTAGTAGCCAACCATGCTAGAATTCTCTGTGATAAAAATTCCGTAGAAATCCATACACCTACAGGAGAAGTAATTTCAATCACAAGAGATAAACCTCGAAAGCCACTGAAATTTATTTCAGTAATGAAGTTGGCTAGTTATTCAATAAAACAAGAAGTAGTGTAGATTTCAGTAATCGTTAACACAAAAAGTAAGGAACTTAAGGAAATCGCAGTAGTCTCAGAATACCCAGATGTCTTTCCAGAAGACCTACCAGGATTACCACCCGATAGGGAGGTAGAATTTAGAATTCATCTAATTCCAGGAACTATACCAATAGCCAAAGCACCTTACCGGCTAGCACCCACTGAAATGCTAGAATTGAAAAAGCAATTAGATGAATTACTAAGCAAATGATTTATACAACCTAGTTCATCCCCTTGGGGAGCACCAATGTTGTTTGTGAAAAAGAAAGATGGATCAATGAGAATGTGTATTGATTATAGGGAATTAAATAAGGTTACAATTAAGAATCGATACCCATTACCTAAGATTGACGATCTTTTTGATCAACTCCAGGGAGCTAGGTATTTTTCTAAGATAGACATACGCTCCGGATACCATTAGTTGAAAGTACAAGAGGAAGACATACCTAAAACTACTTTCAGAACTAGGTATGGTCATTATGAGTTTACAGTCATGCCTTTCGGACTAACAAATGCTCCTGCAGCATTCATGGACATGATGAATCGGATTTGTAAACCATACTTGGTTAAATTCGTAATTGTCTTCATTGACGATATACTTATTTATTCCAAAAGTCAGGAAGAACATTGTGAGCACCTGCATGTACACTTAACTTTGTTAAGAAAGGAAAAGCTTTACGCCAAATTCTCGAAGTGTGAATTCTGACTACAAGAAGTGCAATTTTTAGGGCATATGGTTAATCACGAAGGTATTCACGTAGATCCTTCTAAAATAGAAGCAATCACCAAATGGAAGGTTCCGCAAACAGCTATGGAAATTAGAAGCTTTCTAGGTTTAGCTGGATACTATAGACGATTTATTAAGGATTTTTCTAAGATAGCTGTACCCTTGACTAAGCTAACCTGTAAAGCAGTTAAGTTTGAATGGGGACCTAGACAAGAAGAGGCTTTTAAGATTTTAAAGCAAAGGTTGACAAATGCTCCAGTTTTAGCCTTGCCAGAAGGAACTGAAGATTTTGAAGTATATTGTGATGCTTCAAAATTAGGATTAGGATGTGTGCTAATGCAACGCAAAAAGGTAATTGCGTATGCCTCAAGACAATTGAAGAAGCACAAGGAAAACTATACAACTCATGACTTAGAATTAGGATCGATAATTTTTGCCCTCAAGATCTGGAGACACTATCTGTACGGTAGTAAATTTACAATCTATACGGATCACAAGAGTCGAAGATATATATTTGAGCAGAAAGAGTTGAATATGAGGCAAAGAAGATGGATAGAAATCCTAAGTGACTACGACTGTGATATTCAATATCACAAAGGAAAAGCAAATGTAGTCGCAGATGCTTTAAGTCGTAAGTATCATGAAAAGCAAAAGCGAGTCTGTGCCCTTAGATTAAATCTACAGTTAGATTTAATGGAATAACTAAAGAAAGTTCAAGAAACAGCAATTGAAGAAGATGCTGAAGGAATGAAAGGACGGATAAAAGAATTAGAGCAAGGAAGTGATGGAATTTGGAGATTCCACAAGAAAAGAATTTGGGTACCTAGACAAGGAGAATTAAGAAATAAAATTTTAGAAGAAGCCCATAAATCTAGGTATACCATGCATCCAAGAAACAATAAGATGTACCAAGATTTAAGAAACAATTTCTGGTGGATAGGAATGAAAAAGGATATAGCTAAATATGTATCTAAGTGTCTTACTTGTTCACAAGTAAAGGCAGAACATCAGAAACCTTTGGGACTACTACAACCGTTAGAAATGCCGGTATGGAAATGGGAACTCATAACAATAGACTTTGTTACTAAGTTACCCAAAACCAGAAAAGGTAATGATGCAATTTGGGTAATTGTGGACCGATTAACCAAATCAGCTCATTTCCTACCCATTAAAGAAACCTTTAGCATGGAAAGGTTAGCTAAGTTGTATGTAGACGAAGTAGTATCCTTACATGGAGTTCCGCTCTCCATTGTATCGGATAAGGATAGTCGTTTCACTTCCCATTTCTGGACTAGTTTTCAGGAAGCAATGGGAACCCGACTAAATTTAAGTACTGCATATCATCCACAAACAGACGGACAAAGTTAAAGGACAATACAAACTTTAGAAGACATGATCCGCGCATGTGTGATCGATTTTGGTGGTAACTGGGATAACCACTTACCCTTAATTGAATTCTCCTATAACAATAGTTATCATTCAAGCATTGAAGCTGCCCCATTTGAAGCACTGAATGGACGTAAATGTAGAACTCCAGTTTGCTGGGCAGAAATAGGAGAAAGTCAATTATCAGGTCCTGAGATTGTGCAAGAGACCACCGACAATATAACGCAAATCAAAGAAAGACTAAAGACGGCTCGAGATCGTCAGAAAAGCTATGCAGACAATCGCCGCAAGCCGCTAGAGTTTCAAGTCGGAGACAAAGTACTTTTAAAAGTTTCTCCTTGGAAAGGAGTAGTACGATTCGGTAAGAAAGGAAAACTGAGTCCAAGGTACGTAGGACCATTTCCAGTATTCCAACGAATAGGACCAGTTGCCTATCGTTTACAACTACCAGAAGAATTAGCTGGAGTACATGATGTGTTTCATGTATCCAACCTCAAGAAATGTCTATCTGACGAATCCCTGGTAGTACCTCTTCAAGATATAGAGGTAAATGAAAAGCTGAAATTTGTAGAGAAACCACTACAGATAGAAGACAGAAAGATAAAGTTTCTCAAGCACAAACGACTAGTGCTAGTCAAAGTTAAGTGGAATTCAAAGAGAGGACCAGAATACATTTGGGAGCTAGAATCAGAAATGAAACGAAAATATCTTCATCTCTTCCAGTAAATCTCGAGGACGAGATTTTTATTAAGGTGGGGAGAATGTAACAACTCTCACTAAAATTATTACTTATTATGTTAATTGTCCAATAAGAAAACCCTAATTGAGAAACCCAAGTAATCCTGCATAACCCCTAAATTTTTCAGAACAATCAGAATCAGGATCAGGGCCCCTAAAACTCAAGGGGGGTAAACCCTAGCTTACGATTATCCACATAACTTGTTGTAGAAATCGAATTTATCATTTTCGTCAACTCAGCTAAGCTAGTTAGGGACGTGGCTACCCTATGGTGTAGGGTGACCCCTCGCGTCACGCGACGCCCCCACGTAGACCCTCGCGTCACGCGAGGGGGTCAAATTTTCAGTATAAATAGAGGGCTTTGGGATTTGCATTTCGGTGTTGGAACGACGTTCAAATTCCAATTATACGCTAAGATATCGTCCAAATACTACAAACACACACAAATCACGAAACGCTGCCGCGATAACAGCGTAATAACTCGATCGCTATTACAATTCAATGTCCGATCGATTGAAACTATCCAACGGATGTTTAAGTGCCGCTCAAATTGAGTTCATACTTTGTCATTCATCGTTAATTCGATGGATGTTTAAGTATTGCACTTTGTCATTCATTGGGAGGGTTTAATCTTGCAAGTTGTCGTAAATGCTGTATTAGTTACTAACCCAGTTCGTGTGCATTGTTATTTAAATTAGGTTAAACAGGCTAATCAATAGACTAAACTCCGCCCGCATAAATTTGCAATGTGAGTCATTCTCTTTTTACCAAACTTGCTTTCAAAATCATGTTTGTTTTCAAAGTTATAATTACAGGGATTAAGTCTTTGTAGTCTTCATTACAACCGGTATGTGGGGTTTTGTATACATTACTTGTTAATCCATCACCATTGGACAACGAGATAGCCAAGGGGTGATATGACCATAGTCACAGAAACCATTGGACAACGAGATAGCCAATGGGTGGTCGAGTGACAAATACCGTGGGTATATGGTTGACATGTAGAAACATTGTAATCGCTCTTAATACTGTAAATTATAACAATGCATCGTTTTAGACAAAAAGAATGATTCACTCAGTATTTTCCCGCTGACAAAACCTTTTTCAAACATGTTTCAGGTGATCTGTTGTGATCCAGGAAAAGTGCCGTGAAGCACTACAAGCTTAAGGAAGTGGCTCAATATAAAAAAATAAAGAAACATGTTTTGTAAAATAAAGATTTCCCAGTGAAATCACTTTATTGTAAATTACAGGGTTTTATCCCTAAATTATGTAATAAAGTAAACGGGCACTTTTAGTATTTAAAATCCTGTATTAAAGACTTTCGTTGTCGCCTAAATTAAATACCACGGGGTTCCTGTCCCGCGGCTCTTGACCGGGTCAAACCGGGGCTAGGGCCGTGATAGGAAAAGGTATATCAAAGAATTATTGTTTTGCAAAAATACGGTTTACAATGCAAAGATCAAGTAGAGCAAAACGAGATTTGAACTTTTGATAAAACAACAAATTGGAATGAAGCCTCCTATGGTCTTCATAACTCAAATGAACCACATGCGCAACAAACAGTGCATGTGTAACATGTGGATTTACCAAGAAATGAAATAGATCAATATTTGCTACTATGAAAGAAATCCTCATGGTATGATGACCATTAGGGGAAGTAGAAATGCGAAAGTCAATTCATTATATGCAAAAGTCAGGATTTCAATGAAAGAAATATAAGAACTTTATCTGGAATTTCATGTGATAAACGTTGTTAAGTGACATTACTAGGGAATGTCGAATAAAATAAAATAGGGGATTGTAAAGGTATATGACTTCTTTTGCAGTGTCAAGAATTGGATTAGACTATGCACTGATTGTTGTGAAATCTTGTTCTATCGTACCTCAGCAAGATTTCATGTCATTTGTAGGATCACATGGCCAAGTGCTGCTTTTTGATTAGTAGTTCTTCCACTGACAGGATTCATATTGGAGTCGTCATGCCAATTATATTTTCCAAAGGTCTTGCCTTGAAAGTCGTGTGTGATATACTTCGACGTCTGTGGACGTATATTTAAGTTTCACATGTTTTCTTGTACACTAGCACAACTTTACATGCTTCTTACTTGCGTTAATAATTTATGGTAATGCTTTGGAAATTCTTTATACTTTTGATGGTGTCCCAACTTAATGGGTTTCCATTATTATTATTGTCGCTCAAATTACGAGGTAGATGATCAAACGAAATAATGTTTGATATCGATATATGTAAGGGATTCTTGATAAAGGAATATAGATTTATTATTGACACATATGCTTGTGCTTTATTCCAAATTGTCAATCCTTATAGTTTTTTGGATTTCCTTATAGATATACATATCTATATAATCATATATTTCACATGCTGTAATATACATATCCTTCATAAGGTTAATGTATTTAACAGATTCATATTTCTAAAAACAAGTCAGATATCAAATCATGATACTATTTAGGGAAATTTTGTCACTTTGTTTAACATATTATATACCCTGTCTTATCCGGTTCTCGCCGGAAAGGTAACCTCAGTATATCCGGACAAACTGGAGAGTCTGCTACACCATACCCAGTCTTGTCGGAGAAAATTTATATTTCCCATAAATAGTATTTTTCTTAAATCATGATTTGGAAAGTGCATTATGACTTTCAACAAGGATTAAGCAAATTAGTCTTCACATGACGGATCATGTTCTAAAACAAAGTAGTACCAATAAATAAGAGATAATAGTTCCGCCGGAGGGGCCGGTACGAAATACACTTACAGGGTTGAGTGCTTCCTATACCATGTCACTTATATTAATGTATTAGCTACACATTAATTGATCTGTTTTTCCTTGTTGCTTCATACCAGTTACAATTACATACATACATACATACATACTTACAAAGGTTTTCAAGGTTTATTCGTGCACACCTACTAAACACATGAACTCGCTCAACTTTTGTTGATGTTTTCAAACTACATGTATTTCAGGAAATTAAATATGGATCTGGCGGGCGTTTGAGTTTCAAGGCATGTTGAGAATAAAAGATGTCATCCGTGTCTTAGAGTTTGGTTAGTGTGTCTTATCCTGGACGAGACACATCTTTTAAAACCTGGTTTTTAACTAAAGTCTTTTGATGAGTCCTTATGGAACTCTAAACAATTTATATGGTTTGTAACTCGGATTTTAAGTCTATGTTTCAAGACGATGATGATGTAATGTTTTAAAACTTAATCAATGGATGAACATCTTGGATCTATCATTTAGTTGTTTGTTATGGTTGAATGCAATGATATTAAGCAAGTCACACCAAATCACGCTTCCGCAAAAGTCGGGGTGTGACAGTTTGGTATCAGAGCTTCGATTGTAGCGAACTAGGATTCCTTCTCGAGTCTAGACTACAATGATTAAGGCTCTCACGAAAATGTTTTACAACATGATTTTCATTGCATACACGAAACGCCCAGATCTAGGGAAACAAACATTTCTACAAACAAAAGACACGAAACACATTTCAAAGTTTATGCTTATGATTTAGTTTGAGAGACTAGGAGTTCAGTCTGGGAGACTGGGAAGTTTAGTCTGAGGGACTAGGAGTTCAGTCTGGGAGATTGGGAAGTTTAGTCTGGGAGGCTAGGTAGTTTAGTCTGGGAAACTGTGAGTTTAGTCTGAGAGACTAGGAGGGATAGAAAGTTTCATGAAGAATAATATGAATACATGATTGCATGATAAATTACCTTTGTTTGCATACACTAAGTGTTAGTAATTACTATGGATATACATGCTATGACTATTATGTACCGGCACACATGTCACCTTCTTTAGAGAGCGAGTTGTCAGATGTTGACGACCATATGGCCACCGCCACAGATAATGAGACTGCACCTGCGCTAGAGATATTTACGTCAGACACTAAGAGTGACCCTGGCATGCTGACCAAGGACGAGGACGACTTTCAACCATTCGCGCTACCAGATCTTGGTGATGATTTACCCTTGCTGATGGCTCCCCTGATGAGGATTCTTTTGTCACTCTTGTTTCGGTCCTGAGCCTATCATGACTCCAATCCACGATGCCGTACCTCTCGTATTCATCCCTCCCGAGGATCTGCCTTTTTGATGATTTGTTTGATTATGACGTTGATTTGTTTGTTGATGATCCTCCTGTTGACACCCAGGGTGATGGAGAGATAGCTGAGGATGTCGTTGCTATGCTACCTCCTGAGATTCCTGCCATTGAAGTATTCTCTGCTTCCATTTTACACTCGATTTCAGACTCCTTTGAGTCTGTGACATCTGCAGCCTTATAGACAGTCGGATTGCAGCTTTCTACTACTGACTCGGACAACAACACCGCTATGTCTGCCGCACTATCACCTGCTCGGGATCCCAAACTTCCACACGACACAGAGCCTGTTCCTGAGCTAGCTTATGTTCCTTTAGGGTCAGCCTGATGATGCGCCTATTGATCTTTAGCTGATTTCTAATCCTGTCTATGTTCCGTTTGAATTACTAGATATTACACTCCTTATTTCCGACCCAGTACCTGTACCTGTCGATCTTCCTTCTGTCGAGACATTTTTTCCTGCACCTGCTGATGTGTGTAAAATGCAACATATAAATTACATCAAATGAGGCATAAAACTAACCCTTTTTAAGTACTAATGTTGGAAAAAGTGTATTTTTGTCTTCCTTTTGTATTTTCAGGATTAAATGAGCTCAAATTAACAAAAGAAGCAAAAAGACAGCTAAATCTAACATAAATACAAGAAAAAGAACAAAAGTGGATTGCCCGATACCTCGACAGCATCCTCCCAAACAAAACAGAGAAGACAGAAGACTGAACACGCCCCGTGCTCAGCGAGCACGGGGCCGTGCCCAAGAAGCAGCAGAAAAGACAAACCTGTAGAAGCTTCTATTGCTCACCACGGGGCCGTGCCCAGTGAACACGGGGGGCGTGCCCAAAGTACTGCAGGCGCATTTATTGTAATTGCGAATTACAATTAATGAAGAGAGATAGTATCGACGGGCACGGGGCCGTGCCCAGGCTTCTGTTCAGCCTATAAATAGGAGTGCTTGGATCCATTGCAACTCATCCCTTGGCACACCACCCCTCTCACACTTCATCCACCACCCACCACCATTACAACACCATCATCCACCACCATCATCCATTGTCCATCATAGAGTGTGTGAGTCGTCTCGGGATCCAAGATTGATCGTAAGAGTTCTTGACAATCAAGGCCATGTTTACCTAAGTCTCTTACATCACTTGGTGAAGACAAGTGTTTAGTATAATACTTTTTATTTTTAATCTTTTGCACTTCTTAATTGGTTTTGTATTAATTGTAACAACTGTCACTAAAATCCATAATTAGGATGGTAATTAGCTATTAAGAAAACCCTAATTGAGAAACCCAAGTAATTCTGCACTAACCCTAAAATTTCCAGAACAATCAGAATCAGGATCAGGGCCCCTAAAACTCAGGGGGGGCAAGACCCTAGTTACGATTATCTAAATAACTTGCTGGCCGTTTTGAATTTTACAATTTCATCAACTCAGCAAGCCTAGTTAGGGACGTGGCTACCTATAGAAACTAGGTTACCCCTCGCGTAGCGCGACGCCTATAGGGGTACCCCTCGCGCTACGCGACGAGGTCAAATTTCGTGTATAAATAGTAGAGGTTGGGACTTGAATTCTGGCACAAAATCGACGTTAAAAGTCGAATTATATACGGAGTTATGCTCTGTTTACCACAATTAACAGACACAAACCTCAAAACGCTGCCGCAATCAGGGTAATAACTCGATCGCTATTACGATTCAACGTCCGATCGATTATAACTATCCAACGATAGTCCAGGTGCTGCTCAATTGAGCTTGTACTTTGATTATTCGTCGTGATTTCGACTTGAATATTAGAGTGCTGTTCGAATTCGGACTATGCTCTGTTATTCGTTGTGAATCCGATTGAATTATCGAGTATTGCACTGATTAATCGTTGTGAAGGTTTAATCTCGTGAATTGTCGTAATTGCTGTATTAGTTACAAACCCGTTTGTGTGAATTAGGCTAATCAGTAGACTAGACTCTGCCCAAATTGAATCAGCAGTATATCAAGGATATCTGTAGACTAAACTTTGGCCGTAGAAATCTGCAATGTGAGTTCATTTCTCTTTTCTCACCGTTTGTAAGTCCATACCCTTTTATCACAGTTTTATCACTTTTTGTGAAACAATTATATTACAAAATGCTTTCTAAAATCCTAAATGGTTACCAGTTATACTTACAGTGATTAAGTTATTATATTTTACTGGTATGGGAGGTATTATACATTATTTGATTCTCGTTACTACTACCCAGAAGGTTAGCATGACCACAACTAATATTATTCTTAACATTAAATTATTATGTATAAATCTAAATGGTGCATAGTCAAATATAATTTTAGTCAGGTTACTATACACTGATATTACAAATTAGAGAATTAATATATTTTGATAAGTTATAATAATTGACATAACATGTCATTATTCTGAATTGCATGAATTAGTGCTAGAGGTATTATATATTGACAAAGTAATAAGACATCATTATGTCCAAAGTCACTAGCTGAAAGAATGATCAGCAGTGATCTGTCCAAAGACACTAGTTGAAAGAATGATCAACAGTGTTATAATTAAAATCACTAGTTGAAAGAATGATCAACAGTGATAATGACCAGAAGCACTAGTTGAAAGAATGATCAACAGTGCCATGAATAGAATCGCTAGTTGAAAGAATGATCAACAGCGACATGACCAAAGACCTTAGTTGAAAGAATGATCAACAGTGTTATGAACAAGTGATATGGTCAGAGTCACTAGTTGAAAGAATGATCAACAGTGATATGACCCAGTCATAGGAATTGCCTAATGATAGATAAATTGAATAACAGTAAAGTATAGTTATTTGATTAATTCACTATTGTATGAAAGTAAACCAATGAGTGATATTATTGCTGGTATATTGGAATTGCCATTATGTGACAAAATACTGATTGAGTAAGGTAAATGCAAATAAATATAAAACCTTAATACTGTAAGGTATAACAATATATTTGTATAAAAATGGAATGAATTCACTCAGCATTTCCCGCTGACAAAATCTTTTTCAAACATGTTTCAGGAAATTATCATAAGGCTGGATACGGCACTAAAAGGCATCAAGAAATGGCTTATTAAAGAAATATTGTTTTATAAAATAAAACTTATTTTTTTTTAAAATAAGGATTTATCCCATCTATTTAAATCAAATCCGGTGTTTTCTAAACTCTGATATTTTCCCTAACTCACGGTCCTGATGAAAATTCCGCTGCAATGTTTTTCAAAAATAATCACCGGTACCACGGGACTGCTCACGGCACCCGATTCCGTCCAGGGTGGGTCGGGGGTCGTGACATTAATGACTTTAATAACTAGTTTCTTATGTTGAAGGTGATTCTTCCTTATCGTTTGTCCGTGGTGTCTTGGCATTATTTTACTGTCTATATAAAATAAAAGATTTTCACCATTCATATCTCCACGGTCTATGTGGAGGTATGTTGGCTACCTGGTCAGGGGTTAAGGGAACGGTTTGGTAAGGGTCTTGCCCTAGTTCAGCGTTTAGAGGTCTTGCAAGGGACCTGGGTTAAATTTAGTAGGACCTCCTTCAATACCCATAGGTATTGGATGGCGGGGGTCCAAACTCTTTGATCCCCTCATAAGTTAACTACTATTAATACTATAACCCGGCTGTTTAGGACTGTATCTCTGCTGACTCAGACTACTTAGTCGAGGGTAACGTTACCTCCAAAAGAGGGGCTTACCATTATTTGCATTAATAACTTAATTAATTGTCTTTCCATAATCCGACCCTTTAGGATTGTATCCTTGCTGACTCAAACTACTGGGTTGAGGGTAACGTCGCCTTCAAAAGAGGGGCCTACTATAATAACTAAGATAATCTCTTAAACAAGTGCAAAATTGCGAAAATAATCAAAGGTTATACTAACACACGAGTCGGATCCAAGTGATTCATCTTGTCTATCTGTTTTTATTTTTATTTTATTTTTCAGCATTTAGTTAGTTTTATTTTCTTAGTTTAAAAATCTTTTTCTAACATTTTGATTTGATTAGACGTTGAGGATAAACCGGTACTAAAAGCTCTTGTGTCCTTGGACGACCTCGGTATCTTACCAACACTATACTACGTCCACGATTGGTGCACTTGCCCATATGTGTGTTTAGTGTTAGTAAATATCGTGTTTTATAAATTTAAAACTTGGCTAAAGTGTAAAAAGGGCTTAAAATATATACCTAAAACATATTACACTATACACGCATCAAGTTTTTGGCGCCGTTGCCAGGGACACAAGGATTTTAAGAAAGTTAGGAATCAACGGCCTAATCATTTTTTTTTGCTTTTTTTTTTATTTTTTTTAGGATTTTCTTAAATTTTCAGCTTCTGCAGAACTCAGCACGGGTCGTGCCCACTGAACACGCCCCGTGCCCAATCATTGGAACTGACAATTTTGTTTTAAGTCAGACAGTAAGCTGAACACGGGGCCATGTTCACTCAACACGCCCCCATGCCCAAGATTCAGTTACTGAAAACAAAACCGTAAGATCCCGACGGTTGGTAATTTCTGACACAAAAATGAGTGATAATGATTTTTTTTACTTTTGGCACTCTTATGGTACGTGGTGTCAATTATGTGGAGGCAAACATAAAAAATTAGAATGTTACTTTCTAAATTATAAGCCCCACTATATAGACCCACCGTCTCCCTATAACCTTAAGAGGGGCGAAAGTAAAAATAATCACTATCTCTCCCTCGAATCCGCCCAACCAGATATTCTAGGAGAAATGCTCCTTGACGAGTTATTTCAACTAGAAAATCTAGTTCTAAATTGGTTAAGAGAGCTTAGGAAGGATTTCATTAATCCATCCCAAGACAATGACCATGAAGAAGTGTTGGGATCGCATTCCAACAACCTCGTTGCTCCAAAAAATACCTTCAATTCTAGCGAAAACATGGACGATAGTCGTCCCTGTGCTGATTGTGCCGTGAAGGACTCTCCATCGACTTCGTTCGGTGCATACATAGCATATACCTTCTTTAACGAGAGCCCGGAAAAGGGTTGGACTTGTCCACCTACACATAGCATAGGAATCACCCTCACCGACAACCTCTTGCGTTCTCGTCTTAGTCTAGGACAACTAAGGTATCTTAGGCACTTTGGGGTTGTTCCATCCAGTAAGGAACCACCCGATCCGAATAGATTCCTTAGAAATAGACGAACTTCATAATCAGCCCCTCGACACGGGGCCGTGTCCATCCAACACGCCCCGTGTCCACCAAAAGATTCCCTTCTGACTTTTACGTCAGAATACAGACAAACTGTGTTAGGATTCTATCTGCACATGGGGCCGTGTCCAGCCGACACGGGGCCGTGTCCAGCACGCTGTCGTTTTCTATAAATGAAGCCAAGAATTCTGCACATTTGGACCATCTAAGAACAGAGATTTGAAGGAATCTTCTCTCAACTATCCTAGGTATGTTCTAAAAGAAGTTTCCAACAACCCTCTTGTCCTTTCCTCTTTTATCCATTTCCTCTTCTTCATCTTTCTCCAAAAACCTCCATTAAAGTTTGAGAATTCAAGCTTTATGGCAAGAAATATTGAGTTTTGTTCAAGGAATCTTGTTAAAAATAAGTTGTATAACATTGTTTTAAGTTACTATGGATCAAAAAGGCTTCACAAGTTAGAAAAATAACTTAAAACTTCAAGATTCCTTGTTTCAAAATTCTGCAGAAAGGTGAACACGGGGCCGTGCTCACTGAGCATGGGGCCGTGTCCAAGATATTGTTTCATTAAAATAAGCTGTTTTCAGTTTATTTTCACAGAATGTCAAGTGAAAACAGTGAAACATCGTCAGTGCATTCAAGAAACAGTAGAAGTGGAAGAAGGCCTTCCATTGAAGCTACCCTTGTACACTACGTCATGGCGCTACGGGAAGCAATCGATGAAATGACTTCGGTAGAGGAGGTCCTGATAGACTGTATAAATTATCTTACGGTGGGGCTGGAAAATAGTTTCAAGAAATTAACCTCTTGCACCAGAGGTTAAATATTCTTGTAACACCTCCCATGGAACCCATCCTCCCTCAAGAGGATTGGAACCTAGCACTTGGAGTCAATAACCCTACCGGATGGGATGATATTCCGGCGGAGCCTCCTCTTGGAGATTTGCAAGAAGTCCCGGTGGAAGTCGCACCTCCTCAAACCGATGCCAACGAGCCCCCCTTTCTCCTCCCGAGGGAGATAGAGGAATGGCTCGCCGACATATGAGGAGTCCATAACCGGAGAAAGGAGTTCTATGAAGCCACATTCAACCGAGACTACTATCTTCTCGGAAATTTTGCTAATTAGAATAACTTGTAGGCT
The DNA here is from genome assembly GCF_002127325.2 of Helianthus annuus. Taxonomy (NCBI): domain Eukaryota; kingdom Viridiplantae; phylum Streptophyta; class Magnoliopsida; order Asterales; family Asteraceae; genus Helianthus; species Helianthus annuus. The sequence continues at coordinate 146,102,945 of NC_035436.2, forward strand.
AGGGCTCCTTGGGTTAAAGCTTCTTGTGCTTACTTATCTAACTTACTAGTACTTTAGGACTATGTAATTCTCTCTATGAATTTAATGAAATAATGGTTTTAAGGTTTGGATGATGTTGAAATAAATAAAACACACTCATGGTGGTCAAGGATAACAAGGGAAACGAGAAACATGGCCCATGCACGAAAACAGGGCCATCCGACAACAATTTCTTCATTACAGTAAGCTCAGCACGGGCCGTGCCCAGCCAACACGGCCTCGTGCTGAACATCTTGCAGACAAATGCCCAGTTCAGGTAACTGGACACGGGTCGTGTTCACTGAACACGCCCCCATGTCCAGGCTTCTGTTTCTTTTCTTAAATTGTTGTTACTGGCACCTGAACACGGGGTCGTGCCCGGTCACCACGGGGCCGTGTCCAGACTACCAGTAACATAAAATTTTGCTTTTAACACCATTTTACACATTCAATCAACCTAAAAATTTATTTTTGGGACACATTGAGGACAATGTGTAATTTAAGTGTGGGGGGATGCTAAAACCTTGAATTTTACAAGTCCTAATAACAAGCCTTACACAAAACTCTATTGGAACCGCTAATCACCCCAAATTCTTTTTTTAAAATTTTCATTTTTTTTACTTGTCAAAGTTTAAGTTGGGATCCTAAGTTTAACAAGGTTATATTTTTATAAGTTTACAACCGATAGCGTCGTGATAAAAAGAACCAACATAAGAAAATTATGAAACGGCATGACAAGCTTAGTTAAAATTTGATTATATATACTTGATCACATAAAAACCCATTCCCACAAAAGTGAGTTTTGAGCCTTTATTGAGCATACAAATATACATCTTTACGCTAAATGCTCATTTTTTCGTTTCTTGTGTGAATAGCCGCTTGGTTCTTACGACTCTAGAACTTGCCACGACAATTCACTCCCGGTCCTTACCAACTTAAACCCAAGTAAGTAAATGATGGAGGCATTAGGACTAACCCTTTTTCTTTCAACACCATTATTTTTATTTTTCTTTTCACCTACCTAAAAATTCCCCCTAGTTAACCCCTTTGAGCCTAAACCTTTTCATTTCTTAACCCAAAACCTTTTTTACCCACCAAAAACCCTTTTTTACCTTTTATTTTAGTAACAAGCTCGGTTTTCGTGTGACTATGAAAACAAAATATATTTTACAATGAAGTTGGAAATAAACAAACAAAGCTCCTCAAACAAAAGTTTGTTTGAATAAATACTTCATTAAAAAAATAGAAAGTCACAAAAACAAAATGTTTTATGAAAACCGACGCTTCTTACGCCTTTCGCCCTTTTCTACTAACCACTAACCCAACTACCCACCTTTAGCCCAAGCCTAACCCTTCACCCAAAAAGTCCTCTTGATATTTAAAATGGTATAAAGTTAAAAAGGAGGAGAATTGATTGCTTGGCAAGCTTATGGTAGGAATAAGTTCCATGCCGCTCTCGAGTGATTCACTAAAAATACACCTTCGGCCGAGTGTGAGTGATTTCCCCCGTGAGGTATGTGAACCTGTATATAAATGGAATTTTAGAAAGGCATGTTATGCCTTAATAAATAATTTATCTTATGAAAAGTTTTTAATAAATCATGACGAACAGGATTGTAAATAAGTAAAAATAAAACCTAAACAATCTTGGAAAATCCCGACACTCTATGACAAGCCCAAAACCTTCTCTTCTACCCATTCCATTTGGGAGTGTAAGCCACATATTAAAGAGTTTTGCTTGAGGACAAGCAAAGATTCAAGTGTGGGGATATTTGATGTGTGTAAAATGCAACATATAAATTACATCAAATGAGGCATAAAACTAACCCTTTTTAAGTACTAATGTTGGAAAAAGTGTATTTTTGTCTTCCTTTTGTATTTTCAGGATTAAATGAGCTCAAATTAACAAAAGAAGCAAAAAGACAGCTAAATCTAACATAAATACAAGAAAAGGAACAAAAGTGGATTGCCCGACCCCTCGACAGCATCCTCCCAAGCAAAACAGAGAAGACAGAAGACTGAACACGCCCCATGCTCACCGAGCACGGGGCCGTGCCCAAGAAGCAGCAGAAAAGACAAACCTGTGGAAGCTTCTATTGCTCACCACGGGGCCGTGCCCAGTGAACACGGGGGCGTGCCCAAAGTACTGCAGGCGCATTTATTGTAATTGCGAATTACAATTAATGAAGAGAGATATTGTCGACGGGCACGGGGCCGTGCCCAGGCTTCTGTTTAGCCTATAAATAGGAGTGCTTGGATCCATTGCAACTCATCCCTTGGCACACTACCTCTCTCACACTTCATCCACCACCCACCACCATCACAACACCATCATCCACCACCATCATCCATTGTCCATCATAGAGTGTGTGAGGCGTCTCGGGATCCAAGATTGATGGTAAGAGTTCTTGACAATCAAGGCCATGTTTACCTAAGTCTCTTACATCACTTGGTGTAGACAAGTGTTTAGTATAATACTTTTTAATTTTAATCTTTTGCACTTCTTAATTGGTTTTGTATTAATGACTTTAATAACTGGTGTCTTATGTTGAAGGTGATTCTTCCTTATCGTTTGTCCGTGGTGTCTTGGCATTATTTTACTGTCTATATAAAATAAAAGATTTTCACCATTCATATCTCCACGGTCTATATGGAGGTATGTTGGCTACCTGGTCGGGGGTTAAGGGAATGGTTTGGTAAGGGTCTTGCCCTTGTTCAGCGTTTAGAGGTCCTTCAAGGGACCTGGGTCAAATTTAGTAGGACCTCCTTCAATACCCAAAGGTATTGGATGGCGGGGGTCCAAACTCTTTGATCCCCTAATAAGTTAACTACTATTAATACTATAACCCGGCTATTTAGGACTGTATCCCTGCTAACTCAGACTACTTAGTCGAGGGTAACGTCACCTACAAAAGTGGGGCCTACCGTAATTTGCATTAATAACTTAATTAATTATCTTTCAATAATCTGACCCTTTAGGATTGTATCCTTGCTGACTCAAACTACTGGTTGAGGGTAACTTCGCCTTCAAAAGAGGGGCCTACTACAATAACTAAGATAATCTTTTAAACAAGTGCAAAATTGCGAAAATAGTCAAAGGTTATACTAACACACGAGTCGGATCCAAGTGATTCATCTTGTCTATCTGTTTTTATTTTTATTTTATTTTTCAGCATTTAGTTAGTTTTATTTTCTTAGTTTAAAAATCTTTTTCTAACATTTTGATTTGATTGGACGTTGAGGATAAACCGGTACTAAAAGCTCTTGTGTCCTTGGATGACCTCGGTATCTTACCAACACTATACTACGTCCACGATGGGTGCACTTGCCCATATGTGTGTTTAGTGTTAGTAAATATCGTGTTTTATAAATTTAAAACTTGGCTAAAGTGTAAAAAGGGCTTAAAATATATACCTAAAACATATTACACTATACACGCATCACCTGCACCCGCTGATGTTGCTCCTTTCCTCCTGTAGAGTCCGACGTCCAACGCAACGGTTTGCCTATTGTTTTCGTTCAAGACGTACCCGCACCCCGACCAGGGGAAGGTACCTTTGGTCAACACCAGCGTGATGGTCCTTTTGTATCAGCAGCTTTTCCACATATCCTTCAGGTTGCACTGTTCATTTCTTCACTGCTGGACGAGCCATTCTAATGGTCCCTACCATACACTAAGCTGATTTCAGACCCCTACCATCCCTCACATTTTGGGGGCTACACACGGGATGAGTTGCTCTTGTCACTACAACTACAGTTTGAGGTTTTGAGTTATAGATTTTTGGAGCCTGAGCTGACACCACGTCCTCCACCCTGTCTATGCCAGTATACTTTGATCCTCCACGTTCATCACCGTCTTCTTTTGCACTCTCACATGCTGCTCTTACACCTTCCCTAGGTGTTGATGCTCGTTTCTTTTCTATCGAACAGCAGATCAGTTAGTTATTTCGCAGTGTATACAAGCTCGAGAAGGAGCTCGCACATGTTAGCAGTTTGCTTTCCTTCCCTCCTCCACCTCAGTCACCAGTATAGTTGGTTTCTGGATTTATGCGGATTGCATTACTTTTAAGTAAAGACATTACTAATGAGCCGAGATTGTGGAGACTTTTGAAGACCACTTTTGACTACGTAATTTTGATACATTGATATATTTATTGGACAAGGGTAGGGTGACCCTGTGTCCCTTTTGATATGATACACTTTGTGAACACGGTGACTGTGGTCGGTAAATAATGAAAGCTCAGTCGCTATGTTCTCACTAAGCACGTTGTTGATCTGCATGTTTGTGCTATAACTGTAATGCTACGTGCTTGCTTGTTATATTCTCATTAAATATGTTCCTATCTACAAGTTTGTGCTATAATTGTGATGTTATATGATTGTTTGTTATAACGACTGTGTATATACATGTATGTAATACACCTCCTAGGTCTTAATTGTTATGTAGATGCTTATGTGCCCGTATCCTTATGACCTATCCGATCTTCTTCTTAGAAGATGTCGATTCAAGGGAACACTGATACCAATAACCCCCTGCCGACGACAGAGGCAGAATTACAAGAGCGCATCTCACAGGCCATCGCACAGCACGAGGCCCTTCGCTCCAAACGCAGCGGAGGTACCTCAAGAAATAACCCACCCAACGGTAATGTTTAGTCACTTAAGAAACATTACAAAACGTTTGGACATTTCCAAGTGTGCTTTGCTAATGCCTTACATAAATGATGTTGCTTATGTCGCAGGCTGCACCTACAAGCAGTTCTTGGGCTGCAAGCCCCTGGATTTCGACGGCACTGGGGGTGTCGTAGCCTTCGTGCGCTGGATTGAGAAGACGGATTTTGTTTTGCGGTTGAGAAAATGCGCCCCAGAGCATCAGGTCACGTACATTTCCGGACTGCTTCAAGATGGGGCTCTGTCATGGTGGAACCTCCAGGTTCAGACGTTGGGCGAGGCTGCTGCGTATGCTTTGACGTGGGACGAGCTGAAAGAGCTGATGCACAAGAAGTATTGTTCGAGGGCAGAAATCCAGAAGTTGGAGACTGAATTTTGGAACTTGGAAATGGAAGGTTCAAAGATAGCTGAGTATGTGCAGATATTCCATGATTTGTCTCGTGTTGTCCCCTACATGGTAGAACCAGAGTTTAAAAGGATCGAATGCTTCATCGAGGGATTGGCACCTCAGATTCTAAGCCTGGTTACAACATCTAAACCTCCAACAATCACCGATGCTATCGACTTAAGTGTGACGCTCACTGAAGAAGCGGTTAGACTAGGAAAATTTTCAATCTCTGAAGAGAAGAATGAGACTCCTGTGGAGCCATCTGGAGATAACAAGAGAAAGTTCGCAAACTTCAAGCAGAGTACTCAGGCGAATGGCAACAACAAGGCCAAAAGAGGAAAAGAGTACATGGGTAAACTACCGAAATGTGACAAGTGTCGACGTTATCATACCGAGCGATGTAAAGATGGAAAGTGTGACAACTGTGGCAAGGTGGGGCACTGTAAGGAAACGTGTTGGCATAAGACGAGACGTGGAAAGAAAGGTCAAGGGTATTTTAACTGCGGCGACGCGGGGCACTTTAGGAAATATTTCCCAAGGGAGATTAAACAAGATCGTGGAAGAATGTCCAACACCTAAGCTAGGGAAGCTTCGACGTGGTAATTGGGATGGACTGGTTGTCGAGCAATCAAGCGAAGATTGTTATCCGCATCCCGACGACGAACGGAGAAACGATCATGATTCATGGAGCAGGATACGCCCCTACGGATTATCAATCATTGAAGACACGAAAGTTTTCGCGCAAAGGATGTGTTGCCCTCTTGACTCATGTCGTGGACAAAGAAGCCAAAGAACCTAAGCTCGAAGATATCCCTGTGATAAGGGAACATCCTGAAGTCTTCCTCGAAGACTTGCCTAGAATACCGCCCCAACGACGAGTCGAATTCCATATTGACTCTGTTCCGGGCGTCGCGCCTGTAGCCAAGGCACCCTATCGACTTGCACTTCCTGAGATACAGGAATTGTCAACGCAGCATTAGAAGTTGCCAGATTCGGGATTTATAAGGCAAGCTTTTGCCCTAAGGAGTTTCAGTACTGTTCGTCAAGGAGAAGGACGATGATTTTCAAATGAGCATCAACTACCAGAAGCCGAACAAGCTAACCAACAAGAGTCGGTAACTCTTGCTGAGGATTGATGAATTATTTATTTAACTAACTACAAGGATCCAACTACTATCCTAAGACTGATCGTTGATCGAGTATCATTGGCTATGAATTTAGTATAAAAGCGTACCAAAGTACAGTGAGATAGCAACTTGTTTTAGACATACACTAAAATTGTGTTTCCTACACTATGCACAAAACAGTTTTACACAGAATACGAAACTTTGAGAATCTAGAAAACATGTACTTAAGACCTTTGGGAACTGAGGTCAAAACTCATTAAAGGATTATCGCATGGAAACTATGCTTATTATCTAGAGCAAACCCCATTATTCTGACATATAAGCTATTTCATTTAGCCAAACAAATAAAATACTCAAATTTCTCATATTGAAATTTCCACTTTTGCTTCTAACGAGCAGATTTTTACACCTTTACTCTTCTTAATGGTAGTTACATCGCGTCAATTTTCTTCACTAGAGCAAACACTCAATTGCTTTGGTACTTGGTCATTTCTTCACTTTAGCAAATACTCATTATTTCATTCCTTGGAATTCATATGTCACGCATGCACCAATTGTTACGCATGTGCTTTCGTTTCGGAAAAAGCGTTTCGTCATAAGTTCAAATATTAATTGCTAAAGCTAATTATTAATTTGTGATTCAAATGACCTACATTATTGCATATATTGGCTCCTTTGTTATCAAGCCAACACACTTTCTTGAAACTTCTTTTCTTTCAAGTTACATACATGGTTTATCTTTTATTTTGAGTCGTAGTAGACTTGTTTGGTCTACGACTCCATTAAATCGTTTGATTGATTTCGACACCTTGTAGTGATGCCTTCACTAAATTTGAAGCTTGCGCTAATCTCGTTACGCACCTCATACACGGATTTGATTGTTTACTTATTGACTTGCTCTAAATCCGTTTTGCTCACCATGATTAAAGCAGTCTTAACACAGTTGTGTGCCAAGACAAGGGTACATAAGTTCATTTTATATCATCCAGTGTACCTCATAACTGTTCTTTCATTATCAATCAAATGCCTTGCAGTATTTATTGCTTTTCATCTTCAATAAAAAACAGTAGCTCTTTGATGTTCTATAATCAATTGAAAAATCCTACAATGCCATTTGAATCAAATTCTCAGGATTGCTTCATTTCACTTTCATTTGAGTTCAAACACGGTGAACTTGTTCGGTCACCGCTATATTTGAGTTATGTCATTACGACACCTTGTGGTGTTGGTGCAACTTGTAGCTTATGCTAATCATGATCAACCGTTTCACTCGATACTACGCACATTTTTGTTTGACTTGTCATTCAAACATTCTGGATGCAACTATGTATTAAGACAATGATACACCAAGTTCGATTGTATTTCATTTCGGTATATTCTCACGGTTCAATAATGTCAACATACTAATTTTAACCATTTATTTATTCGAAAAATGACAGATCATTTTCATGATAGTATCATATCCGAGTTGTTGATTTTGAGTTCATATAACGGATGTTATTGTTTCTGAAAACTCATTTGCATACTATGACCAATTGTTTGAAATTCTATTGGTCAAAATTCTTTTGTTGCACCCCTGTTAACTATATTAAACTAGACTATACATCTATACGTCTTGTATCTTTTGACATCAAATCCTAAAACACATACCTTTTACCGTCAGGTACATACTGTTGTAATAAGTCCTTGGGTCCACCAGATTCGAATAGGATCTGATTCGATTTCGTGGTTAAGCACTTTGGTAATATTCATATTCATACACGCATAAGGCAACCCTAAGAAGCTAATGTGGTTTAAATTTCGAGGACGAAATTTTTTAACAGGGGGAGAATTTGACAACTGTCAAATTTGCGTGCATCCGTACAATTATTAAATGATGATTAGTGCTTAATGACTGTGCTGAATTACAATTAAATGCTTGTATTGCTTTCTGATCATTATCATTATTCATACATGTGCATCAGATATTGCAAATGACATAACATTACTACATGCAAACTTTATTGACTTAGACGATGCATGAAACACAGTTAGCACAGTTATCAGACAAATCAGAAAAATGCTGACAGAGTTTAGCAGATAGACAGACATTGTGTTGAGACATAGAATGAGCCAGAAACCAAATATTACCCTGTGTGGTGTGTAGGAAAGTGAGGATCACAAAACTGCCTTCCTAGCGATAGTTTAAGTGCCGGAAAGTGCCTAAAAACTCTTGTACACTGCAGAATTCAGCAATTTAACAACTTAATATCATGCAGAATTATGGTTAAATGGTCCAGAATACTTTCCTAAGTGTCGGGAATCGAAACTGTCACAAAAAGTAACATAAAGCACACTAAACTACAAAGTTTAGCACTTTAATGAACCGGTAACCAACCGAACAACCGGACATTGCCCAAAACACCAAGTTACACTAGAATTACTGTTTTAACATTACCAAGCTAGTAATGGTCCCCGAACATCATAACACTACCTAAAAATATCTAGTAACAAAGTACCTAACTAATACTTACAATTTAACTAGAATCTAACCAACTTAGTTGGAAACTATGCCTAGACCCCCCCCTACTAGTTCACGGTTACAAAGGGGCCCACATAAAGATTTTAATTGAATATTCTATTGGATCATGTTTCCTCATGCTAGACACATTAACCATTGGAGAATTGAGTAAGATGAATTATAAGTGAGACCATTAAGTATAACCCTCAAATCTTACACACACTAAAACACATACATCTTCTCCTCTCCTTCTTCTTCATCTCGGCCGAACCCAACATCCTCATCATCATCATTTTTCAACTAAGTCTCATACATTCCAAGCTTATAATAAGGTGCTAGAAGGTGCACAAAGGAGCTAGGAGCTTTCGGAAGATCAAGAACCTTCACCGTTTGCTTTTATCCACTTCATTTATGCTCTTGATCATCCCTAGCCTTGAGCTAGTGGTAAGAACCATGATCTTGCTAGTTTACTTCTATTTTTGGTGGTTAAAAGATGTTACATAAAGTTAATCTTGAAGAACACTAAGAAACAAGAAGATGAAACATGAACATGAGCATAGAACTATAAGAAATCTTAAAGAAATCATGTTGTTTAGTGTTGTTATGATACTTGATGATTGGTGGTTTGTGTAAATGATGTAGATCATCATACGATCTTGCTAGATCATGATTAAAAACATAATCTAGCAAGATGAGAGGATGAAAATGTTAGAGATTTATAAATCATCCTCATGCAAGACATGAACTTGAAAGAATATATTGTTTCCTTGAAAAATAATGATTAATGTGAGTAGTTATACTTGTAGATCTAAAGATTTATGGATGATTTCTAAAGAAACCAAGTTAAAAATATAAGTTTTACGAAATCTTGGTTCTTAGACAAATAAACCTTATTTTTAGTGATTAACCAAGTGTAGAAACACTTGTGTAACAAGAAACATTTCTATACAACATGATTACAAGTTGTAAACATCTAAATCATTCCAGAATGAAGTTTTTAAATAAACAACCACACTTCAAAGGGTAACTAAACTTACTAAACACACTACTAAGTTACTACAAATTTTCATAAACTTTCAAGTTCATGAAGTGGTAGATTTAGCATGATTTTGGCAAAATTGGTAAGAGTAAGTTGTTTATTAGTATTGGTGAATTGATTGTGATGATTTTTACAAAAGAAAACGATATGCTTGAAAGCATGGAAACCTCCATTTTTAGGGGACACTATGGCAAAATTTTTCTAAAAATATAAACATTTAGAAAAATATTTTTAAAACAAATATTTACAAGTGTATTTTAACCAAGAGTTTTCCATATAAACTTTGCCATAATTTTGTTACAAAAATACAAATGTTGGAGGTTAGTTTTTATAAATAAAAGTGGCTATATATATATATATATATATATATATATATAGAATATATATACATTGAAGACACACATGTGTGATTACTTGTATATTATGTGTATTAGTTATATTATTTTGGTGCTTGAAATATTATATCTCATCAAAATACCAAAAATTACAACCCGAAATATTACCAAAATTCCAAGGAATAAATATACAAAGAATACCCAAAATACCGGTTGAACCGAACAAAGGAATACAACTCACAAAATATTCCGAAAATATTATCCATGTGTATATTTTGAAAAACAATAGTTTGGACACAAGGAAATGAAAATACAATCTTACAAATTATTACAAATTATATCATATTTTTTACAAGGAGAAAATATATTATTTTGGGAAGTAAAAATATATTTTCTTGGAATTTTTAGAAGATATACAATTTTTGGGAAAGATATATATTTTCTTAAGTACACTCGAAATACATTATTTTTGGATAAAAATAAGTTTATATATATATTTTCTAAGTGAGACTTGAAAATATATTATTTTTGGAACATATGTGAAAATACGAATATTTTTGCCAAAGGAAAAATTATAAATAATTTTTCTAAGTAATATTCCTTAAAATATATATTTTGGAAATATATATGAATTTTTATTAGAAATAATATTCTGGAGAATTAATACGAAATTAAGTAAAGGAATACTTAATGAATACAATAAAAATACGCATTTTCATACGTATAAATACACGCCGGAAGGCGACACCTTTACATGGCAAGAATATATAAGAATACAAATACAAATATACCCATCCTTGAGAAGGATATACATGTTTAAATACTTGAGAAGTATTAAGTTAAAATATTAATTATTTTAACAAATGATTATACACTTGGAATATTAATGCTTCCTATACCATGTCACTTATATTAATGTATTAGCTACACATTAATTGATCTGTTTTTCCTTGTTGCTTCATACCAGTTTACAAGTACATACATACATACTTACAAAGGTTTTCAAGGTTTATTCGTGCACACCTACTAAACACATGAACTCGCTCAACTTTTGTTAATGTTTTCAAACAACATGTATTTCAGGAAATTAAATATGGATCTGGCGGGCGTTGGAGTTTCAAGGCATGTTGAGAATAAAAGATGTCATCCGTGTCTTAGAGTTTGGTTAGTGTGTCTTATCCTGGACGAGACACATCTTTTAAAACCTGGTTTTTAACTAAAGTCTTTTGATGAGTCCTTATGGAACTCTAAACAATTTATATGGTTTGTAACTCGGATTTTAAGTCTATGTTTCAAGACTATGATGATGTAATGTTTTAAAACTTAATCAATGGATGAACATCTTGGATCTATTATATAGTTGTTTGTTATGGTTGAATGCAATGATATTAAGTAAGTCACACCAAATCACGCTTCCGCAAAAGTCAGGGTGTGACAGAAGGTCAGCAGTATCCTGTTTATTATGTCAGTAAAAGTTTGTTAGATGTTGAAACTAGATACTCACACTTAGAAAAATTAATATTCGCTCTGGTCATGGCATCAACTAAGCTTAGGCATTATTTTGAAATGCATAGGATTCATATAAAATCTAATTATCCTATTAAAAATGAGCTTAGGAAACCTGAAATGTCTGGTAGGATGGCTAAGTTGTCTGTAAAACTAAGTGCATATGATTTAGTATATGAGCCTAGAAATGCTATAAAGTCTCAAGCCTTAGCAGACTTTGTGGCTGATTTTAGTAGTGATATACAAGATGAAGTTGACCTAGAAGTACAACGACTAGGTGAGAGTTCAGAATTTTGGATATTGTATATTGATGGTGCATCCAACATAAGAGGTGTAGGATTAGGGATCATACTAAAATCGCCACAGGGGGACATATTACCCCAAGCTATTAGAAGTGAATTTTCTGCTACTAAAAATGAAGCTGAGTATGAAGCTCTGGTAGCAGGATTAGAATTAGCTAAAAATATGAATATTTGATGTTTACAAGTGTATGTTGATTCCCTGTTGATTAGTAACCAATTCAATGGATCTTATGCAGTAAAAGGTGAAAAGTTAGCTGAATATCTTGAAATCGTTAAAAAATTAGCAGGATATTTCGAAATTTTTACACTTGAACAGGTACCAAGAGAAGAAAATGCTGAAGCAGACGCTCTAGCAAACTTAGGATCTACTATCAGGATACCGGGGGGAACTCAGATACCAATAATGCACATCTTGTATCCTACGATGTGACATTTCAAATCTCAGGATAAAGAAGTAGCACAGGATAAAAAATATTGAGTTATTTATACAATTTTTATAAAAAAATTCTTAAGTTGAAAAAACAACAATTAAACAATATTTTATATTCAAATGTTATTAAAGCAAGTTCTATATAATTACAACTATATAATTTTTTTAAAATATATTACATTTTCACCATTTTAAAAATTATTTAGTTAAATAAATAAAAGTTAGTTAAATAAAAATATAAAAAATAAAAATTGTCTTTAAATATAATACGAGCTGATTGCAGAGTTAGTCCCTGTGATTTTTTCAAAATAACAAAGTTGGGTACTAAGTTTCGAAATAACAAAAATACCCCAAGTTCTTAGTTAGTATTTTAACAACCATTGGCCTTAAGACCCTAGGATGTTACAAAACCAAATGTTAAAACCTCAACCTGTTACTTTAAATTATTAGTACATGAGTTTGTTACTTTACACAAACCACATGGACTAACGGTGTAACTAACTTTTTTTTTTACCTATAAACAATAGTATACTCCATATATAATATCTAAGTTAAATAAATTATGCTAGAAATGAGTAAATATAATATTTAAAGTTAAATGTCATATATGATATTTCAAAGTTTTAGGGGCTGTTTGTTTACCTCTTAATGAGGCTCTTAATGGTTCAGATCTCTTACTGGTTCAGTACTTAATGGTTCAGACTGTTTGTTTCACGAGCAGATGCCTGAATGGTTCATACATTTGCCTCTGAATAGTTAAGATTTATACAAAGTCTGAATGGTTAAGACTGCTAATCTGAATTGGTCAGACATTTGTTTCTAAACGGTTAAACATTATACAGGCTCTTAATGGTTCAAAACTCTTACTGGTTCAGCACTTAATGGTTCAGACCTCTTACTGGTTCAGCACTTAACCATTCAGATGTTGCCAAACAGCCCCTTAGAAAATCAAGAGTAAAATTGTCATTTACTAAATTGTTTTTAATGAATTGATATACGATATTTCAAGTACTTTATAAGGGTATATATGATATTTAGCAAGTCTGAAGGGGTATATATGAAATTGTCCGTTATATTTATCTAGTAAACTAGGTTAGAATCCCGTGTAATACATGGGTTGAATAAATTTAATTTTATATACCAAATAATAAAAATATATATCTTTAAAAACCTCGTTTATTACATAGGTTAAATGAATGTAATTTTATATACCAAATAATAAAACAATATATCTTTAAAAATCTCGTCTATTACATGGGTTGAATAAATGTAATTTTATATATTAAATAATAAAAAAATTATATCTTTAAGAACCACGTATATTTTATGGGTTAAGTAAATTTAATTTTATATATTAAATAATGAAAAAAGTTACATTTTTAAGAACCTCGTGTATTGTAAGTTTATATATTAAATAATGAAAAAAGTTACATTTTTAAGAACCTTATGTATTGTATGGGTTGAGCACATATAATTTTATATACCACTCAATAGAAAGTTATATCTTGTTATATCTTTATAAACCCTATGTATTATAAAACCTTTTGACTAAACTGAAAAATGACTCAAACCACAAGGACTAAAATGACATTTAACTCTTTACATTATATTGATTTATATTTAGTGTAGTCTTTTATTAATTTCAAGATAAATAATTTTGAAATCTGATAAGAAAACAGTTAAATAGACGTTTAATTGACTTACTTTGTCGCCTGCATTGATCATATCGTGCATGTTGTTTCTCTATGCTCATAACTATTCAAATAGAAATTTACTATCTTTGTACATGTTTTTACTGTTTTACCGTCTTCGATAGAAATTAACTATTTAAATAAGTTTTTATTTCTGTAATTATTAAATATGATAAGTTATTTCGTGTTCCTACTTTATATTGCGTTGTAAATACCTTGAAGTTAATAAAATTTATTCAAAATTTTACATATATACTTTTTTATAAGTGAAGAATGTTTGTAAATTCAAAAATAGTTATAGGGACGCATGCAATTTGTTACTGCTATTTTTGGACATAGGTTATACAAATTAATTTGACATGTTTAGTAGCGTATACTTTTATCAAAAAAATTACAATCCAGATTATTCTTTTATTTATTAGATTAATATAACATCCTATTAAGAAACCATTTCTTATGATATAACGACATCTATGATATTTACTATTAAAAGTAAATAATTCCCCATCACCACATTATGACATCGTTTTTACCTTACTTTTAAAAATTAATTTATATTTAGTGTAGTCTTTTGTTAATTTCAAGATAAATAATTTTGAAATCTGATAAATATTTCAAAAGACTATATTATCTACTTTGCGAATTGTTTAAATTTATATTAAATTTTATTTTATAATTATCTTTTAATTAATATTAATTATAATTAGAGTAAATTACAAGTTTTGTCCTTTATGTTTGTCCCAAATTTCAGGCGCTGTCCTTTACCTTTAAAATTGATGAGTTTTGTCCTTAATGTTTCCAAATCGTGCACGTTATGTCCTTTAAGGCAAACCCAGTTAATTTTTTTTGTTAAATCTGGTCACCCAGAGGTATTTTAGTCTTTTTACCCTGTTTACTTAGTATTATTAAAAAATAAAACAAAATAATTTTATTATTATTATTATTATTATTATTATTATTATTATTATTGTTATTATTATTATTATAAGTGGAAAAAATCAACAGACTGATGAAGAACACGATCATGAACTTCCTCAGCAGACTGATGAAGAACAGAACCCTTCACCGCCATCTCCACCACCCTTCACCGCGATATCCACCACCACCCTCCATCGCCACCGGCACTACGACCACCATCACCACCACCCTCCACCCTTCACCGACATCATCACCACCCTCCACCAAACACCCTTGTCAAAACCCCTCCAATCCTCTGCCTTCTCTCTCACCTACCGCCACCTGCCACCACCACCACCACCATCCCGCATAACCCACCTCCACCGCTTCAATAGTGCAACCCCACCATTAGCACAGCTGTACCCACACCAAAACCACCCACACAACCCACCCACCACCATCGATTCTCTCTCTCTCCTTCACCCACCACCGTCTCCACCATCACCACCCCCACTAGAACCCTAACCCCAACCTGCAACAACCCAAACCAGCAACAAACACCATTAAACCCATCACCCCCACTGGAACCCTAACCCAAAGAACCTGCAAACCACCCAAATCAGCAACCACCACCATAAACTCACCACCCTATTCACAGCGACGGTGATGAGCACAACGACGGTGATGAGCACAGTTACCGATCTTCATACTGTTTTTGGAGGAGTAGATCACCGGAGAAGACGGATGAGCACAACGACGGTGATGAGCCGGAGAAGACGGATGAGACGGTGATGTCGCCGGAATCTCTGGAGGAGCTAATCGCCTGGATGGTGGTGGTGGTGGGAGGTGGCGGCAGGTGAGAGAGAGGGGGAGAGAAGAGAGAGAGTGACGGTAGGTTAGAGAGAGAAGGTAATGTTTGTTTTTATATATATTTTTAGAGTAATACTTACACAATAGTCCCTGAACACAAGTTCTTTTACACAATGGTCCCTGATAAGATGAAATGACAACAATGCCCTCATGTGCAAGGCACATGATCAGATTTAACAAAAAAAATTAACTGGGTTTGCCTTAAAGGACATAACGTGCATGATTTGGAAACATTAAGGACAAAACTCATCAATTTTAAAGGTAAAGGACAGCGCCTGAAATTTGGGACAAACATAAAGGACAAAACTTGTAATTTACTCTTATAATTAAGTAGGAGATAGAGACGAGAAAACTAAAAAATAGATGGCTCCAATGAATGACATGTGTCCCTCCATTGGTTTCTTTTATTATATAGTACTAGCGGTAAGACCCGTGCGCAAACACGGGTCGTTTCTTAGAAAACCATGCATAACACATATTGACAGAGAGTAAAAAAATAATTAGTGCAGACTTACAAAATTGATATAAATTAATGATCAATAGGTTTATTCAATGCTCCTTATAAAATATTATTTTGCTGGGTTATTACCCGAGATTGTTTCCCTGGCTCGGGAAACTTATTATATTAATTACTATTTGTTATTAATAGGACCACATTACATCAAGCATCTCATTCGATTCAACAACAATGTCTTCAAATCACCGGATTAGATCATGAACCCATATTAGAGGTCAAACAAAAATACAACAGGACCACATGAATAACATCATTTCCACTTTTACTTCAATGAACTTAAATGATAAGGTGATTTCGGATTTTGTAAAAATGTTTGTTTTTGTACTACTTTACAAAATTACATAGAATTCAAGAAAACGAAACAACAAATTAAACAGATGTTGAGTTATTCAAAGTTCTGTTGAATACTAAATGAGATGTTGACCAAAATTCAAACAGATGTTGACCAAAAGTCAATCAGATGTTGACCAATAGTGTGACAACCCTCACAATCACAGGTATCCATACAATTAATTAATATTTAATTTGTGCTTAATGACTGTGCTTGATTACAACTGTGATTAAACTGCTTTCTGTTTTCTGTTACATACATACATATGCATCACATTTCATACTGTCACTTCATTTATTTCACACAAACCTTAGTGACAAACTTGATGCACAAAGCACAGTTAGCACAGTGAGCGGATAACCCGGAAAACATGCTGGCAATGCCAGCACCTAGACAGACAATGTTTTTGAGGCCAATATGAGTCAGAGACAGGGTACTACACTAGTAGGGAGTGTATGGAAGTGAGGACCATAAAACTGCGTCACCAGGTGATAGTTATAGTGCCGGGAAGTGCCTAAAACACACTCTAAATGCAGAATTCTGCACTTAATAACAAAAATTCAGCATTTAATTATGCTAGTAAGGTGCAAAAACTTGACAAAATGGCCCTAGATACATTCCAAAGTGTCGGGAATTAATTGTGTCACAAAAAGAATTATAAAAGACACCTTATGGATTAATTAAGCACTTTAATGGAACAACACCCAACCGAACAACCGGACTTTACCCGGAACACAAAAATACTGTCAAACACATTGTTTTTATTTTTCTAAGATAGTTAGGGTCCCCGAACACCCTAACACACTATATAATTAATAATACACCATAAACCACTAACTTAGCTCTTGATTTCCAACTAGATTGTAACTAAATATTTGAAACTCAACCAAGCACACCCCCCCTAGGGACGGTTACATGGGGACTCACCCCCATGATTTTCTTGATTATTATTGTCAGGGGTCATTTTCTGAGCATATATATCCTGACTAATATTCTGCTTTTTGTTATTTACTTGTGATCGGGATACCGGGTCCGGATATTGGTAACATCCTGGTGCGATATCCTGGTATTAAGTGAATTAACCACGTGCAGATTAAGAGTTACAAGTCGCCAACGTTCAAGAAGACTTCTTCCCCTTTAGACTCGGGCAAATCAGTTGGAATGGAGACGTTGAACCCGAAAGACCAGGTCTACAACGTTCAAATGGGGAATATCCACCGAATCCCGGTTTAGTAGGGTAGTTTGTTAAATTTCTTTTACTATAAATAGATGGATCGGATCAAGTTAAGGCACTCACTTTTCATTCACACAATTCACACTCTAGCTGCTAGCAATCACTACACATAAACACTTGTACTTGAATTGTCTTGTAACACCTAGTTGATCCGCATCACATCCTGCACTGTATCCTGATATTTGAAGTAATAGAAGCACTAGGCAGCTGCGATTGTCAGCTCCCGAGGTTTTGTGCCGGCGACCTAGATTGATCAAGGGCTTTCCTCGTACATCCTGTGTCATCCTTTTACTTTTCCGCTCATTGTTTGATCATAGATACAGCTCTATATCCTGAGCCGTATCCTGAACCTGTTTTTGCAAACTACTTTACTTGAATATTTTCAACACGCATATCTAGAACACTACCTCACTTAACTAGTTTGATCACTTAATTGCTTCGGTAATTTTTGACCAAAACAATTTGGCGCCCACCGTGGGGCAAGTGGTGCTATTTTTACTAAAAGCTTTTGCAAAATCGCTATTTGGTTTTCTGTTTTCAAAATTCTTTTCAAAACTGTTTTCAATGGCCTCAAGATCAAACATGAGCTCTTCCACCATGTCTGCTACAACCTCTGCAACAATTGGTTCGGTGCTTCCACCACCTCCTCCGAGATCTTAAGCTTCTTCTCAAGGAACTAAAATTGATGTGGCTCGGGATGTTATTCCCACCAGCAATGTCCAGGGATCCGGTCCTGTTTTAGCTTGTAATGAGGAAATTCTAAATTTGTTTGGTAGTGTGCAGGAACAGATGAGGCAGCAACATGAAACTAATCAGATGCTGATGAGAGATATACAGCTCTTGAAGTCAAGCTCGAGCAGGCCTGCTGAAGATACTGTCACTCCCTTGCAGCCCAGGGCTTTGAACTTCAGTTCTGCAGTTTACACTGAGGATAATCGGGGAAATATTATACCTAGCCATTCTCAGAATCATACTCCTGAGATACCCTCTTCGATTAGAGTGTCAACTGTGAGAAGCTCAGGATATGCTTCAGGATATGGCCAGAATCCCCAGATCGGTAATGTATCTAATAATAATAATAATAATAATACTCTTGCCACTAACGGTGTTAGATCTTTGCAGGATACAGGTGTGACGTCAGCATTATCTAGGGAGCTTCAGAAGCTAAAAGACATGATATCCAGTGTGCCTGGGGTGGTCCAGCCAATTCCAGAAGTATCCCAGGACAGTCACAGGATATCCCGGTTTGCGCATCCTATCTGTGATGCTGAAATCCCAAAAAGATTTCAAACCCCCAACATGAAGCTCTATGACGGAACTACGGATCCTGATGAGCATATCGCCTAGTATAGGGAAAGGATGGAAATTAATCCTATTCCCCCAGATCTCAAAGAAGCATGCTTATGCAAGGGTTTCGGCTCTACCTTAACAGGACCAGCCTTAAAATGGCTGTTAAACGTTCCTCCTCACTCAATTACTTCTTTTGCTCATTTAGTTAATATATTTAATAGTCAATTTTCTTGCAGCCGGAGTTTTGAGAAACTAACCAGTGATCTTTACAGGATAACTCAAGGACCTCTGGAATCCTTGGGGGATTATGTGAATAAGTTTAGCCGGGAATCCTTGGATATCCCGCATCTTGATGTCGCAACAGCTGTGCAGGCTTTCAAGATGGGATTGCAGAAAGATTCTCAATTTTACCAGGATCTTGTAATGAATCCCTGCAGGAATCTGGATGAAGCTCGTAACAGGGCATTGAGATACATTAGGCTGGAGGATGACAAAAAGATGCAAGAGAGAATGAATTCATCCACAACCTATGAGTCAACCAACAGGAAATCAAAATCTTCGTATAAACCATATCGCTCAAAGCCATATGGTAGAAATGATAGCAAAAAAGTCAATGTTGTCGAAGACGAGGATCCTGAGGAGTATCCTGAGCTGTCTGAATATTGTTTTTCTATTAATATACCTGAATTGATGTATGCTATGCAGGGTTTAGGAGACAAAGCCAGGTGGCCTCGGAAGAATCAACAAAAAGCTGATTGGAAGGATAAGTCCAAATGGTGTGCCTTCCATGAGGATTTCGGACATGTCACTGAGGATTGCATTGCCCTGAGGAAAGAAATAAGTTATCTCTTAAGCAAAGGATATCTGAAGGATCTTCTGGGAAGAAAGAAGAATAAGGGTCAGGATACTGAGAAGGATCCTGAACGAGCAACATCACCTCCTGCGGATGCCAAGATAATTAACTTTATTTCAGGAGGATCCGACATTTGTGGGACTTCATATTCTGCTGCCAAGAGACATGCGAAGGAGGCTAAGGCCAAAAGAGGAGAAAAGCCGACCAGGATGACGACGCTCACAACTGACAAACGGATCACTTTTGATAGTGATGACAGGGATACTGTTCAGGATCCTCACCATGATACTCTAGTAATTACTTTATATGTCGCTAACCATTTTGTACGCAGGATACTGGTGGATAATGGCAGCTCCGTCAATATAATCCAACTAGAGACATTGAAAAGGATGAATGTATATGTCACACCCCCAAAATCCACCTGCGGAGTATCGCCGCTTGGGAGCGTGACTGACCAGGATCAAGCCACCCATCATATAGAACATTGTATAAAGTAAAATAATTGCAATTAAACCAAACCAGATCCATATGAAAGGTGTTCCAAAACATAAGTATGTTATCACTGTTTAGCGGAAGCGTATAAATAAAACCCAACATAAGTAAGTATGTAATGTCATAAATGTTTAATAAGATAATCACGATCCAAGCCCACAACGACCAGCTCCTCCATGTGCAAGCTCCATGAACCTAACGACCTGCAAGGCATGTAACAGAGGATCAACAACTAGTTGAGCGAGTTCACAGGGAGTAAATGCGTAATAGTAAGTTCGTTTGTAACATGTGGCTCTACTGGGCCGATAGTACGTTCTATTGGTGGGGGCTTCCCATGTTGTATAACCACTAGACTATTCGTAACCATAAGTGTTCTACATGTCCCGAGAACAGTAATACGTACAAGTTTACATAGGTTTTACGTAAGTATCCTTCACAACCGAGGATAGGGGTATGCGGGGGTTTACGTAGGTTTTACGTAAGTGCCTGACACAACCGAGGCAGTAGTGAGTATCCGTTCACGTAGGTTTTACGTGAGTGTCCTTCGCAACCTGAGGACAGTGAGCAATACAAGTATACGTAGGTTTTACGTATGTATCCTGCACAACCGAGGACGATAGTATGGTAGTCTAGTAATAGTGTTCGTATGAATCTATTCAACCTTATCCTTTCAATCCCATTCCCAAGCCCTGGGAATCCCATGCCTTAGTAAGAGTGTGAAGTCACCTTGGTTTGCTCGGTATGCTAAGTAAGTGCTCAAAGTAAATAAATCACGTCCTAAAGTACGCACGTATACATAATCAGTTTATATTCAAGTTGTTCACGTATAGACATAATCACAGAAGTTCTGAACATGTATTCAATATCATACGAGTCATGCATATCACTTAACAGCAGTTAATCAATCCAATTATCTTCTAATAGAGTTAAGTCGAGTTACTGTGCAAAGTGTTTCAAGTCGGCGAAACACTCATTGACGAAACATACCCTGTTTCGTTGATCACCCTTTGGCGAAACAAGATTCTATTTCGTCGATAACCCTTGGCGAGACACATTCTGTTTCGCCGAGAGTTCTGTTTCGCCAAGCAAGTCAGTTACGTCAACCAGTGATTCGTCGGTATAATTTTTGTTTCGCCAACACAACAGCCACAAAAAAAATATAACAATTAAAAAGAATCCGGTCGGTCTTTACTTGGTATTGGGCTGCTACAACCGCAAATACCCATCATTGGGCCGCCCATCCCCACCAATCAAAATATGTTCATGTTAATTTTATTATCATACTAAAATGATTACATCAATTCCCCCTTAACATGCAACCGCCAAAAATCAATCAACAGAACCTTTTCATCGAATCAATTTTTATGCACTTTCCTAAAGGTTAACACCAGCCGCCCATATACATGTGTAGTAGCCGACACATGACATTGATTCTAGGCTACCTATTGGACCGATTTACATAAGAAAAGTGTACATTGGACCACTAATATTATGAGTTTCCAAACCCTAGGCAATCATCACAACATGTACAGTTTGATCCCTTGGTGTATATTGTGCCGCCCAAAACAACGAATTGATTAGCCACAACATTCCTGTTTTGGTCAAAAATCACACAAGGATAATGTAACCAAACTTTTTGTAATTGGGGTATGATGCTTGGTTAATTATAAAAGTAAAGGATCACTTTCGTGATAAAGATGCAAAGACACAATGATTTATACGAGGAAAAAGCCCTTGATCAATATATGATCTCCGGCATAAAAAACCTCGGGTGATGGGAACTACCGATCACCAAACTTCAATATAAGAACAAAATGGTTACAACTTCGGATGATAATGAGCTGAGTACAAGGATCACTATTGTTTCGAGTGTCTAAGTGTGTGAGAGTTGTGCTGTATGTCGTGTCTCCTCTTCCAAATGAGGAAGAATGGTATTTATACAAGTGTAGGTGACCTATTTTAGGTAAAAGGACTAATAATCAGCTCATTACCCCTTTAGAAATAAAAGATAATCTAGCCTAAATTGCCGCCCTTAAATCAAGCTAAGTTTCCGTATCCTTTGCAACGTCTATCTTTGATTAAGTTCGTGCTATAATTGTGAAGACGCGTCCCTTGATTATGATGCTAAGAGCGTATCCTGCTAGATGTTCCTGCAAAATAATGTTGTATTACACGAAGATAACTATTAGCATGAGGATCCTTCCAATGGTCCATGATCCTGATCCTGAAGTCCTGCTGAGGATCACTGTCTGCCAAAGAAACAAGGATCACTGGTTAGGATCACGTGTAAGGATCACATATGATAAAAATCCAGCCCTAACAATTGCCCCCAAAATATAAAGAGTTTATTGTAAATAAACGAATTATATTTTGCTCTGATCTTTATCTCCAACGGACTATTCGGATAACTAGCCGTTATAAGCGGACTAGCCGTTGTGATCATTACGTCACAGATGTGACAATCCCTGCAAATCATGATTATAAATAGGAGATAGGGTTAGGATCACTCTGCATTTAAATTCGAGATATCTTCCCTTTATAATCGCTACCGAAGATTGACCAGGTACTCTCTTCTTCTCTCTTTCTTTTCTTCCTTCTCTTTCTCTGTTTTTTGCTTTTATTCTGTTTTTGTTCCGTCACAAGCATGTTGCTCCGGAATTCTCCACACAAGGATTCCAAGAAGGGTAGTCCCCTAAAAAGCCAAGGGATCATCAAGGATTCTCCTACGGAGAGGTGTTGCTTTACTGATGCCCACGTAGACAGGATTCGTCATTGCTTTCCGGCGAATGCTGTTTTCAAATCCTTCACATCTACTGCTTTGAGCGACTTTGTTTCAGACGTTTGGGTGGCCTTTCCTGCTACTCCGTTCACCATAGGGTATTCGTATCCTTTTCCAGCTTTCACCCAATCCTTCTTTTCTTTAACCGACATATCTTATATCCAAGCTATGCCGATGATCTGGAGGGTCTTGTATACCTTCGAGAGGATCATCGAGCAGAAGGGAATTGATTTGGGGATGGCAGAGTTGGCCGCACTTTATGACCTTACCACATTTGGTTCTCATCGATACTTGCTGAAGCGGAAAGCCGGGGAGGATCACCCTGTCTTCAAGGTGACTAAGAACGATACAAACTGGAAGCGTCGCTTTTTCTTCGTTAGAAGGGATACCATCCCAGATGGGGAGGATCTGCCCAAGGAATGGGCTACTCATGGTAGGATAGAGGATCCTGGAAGGATCACCGTCAGACTTGCCTTATGTGATGAGGATCACTAACGTCTCTTTTCTTTTTTATTTTTTGTGCAGCTATATCCATCGCTTATCTTAAGTTAACCCCTGCTGCAAGAGAAAGAGTCTTGGCTTTTAAAAAGCTTAATCCTGAGGTCAGAAGTTTCCAAGTCTCCGTCCAAGATTCACAGGAAGTATCCTCCGCATCTGCCACTATGTCAAGTAAGTATCCTTGTAAAAAGTAAGTTATATGCTAGATTGTTTAATTAGTAAGGGAACTTATCTTGTTTTGATTGTGTAGGTGTTGGGAAGTCTGCCAAATCTGCCAAGTCTGCCTCCAAGTTCGGGATTGATGAACTTGCCAATGTTAAGTCTTCACGAAAGAAGGCTTCTGTTGACAGTCCCTCTGCTTCAGCTCCTAAGGCACCTGTTAGAAGTAAGGGGAAGAAGAGGAAGGCTCCTGAGGATCTTCAAGGATTTCCCCTGATCCGCCAATAGTTCCTTGACTACGTCAATGAGGTAAGGATCATTGCCCCTGTTAGTTATCCTTCTCGAATATCCTGCTTGTACATCCTGCTTGTATATCCTGCTTGTATATCCTGCTTTTTTGAGGATCACCTGATCCTGAACTTACCTTTTTTCTCTTTTGCAAAAATTTGCTGAGATCGAGACCTACCTTGGCCACGTCGAGGATCAGGAGAGCCAAATCGCTGACCTCCAGCAAATGGGCGTGTTAAAGGATCTCAAGATAGCCGATCTTGAGAAGGAGCTCCGGGCTACAAAGGATGAGGCTGCTCAAAGGTTAACTGACATGGATGGCGAGAAGCAGGAGATCATCCAGGATGCCAAGGTCTCTGCCGCAACTGCTATGTACAAGATACAACTACAAATGGCTGCGGAGGCTCAGGATCCTGCCTTTGACAAGAGCTCATGGGACGTGGAGGGATGGAAGGCAAGATTGGCGGAGCTGGAGGATGAGGACGAGGCTGAGGAGATCCCCATGCTGGAAGGTGGTGATGCTGAGAAGGATCAGGGTGGAGATGCTGGTGGTGATGGAGCAGCAGAGGTGTGAGCTGCTGGATTGGGCGATGATGGATATTTCGAGACTAGGCCGGAGCCCAATTTTTTAGGACTGGTAGTGGTTTTTTGTGGTAGTGGTGTTTGTGAAACAATTATGGTCTGTAATCTCCGAACAATAGTTTTTAGGGTTAAGGATCCTGGATCCTTTGAATAATAGGTAGGATTACAAAAGGTGGAGGGATCCTCTGTTTGGGGGATGAAGCCTTTGTGATCCTGTACCTGCTAAGACCGCATAGACAATGGACACCCTTTGCCAACCCATGTGGACGGGCCACGTTTTGCTGGTAGAAACGTGGGTTGGCAATTTTGACAACTTTTTGCAAGGGTTAAAGATCCTTTTGCTAATAATATAACCTTAATCTTTCTGGCTTATCCTGTGTTGTTATCCTTTGTTTATCTTTTTGGTTTCCAATTGTTTTAGAAATATATTTGTAACAATAATTAAGCAAACCATGTTCAAGAAATATAGGATATGATCCTGGATCAAATATCCTATAATCGAAAATTTTCAAGGTAGTTTATTTTAAGGATCATAGGTTCAGTTGTCAAGGTCTAAAGGTTTTTCAAATGAATAATGAAATTAAAAATAGTTAAGGATCATACCTGAGGATCCAAGTTAGGATCCTAACCTTTAATCGGGATAACCACAAGTAAAACTTTAATGGATGATAAGGATTAAGGATCCTTATTTGTTTAACTTCGAGAACCTGAAAAATGGAACATATCTTGGGACTAAGCCAATGTAAAAGATAAATTAGTAGCTGGGGACATGCCCAAAGGATAACTGAGGACGATCCCGGAGGATCACTGGGGACAAGCCCAAAGGATAACTGGGGACAAGCCCAAAGGATAACTGGGGACAAGCCCAAAGGATCGTATGTAAACTGGAGTATGGCCCTTACTGGCGACTATCCAAACTTAGTGACATGAAAATGTCAAAACCTTAGCTAACGTGAAAACGTTAGAAACCTTATGAACGGATGTATGGTACTTCTACCATTATACGTAGGATCCTGGGTATAGCCAGTACGATGAGGTTGTCAGCCCCGGAAGTGGGTACTGGTCCCAAAGACGTGAACTATATCAGGATCATCGTGCGCTGCTGGCGGAAACTGGGGATAATCCCAAGGATAACTGGGGTTAGACCCAAGGATCTGCGTTGCTTTTGAAGATCTTCGATGATATGCTGTGGATACCTGAACTATTATAACTCAAATGGTTCGTGAGAAGAGGATGAAGGATACAGGATCCTTATCCTTTGGTAAAAAGTAAGGAAATGTAACAGTTTTAAGATAAGGACATTACCAGAGTAAGGATCACTGACATCACCGGGATCCTTCGAGGATACTTCAGTGTAAGGATCACATGCTTGAAGGATCATGTTCACATAAAGTATCTCTTTAAGTGAACAGCATTCCAGGCTCTTGGTAACAAGTTTCCTTCCATAGTTAGCAATCTGTATGCCCCCTTTCCTGCCTCAGCTTCAATTAGGTAAGGGCCTTCCCACTTTGGTGCTAACTTCCCGTCAGCAGGATTAATAGTGTTTTGGAATGTTTTTCTCAACACCATATCCCCGACTTGGAACTTCCTTATCCTAACATTTTTGTTGTAAGCACCAGCCATTCTTTGTTGGTAGCTTGCCATCCTTATCCTAGCCAGATCCCTGACTTCCTCAATAGTATCCAAGTCCTGAGCCAGGATTGTAGCGTTTTCTTCAGGATCACGTGCACTTGTTCTAGCAGTTGGGATCACCATTTCTGTTGGGATCACTGCTTCTGCCCCAAATACTAAAGA
Organism: Helianthus annuus; assembly: GCF_002127325.2. Classification (NCBI taxonomy): domain Eukaryota; kingdom Viridiplantae; phylum Streptophyta; class Magnoliopsida; order Asterales; family Asteraceae; genus Helianthus; species Helianthus annuus. The sequence goes on from NC_035436.2 coordinate 146,129,536, forward strand.
GAAAGGTGTTTGACCAGTGGCATTCTTGGGAGTTGTCCTATCAGCCCATAGCACATAAGGTAACTCTTCTGCCCATTTTCCCTTCTTGGATCCTAGCTTCTTCTTTAGATTGTTGATGATGATCTTGTTGGATGATTCTGCTTGGCCGTTGGCCTGTGGGTGAACTGGTGTTGATGTTATCATCTTGATTCCCCAACTGTCACAAAAGTTAGTAGTTCTGCTTCCAATGAATTGGGAACCATTATCACATACAATTTCAGAGGGAATGCCAAATCTAGTTATAATGTTTCTTTTGATAAAGGATATAACTTCTTTTTCTCTGACTTGAGCAAAAGCTTCAGCTTCTATCCATTTAGAGAAGTAGTCAGTCATAGCAAGCATAAATACTTTTCCACCAGGTGCTTTAGGGAGCTTGCCAACTATATCCATCCCCCATCTCATGAATGGCCAAGAGGATGGTATAGGGTGTAGCAGTTCAGCTGGTTGATGAAGGATATTGCTGTGTCTTTGACAAGGATCACATTTCCTAGCATATTCTACAGCATCCCTTTTCATGGTTGGCCAGTAGTATCCTGTTCTAAGGATCCTTGAGAATAATGCCCTGCCCCCAGTATGGTTTCCACAATCTCCTTCATGGAAGTCTCTCAACACTTCTTCAATTTCAGGATCCTCAATACATCTTAAGTATGGTCCTGCAAGGGATCGTTTATATAGCACATTATTTAAGATTGTAAATTGAGATACCTTGATCCGGAAAGCTCTTGGATTTTCTCCCATTGGAATCTCTCCGTTTTGCAAGTATTTCATGATTGGTGAGACCCATGATCCTGAATAAGATTGAGCTTCTTCACTAGGGATTACTGCAGTATCCTCTTCTATTTCCATGGCCACTTGATTTTCAATAGCAGGAGCCAGGATATGGATGATAGGGATACTTATGTCTTCTGGAATTTTTAAGGATGATCCTAAGTTGGCCAATGCATCAGCTTCCGTGTTATCCTCCCTTGGTACCTGTGTTAAGCTGAAAGAAACAAAAGAGAGTGCCAATTTTTTGACTATCTCTAAATATTTGGTTAGTTTTTCACCTTTAACAGCATAGGATCCATTAAAGTGATTGGTGATCAATAATGAGTCTACATATACTTTAAGATATTTTACCCCCATATCCTTAGCAATTTGCAAGCCAGCAATTAAGGCTTCATACTCAGCCTCATTGTTAGTTGCTTGGAACTCACAGGCTATGGAGTGGGGTATTATGTCCCCCTGTGGCGATTTTAGTAGTATCCCGAGCCCTGTGCCCTTTACATTTGAGGATCCATCAGTGTGTAGTATCCAAGGATCCTTGGTCTCATCCAGCTATTGGACCTCCAATTCTGCTTCTCTTTGTAGATCACTACTGAAATCAGCCACAAAGTCAGCTAGTGCTTGGGATTTAATGGCTGTTCTTGGTTCATATCTTATATCATGGGCACTAAGCTTTACTGCCCACTTAGCCATTCTTCCTGACATCTCTGGTTTCCTGAGGACATTCTTAATTGGAAAGTTAGTTCTAACAACAATAGTATGGGTTTCAAAATAATGCCTTAACTTAGTTGATGCCATGATTAATGCAAGAATAAGTTTTTCGAGGTGTGAGTACCTGGATTCGGCATCAAGTAAACTCTTACTTACATAGTAGATAGGATATTGTGTACCTTCATGATCCTTCACAAGGACATCACTTACAGCGGTTGAGGATACCGCCAAATATAAGGATAACACATCTTCTTTTTCGGGCTTTGACAATGCTGGTGCTGAGGACATATATTCTTTAAGGGCTTGTAAAGCATTCTCATGTTTCTCAGTCCATTCAAATTTCTTGTTTTTCCTTAGGATATCGTAAAATTCTTTGCATTTTTCTGAGGATTTTGATATGAACCTGTTCAGAGCTGCTATCCTGCCTGTTAGCCTTTGCACGTCCTTAGCATTGGCAGGGGACTTGATGTTTACTAGTGCTTTAATTTGCTCCGGACTTGCCTCAATGCCCCTCTGAGTTACCATATATCCTAGGAATTTTCCTGCCTTAACACCAAAGTGGCACTTTGAAGGATTAAGCTTCATGTTATAATTATCAAGGATATCAAATGCTTCCTCCAAATCCCTTAGGCGATCCTCAGCTTTCTTCGATTTGACTACCATATCATCTATGTATACTTCCATAGTTTGTCCAATTTGATCTTTAAACATCATATTCACCAGCCTTTGATATGTTGCACCTGCATTTCTTAATCCAAAAGGCATGGCAATATAACAATACAAACCTGTTGGGGTCATGAAGGCTGTATCCTCTTGGTCAGATGGTTCCATCTGAATTTGTTGGAATCCAGATGATGCATCCATGAAGGTTAACAGTTCATGCCCCGCTGTTGCATCCACCATGGAGTCAATGTGGGGTAATGGGAAAGGATCCTTGGGATATGCCTTATTTAAATCAGTGAAATCGACACATACCCTCCACTTTCCGTTTTTCTTTTGGACAACAACCACATTGGCTAACCATTTTGGATACTTTACCTCTCTGATCATACCTGCTCGAAGTAGTCTCTCTACTTCTTCTTGGATAATGGCATTCCTTTCTGGTGCAAATTTCCTCCTTTTTTGATGGATTGGTTTGATAGACCTGTCAATGCCGAGTTTGTGAGTAATAATATCCTTAGATATACCTGTCATATCTTCATGTTTCCAAGCAAAGGTAGATTTTCTTCTTTTGAGGAAGGATATTAAGTCTTCTTTCATCTTGCCAAGGATCCCTGATCCGATATAGATTTTTGATTCAGGATCATTAGGATCCAAGAGGATTTCGTCCACATCTTGTTCCCTTGCCTCCAAGACATTCCTCGGAGGATACTGTAATTGCTATTGCTCCCTTGGCTTCGAGGTTGGCTTCATGGATGAGGTATAACAATCCTTAGCCTCCTGCTGATCGCCGTCGATCTTGATTATTCCCCATGGGCTAGGGAGCTTCACACATTGATGGTAGGTGGATGGGACTGCTTTCATATCATGTATCCAGGGCCTGCCAAGGATAACATTGCAACAAGATAAACAGTCAATAACACAAAATTTTTGATAATTATGTAATCCTTCCACGTAGATTGGGAGTTTGATGTCCCCCAGAGTTTTCTTCGTTTCTCCACTGAATCCTACAAGCACGGAGGATCTTGGTGTGATGTCTGATTCTGGAATACCCATTTTCTTCAGAACATCAAGCTGGATAATGTTCACTGAGCTTCCTCCATCGATAAGGATCCTGCGGACAAAATGGTTAGAGATAAAGAGAGTGATAACTAAACTATCATGGTGAGGATCCTGAATGTTAATACGATCATCCTCATCAAACGTTATCATCTTCCTTTCTGAGACACTTGATGTTCTAATAGGCCTTTCTCCATTATCCATCTTTGACTCCTTTGCATGTCTTTTGGCCGCCGAGAAGGATGTACCACAGATATCTGATCCTCCGGAAATAAAGTTGATCACTTGTGCGTTTGCCGGGGGTGCTGGAGCCTTTTCAGGGATCCTTTCAGGATCCTGAGTCCTTTGCTTTTTTCTTCCCAATAATTCTTTTAGGTGCCCCTTGCTTAACAGATATCCGATCTCTTTTCTTAAAGCTATGCATTCTTCAGTTAGATGCCCGAAATCCTCATGGTATGCACACCATTTTGACTTGTCTTTAGTCCCGGATGGTTTATCGTTCTTCCTGGGCCATCTAGCCTTTTCGCCTAGATTCTACATTGCAAGGATCAGTTCATGATTATCAACGGAAAAACAGTATTCTGAGATTGGAGGATAATCTTCATCATCCTCTTCTTGGTCAACAGCATGCACATTCTGGTTATCGTTTCTATGGTAGGATTTGAACTTATTGCTCTTGAAGGAGGATCCATGCTTCTCCTGTTTTGAGGATCCTACTTGTCTCTCCTGGATCCTTTTGTCATCCTCTAGCCGGATGAACCTGAGTGCTCGAGTTCTTACTTCATCTAGATTCCTGCATGGTGTCATAACAAGATCATCATAGAATAATGAATCCTTAAGCAGTCCCATTTTGAAGGCTTCAACAGCCGTAGCCATATCCAAGTTGGGAATGTCCAAGGATTCTTTACTAAATTTAGTTATATAATCCCTTAATGATTCATTATGATTTTGAGTTATCCTGTACAAATCACTAGTTAATCTTTCAAATTTTCTACTACAAGAGAATTGGTTATTGAATAAATTAACTAAATTGGCAAATGAAGTAATAGAGTAAGGGGGAAGACTTAGCAGCCATTTAAGAGCTGATCCAGTAAGAGTGGATCCAAATCCTTTACATAGGCATGCTTCCTTCAATTTTTCTGGGATAGGGTTGATCTCCATCCTTTCCCTGTATTGTGCTATGTGTTCCTCTGGATCCGTTGTACCATCATACAGCTTCATGGTAGGGATATGGAACCTTTTGGGTACCTCTGCATCACAAATTGGTGGTGCAAAGCGAGATACCTTGTGGCTTCCATCTGCAATCTCTGGGATAGGCTTGACTACCCCTGGAACACTTGAGATCATATCTTTTAGCTTCTGCAACTCCCTGGCCATAGCATGATTGGTACCTGTATCCTGCATGAATCCATGGTTAGTGGTGGGGTAATTATTTAAAGTGTTACCTCCCATTGGGTTCAAGTTAGGGAATCCATATTGCTGGGATTCTGGGACAACGGAGGGACCAGTGGAAGCAATGGTCTGCATTGGAATGAAGTCCCCTTGATGGATATCTAGACTTCCTGTTTGCAAACTTTTTAGGGATCCTGGCATCTGGAAGTATCCTGGTGTCTGGGATGATCCTGGAACGAAGGAGGATCCTTGAACCTGGGATGATCCTGGAACAAAGGAGGATCCTTGGTCCTGGAATGATCCTGGAACGAAGTAGGATCCTTGAAACTGCTGTGCCCCCGGATAGGCTCCCGGATTCATGAAGGATCCCAAATGCTGGGGGTAGGATCCTGCCGGCTGGAAGTGTGAGCCTAATCCCTGAGTCATTGCTGTCGATCCGTGGTGCAATCCTCTTGATTCTTCCATGATTTGCACGTCTTGAATTCCTGATGGCTGAGAAGTAATCATTGGAGTATCAAAGCTCAAGGATTTGGGCATCAGTGGAGAATGATCCTCTGCCGTTTTCTTCTGTCTTTTGAGATCTCCAATTTCCCTGAGGATCCTTTCATTAGTTTCATCCTGCCGCTGCATACGATCCTTCATCTGCAAAATCAAAGTAAATACATCACTAGTACTAGGAATATAAGAATTCATAGCAGAAGGAGATGGAGTTTTAGAAGTAGTAGGAGTTTGTCTCTTCTCAGCATTCTTCTGGGATCCTGCCGGTGGTGGAGGCAGAATGTTCTGGGACGAGGTGACTGCAGACATTGTCGTGGACATGTTTTTCAATGATGAAGCCATGTAATTCTTTGAAATGATTTCGAAAAAAAGGTTTTCTTATGAATGAAGCACCAATTGCCCCACGGTGGGCGCCAAACTGTTTTGGTCAAAAATCACACAAGGATAATGTAACCAAACTTTATGTAATTGGGGTATGATGCTTGGTTAATTATAAAAGTAAAGGATCACTTTCGTGATAAAGATGCAGAGACACAATGATTTATACGAGGAAAAAGCCCTTGATCAATATATGATCTCCGGCATAAAAAACCTCGGGTGATGGCAACTACCGATCACCAAACTTCAATATAAGAACAAAATGGTTACAACTTCGGATGATAATGAGCTGAGTACAAGGATCACTATTGTTTCGAGTGTCTAAGTGTGTGAGAGTTGTGTTGTATGTCGTGTCTCCTCTTCCAAATGAGGAAGAATGGTATTTATACAAGTGTAGGTGACCTATTTTAGGTAAAAGGACTAATAATCAGCTCATTACCCCTTTAGAAATAAAAGATAATCTAGCCTAAATTGCCGCCCTTAAATCAAGCTAAGTTTCCATATCCTTTGCAACGTCTATCTTTGATTAAGCTCGTGCTATAATTGTGAAGACGCGTCCCTTGATCATGATGCTAAGAGCGTATCCTGCTAGATGTTCCTGCGAAATAACATTGCATTAAGCGAAGGTGACCGTTAGTATGAGGATCCTATAATGGTCCATGATCCTGATCCTGAAGTCCTGCTGAGGATCACTGTCTGCCAAAAAAAACAAGGATCACTGGTTAGGATCACGTATAAGGATCACGTATGATAAAAATCCAGCCCTAACAATTCCCTCAAAAGTCAAGCCCCCACATGAGTAAATACATGAAAGTCTTATTATTTTTAATATACATGGCCGACAACTTTAAAGAGGTAATCGGTGAACTCATGTGCACTTGTTAAATCATTTGCAACCTCAGAGGAACATAAATGTTCACAATTATTATGTCTATCATTCAATCCTATCATACTCCATCTATTCAAATCGCAACTAAGTCGCATAACAATTCATTCATGATGATACACAGATAATAAACAGATAATTCATGGTTAATTAAATCAAATAGTTCTTAGTAGGTCACTAACCCAAACGAGATGCACAATCGAATACGTAAAAAGCTTCGAGATCCAAGACTTGCCGTCGGGTTCCAAGAGTAGAGAGAGAGAGAACGTGATGGGTGGTTAGGGTTTGCTTAAGGTTAATCTCTTAACGTAAAGGTTATTACTTAACCTTATAGTCGTTCGCTACTGGGCCGAAGCCCATTCCTGATTTCGTAGCCCACAAGGTGGACGAAAACACCAAGTGGTTTTCGTGAAGGGTGATTTCACAGGGGGTTTTCGGCTAGAGAGGTTGATTTCTTGAGTTCCATATTTATCTTTAATTCCCCAACCACAATATAAATACAACACATTATTAATAACATAGTTACTCATATTGCACAACAATATATAAAACAAGAACACACTACATGCACTCCATATATATCATATAAATCAAACGCGGTTTAGCATATTACAACGCGTACAGTTGTGAAACCGAAACAAACAAGTCGTGCCAATACACGATCTAAACAATTAACGTGAAATAGTGCGAAGATGGAATCTTGGAAATTCGAGTTGTCACATTATCCCCAACTTGAAAGAAATTTCGTCCCGAAATTTAGCATGCGGTTACTGAGGAAGCTAGGTGAGTTGTATCGTTTACTGGTTTTCCTGGGGTGTCACATCATCCCCCCGTTGATTTGGAATTTCGTCTGGAAATTCCGCAGTAGGAGCTTTAGCCTCAATAGTAGTTGCATTGGTTTCGAATAACTGGGGGTACTTTTCTGTCATCTGGTCTTCGCGTTCCCAGGTGTACTCTGGGCCACGTTTGGAGTTCCAACGAACTCGGACAAGAGGGATTCTCTTGTGTTTGAGGACCTTAACATCCCGGTCCGTGATTTTAACTGGTTCCTCGACGAACTGTAACCGCTCGTCGATAGTGAGTTCCTTAAAAGGAACTATGAGGGTCTCATCTGACAGGCACTTCTTCAGATTCGACACGTGAAATACATTGTGAACTGCATCGAGTTCAGCTGGTAGGTTTAGCTTGTAGGCTACTTTGCCTATTTTCTCAATGATCTCGAACGGTCCGACATACCGCGGATTTAGTTTGCCCCGTTTGCCAAAACGAACCACACCCTTCTAGGGTGAGACTTTTAGTAAAACCCGGTCCCCGACCTGAAATTCCAACGGTTTCCTACGCTTATCCGCGTAGGCTTTCTGACGGTCGCGTGCTGCTGCCATGCGTTGTCGTATTTGTGCAATCTTTTCTGTGGCGTCCACTACAATCTCCGGACCCGTGATCTGACTATCCCCCACCTCTGCCCAACAGAGAGGTGACCGGCATTTACGCCCGTACAATGCCTCGAATGGAGCGGCTTGTATGCTGGTGTGATAACTGTTATTGTATGAGAACTCCACCAAAGGGAGGTGCTTTTCCCAGCCGTTGCCGAAATCAATAACACATGCCCGAAGCATGTCTTCAAGAGTTTGGATCGTTCGCTCAGACTGCCCATCCGTCTGAGGGTGATATGCTGTGCTCATGTCTAATCGTGAGCCGAAAGATTTATGCATCGCTTGCCATAGCTCTGACGTGAATCGTGCATCCCGATCCGAAATGATGGAGGTGGGCACCCCGTGCCTCGAAACAACTTCTTTAAGATAGATGTCTGCGAGAGTGGAGAACTTATCCGTTTCCTTTATAGCCAGGAAGTGTGCAGACTTGGTGAGTCGATCCACGATCACCCATATGGTGTCATTCCCACGCTGGGATCTGGGTAGGCCTGTAACAAAATCCATGGAAATTTCTTCCCATTTCCATTGCGGTATCTTGGGTTGCTGAAGTAGGCCCGCTGGTTTCTGATACTCCACTTTGACTTTTGCACATATCAAACACTTGCCGACGTAAGTAGCGATGTGGGCTTTCATGCTAGGCCACCAGTATGTAGTTCTGATGTCGTGGTACATTTTATCCGACCCTGGATGTATCGAGTAGCGAGACTTATGAGCTTCATCCATCACAAGCTCTCGTAAACCGCCATAAAGTGGGACCCAAATACGCCCCGTTACATAGTATGCGCCGTCTTCCTTTTGTTCCATTCGTTGCCTTGAGCCGCGTAAGGCTTCAGCTTTGACGTTTTCGGGTTTCATTGCTTCTATCTGAGCAGTTCGTATCTGTGAGGGAAGATCAGACTGAATAGTGAGCTGCAAAGCTCGTACACGCCTAGGTAGAGTGTCTTTCCGACTGAGAGCGTCAGCCACAACATTGGCTTTGCATGGATGGTACCTGATGGCGCATTCGTAATCATTAAGTAACTCGACCCACCTTCGTTGACGCATATTCAATTCCTTCTGCTTGAAGATATGCTCGAGACTCCTGTGATCGGTGTAAATTGTGCACTTGGTACCGTACAGGTAGTGTCGCCATATCTTAAGTGCAAAAACAACAGCTCCCAGCTCTAAATCGTGCGTCGTGTAGTTCCGTTCGTAAACCTTGAGTTGACGAGAAGCGTAAGCAATAACCTTATCCCGCTGCATCAATACGCAACCAAGTCCCTGTATCGACGCGTCACAATAGACCACAAAATCATCCGTGCCCTCTGGCAATGAGAGAATAGGTGCGCTGCAAAGCCTATCCTTTAGGTACTGGAAAGCGGTTTCCTGGGAATCTCCCCAACGGTAGGTGACACCTTTCTGTGTCAGTAGCGTAAGAGGCTGTGCGATCTTCGAAAAGTTTTTAATGAATCGTCTGTAGTACCCCGCCAAACCCAAGAATTGGCGTATTTCCGTTGGTGTACGCGGTGCAGGCCAGTTCCTGATCGAATCTACCTTGGATGGATCGACATGAATCCCATCCCTGTTCACCACATGGCCTAAGAAGTGTACTTCACAAAGTCAGAAGTCGCATTTTGAAAACTTGGCGTACAATTGTTCCTTTCGAAGAAGTTCCAAGATAAGACGTAAGTGCTGCTCGTGTTCCTCCTGACTCTTGGAGTAGATCAGAATGTCGTCGATGAAGACAATGACGAACTTGTCAAGATAGGGTTTGCACACCCTGTTCATAAGATCCATGAAAACTGCAGGCGCGTTCGTCAGCCCAAATGGCATGACTAGAAACTCGTAGTGACCGTAGCGAGTTCTGAATGCTGTCTTGGAAACGTCCTCATCCCGGACTCTCAGCTGATGATAACCAGACCTTAGATCAATCTTGGAGTAGTAGCTCGACCCTTGCAACTGGTCGAATAAGTCGTCAATACGAGGAAGAGGATAGCGGTTCTTCACTGTGACCTTGTTCAGCTCACGGTAGTCTATGCACATCCTGAAAGTGCCATCCTTCTTTTTCACGAATAGTACTGGAGCTCCCCAAGGCGAAGAGCTTGGACGAATGAAGCCCTTATCTAAGAGCTCTTGTAGTTGCTTAGACAGTTCCTCCAGTTCAGTTGGAGCCAAACGATATGGTGCGCGGGCTATTGGTGCTGCTCCTGGAGCTAGTTCAACTTGAAACTCGACCTGGCGATGAGGCGGTAAACCAGGTAAATCTTCAGGAAACACTTGAGGAAATTCGCGTACAACTGGAATATCCTCTATTCTTTTCTCTGTCGTCGATGCATCAGTAACAAGTGCCAAAATGGCAGTATGTCCCTTTCGTAAACATTTCTGAGCCTTTAAGAAAGAGATAATGCCAACCACTGCACCACTCTTGTCGCCTTGAACTTCAAGAGGTTCTTTACTCGAACGAGGAATACGAATGATCTTCTCGTTACATAAGATCTCTGCTTGCTGCTTGGACAACCAATCCATGCCGATGACGATGTCGAAACTACCCAGAACTATTGGAATAAGATCAATCGAGAAGGCCTGACCCGCTAGAACGATGTTACAACCCTTGACTACATGCGTGGCTTCTACACTTTTACCATTTGCTAGTTCTACGACATGTTTGGTGTTTAGGGGTGTTGGTGTACGTTTTAACAATTTACTCATTTTCAAAGACATATAACTCGTATCCGCACCCGAATCAAACAAAACAGTAACATAAATATCGTCGAGAAGAAACTTACCCATAACTACGTTGGGATCATTTCTGGCATCACCCTGCCCCAACACAAATGCACGACCCCTTGCTTCATTGTCGCTGTTGTTCCCACCATTGTTGTTGTTGTTGCCATTTCCCTGATTGTTGTTATTGTTGTTGCTGTTCTGGTTCCTGTTTAGCTGAGGGCAGTGCCTTTTGAAGTGACCTTCAGCACCGCAATGAAAACACCCCTTGTTGCCCTGTTGCTGATTCTGCTGCGCTTGAGGCTGCTGCTGATTCTGGTTAGCAGGCCGAGGGCTTCCACAATCCTTGGCCTCATGACCCATCTTGAGGCATCTTTGACAGCGACCCTTGTTACACTGGCCACTGTGGTGTCTGTTGCAGTTGTTACACTTTGGGAGGTTCCCTCGATATCCACCCTGCCTGTGGCTGCCTGCGGAGTGCTGACTGGGACTCTGATAACTGTCAGTCTTTCGCTGCTGAACCTGTGACTGAACTGAAGCTGATCCCTTGCTGGAATCCCCATCCCATTTTCTCTTGTTGTCACTGGGAGTAGCAAGTGTAGTAGCAGTGGTAGCGGTAGCAGTAGCGCTAATACGTTTAGGCAGCCTGTTCTGATCCACTGCCTGATCTGTGAGGCGATGCGCAAGGCGTTGAATAGCCTGAATGTTGTCAAGATTAGCCGATGTTACATGGCTCTGAATTTCTGGCGCCAAACCTTTGAGATACAACTCGATGCGCTTGATTGGAGGGTCCACCATAGTTGGACATAGCACGGCCAGCTCATTTGACCTTTTGGTATAAGATTCAATTTCTGATCCAGTCATTTTCAAATGATAAAGCTCGTCTTCCAGCTTATGAATGTCTTCTCGAGTGCAGTATTCCCTTTTGATCAGCTCCTTGAAATCGTTCCAAGGGGTGGCGTTAGCAGCTGCCAACCCTAAAATCTGCACTTGCGCGTTCCACCAAGTTAGCGCAATCCCCTCTAAAGTACCAGTGGCATATTTCACCCTGCGAGCCTCAGGGCATTCACACATCTCGAACACAGACTCGAGCTTTTCAAACCAGTGGAGGAGTCCAACCGCTCCCTCCGTGCCACTGAACGTGCTAGGACGACAATCCATGAAGTTCTTGAAGGTACACACAGGTTGCTGAACGTGTTGACCTAATGTGTAAGAACAGAATGAGGTTAAACATAAGAGTTGATTAGGAACGTAGGATCTAAAGATCCTAGGACGAGTTATGACTGCAGGGTATACCTCCTGCGTTTGCAGCTGCAAGTGCCGCAGCAACTTGTTCATTGATAAGAGCCGTCAACTGGGCTTAAGTCATGTTAATACGCCCGGCCATTGATCTTCACATCAAAGGCAACATAGGTGAGAAAGGTTCGCGAATAGTGCGATGACAGAAGAGTGTAAGCACACAGGTGTTCTCAAGCAATAACAAGTAGTGAGCAATGAAATCTAAGCATACTGCGAGCAAAGTTCTATGCAATTCTAGCATGTAGGCAATAAACATAAACCTTATTACCTAGGATGTTGAGTCTTGCACGTGGAGCGAAGCGTCGTTGTGGATCGCTGAGAGCACTGTTCTGGTTCTGGTTTTAATGAAAACGTTTTCCCATATTAAAACCAAGTTCTCTATAACCAATGGCTCTTATACCAATCTGTCACACCCCCAAAATCCACCTGCGGAGTATCACCGCTTGGGAGCGTGACTGACCAGGATCAAGCCACCCATCATATAGAACATTGTATAAAGTAAAGTAATTGCAATTAAACCAAACCAGATCCATATGAAAGGTGTTCCAAAACATAAGTATGTTATCACTGTTTAGCGGAAGCGTATAAATAAAACCCAACATAAGTAAGTATGTAATGTCATAAATGTTTAATAAGATAATCACGATCCAAGCCCACAACGACCAGCTCCTCCATGTGTAAGCTCCATGAACCTAACGACCTGCAAGGCATGTAACAGAGGATCAACAACTAGTTGAGCAAGTTCACAGGGAGTAAATGCGTAATAGTAAGTTCGTTTGTAACATGTGGCTCTACTGGGCCGATAGTACGTTCTATTGGTGGGGGCTTCCCATGTTGTATAACCACTAGACTATTCGTAACCATAAGTGTTCTACATGTCCCGAGAACAGTAATACGTACAAGTTTACGTAGGTTTTACGTAAGTATCCTTCACAACCGAGGATAGGGGTACGCGGGGGTTTACGTAGGTTTTACGTAAGTGCCTGACACAACCGAGGCAGTAGTGAGTATCTGTTCACGTAGGTTTTACGTGAGTGTCCTTCGCAACCTGAGGACAGTGAGCAATACAAGTATACGTAGGTTTTACGTATGTATCCTGCACAACCGAGGACGATAGTATGGTAGTCTAGTAATAGTGTCCGTATGAATCTATTCAACCTTATCCTTTCAATCCCATTCCCAAGCCCTGGGAATCCCATGCCTTAGTAAGAGTGTGAACTCACCTTGGTTTGCTCGGTATGCTAAGTAAGTGCTCAAAGTAAATAAATCACGTCCTAAAGTACGCACGTATACATAATCAGTTTATATTCAAGTTGTTCACGTATAGACATAATCACAGAAGTTCTGAACATGTATTCAATATCATACGAGTCATGCATATCACTTAACAGCAGTTAATCAATCCAATTATCTTCTAACAGAGTTAAGTCGAGTTACTGTGCAAAGTGTTTCAAGTCGGCGAAACACTCATTGACGAAACATACCCTGTTTCGTTGATCACCCTTTGGCAAAACAAGATTCTATTTCGTCGATAACCCTTGGCGAAACACATTCTTTTTCGCCGAGAGTTCTGTTTCGCCAAGCAAGTCAGTTACGTCAACCAGTGATTCGTCGGTATAATTTTTGTTTCGCCAACACAACAGCCACAAAAAAAATATAACAATTAAAAAGAATCTGGTCGGCCTTCACTTGGTATTGGGCTGCTACAACCGCAAATACCCATCATTGGGCTGCCCATCCCCACCAATCAAAATATGTTCATGTTAATTTTATTATCATACTAAAATGATTACATCAATTCCCCTTAACATGCAACCGCCAAAAATCAATCGACAGAACCTTTTCATCGAATCAATTTTTATGCACTTTCCTAAAGGTTAACACCAGCCGCCCATATACATGTGTAGTAGCCGACACATGACATTGATTCTAGGCTACCTATTGGACCGATTTACATAAGAAAAGTGTTCATTGGACCGCTAATATTATGAGTTTCCAAACCCTAGGCAATCATCACAACATGTACAGTTTGATCCCTTGGTGTATATTGTGCCGCCCAAAACAACGAATTGATTAGCCACAACATTCCCTCAAAAGTCAAGCCCCCACATGAGTAAATACATGAAAGTCTTATTATTTTTAATATACATGGCCGACAACTTTAAAGAGGTAATCGGTGAACTCATGTGCACTTGTTAAATCATTTGCAACCTCAGAGGAACATAAATGTTCACAATTATTATGTCTATCATTCAATCCTATCATACTCCATCTATTCAAATCGTAACTAAGTCGCATAACAATTCATTCATGATGAGACACAGATAATAAACAGATAATTCATGGTTAATTAAATCAAATAGTTCTTAGTAGGTCACTAACCCAAACGAGATGCACAATCGAATATGTAAAAAGCTTCGAGATCCAAGACTTGCCGTCGGGTTCCAAGAGTAGAGAGAGAGAGAACGTGATGGGTGGTTAGGGTTTGCTTAAGGTTAATCTCTTAACGTAAAGGTTATTACTTAAACTTATAGTCGTTCGCTACTGGGCCGAAGCCCATTCCTGATTTCGTAGCCCACAAGGTGGACGAAAACACCAAGTGGTTTTCGTGAAGGGTGATTTCACAGGGGGTTTTCGGCTAGAGAGGTTGATTTCTTGAGTTCCATATTTATCTTTAGTTCCCCAACCACAATATAAATACAACACATTATTAATAACATAGTTACTCATATTGCACAACAATATATAGAACAAGAACACACTACATGCACTCCATATATATCATATAAATCAAACGCGGTTTAGCATATTACAACGCGTACAGTTGTGAAACCGAAACAAACAAGTCGTTCCAACACACGATCTAAACAATTAACGTGAAATAGTGCGAAGATGGAATCTTGGAAATTCGAGTTGTCACAGTATATCCGATGGATATCACCTCAAAGTCCACTGTACTTGTTGGTTTCAGTGGGGAAGCCAGGAACACAGTGGGAGAGATAAAGTTGCCAGTACATGTTGAAGGGATCAATTCAATACAACGTTTCTGTGTGATGGACTCCCTATCCTGCTATAACATCATACTAAGCAGGCCATGGATCCATGATATGAAGGCTGTGCCATCAACTTATCATCAGTGCATCAAGATCCCTACCCCTTGGGGGGTTATCAAGGTTGATAGTGATCAGCAGGAGGCGAAGGAATGCTACTCATCCTCAATGAAATCCTCGACTAAGCCTAATGCAGCATAGCAATTAAAGATGCGGGCCCAGGATATCGTGGAGGCTTCGGAGCAGGATGTAAAGAAAATTATCCTGGATTAAGATAATCCGGATATCTCGGTGCTCGTAGGAACCAATATCCCTCAGGATATTGAAAACTAATTAACTAACTTTTTGAAATGCAGGATGTTGACATTCGCATGGAAACATGAGGATATGACAGGTATTTCCAAGGATATTATAACACATAAGCTTGGTATTGACAGGTCGTTTAAGCCTGTCCAGCAGAAAAGAAGGAAGTTTACTCCAGAACGAAACATAAATATTCAAGAAGAGGTTGAAAGATTATTAAAGTCCAAGATGATCAGGGAAGTCAAATTTCCCAAATGGCTGGTGTTTTGGTCAAAAATCTAATAAGGATAATGCAACCAAACTCTTAGTTACGGGGTATGATGCTTGAAATGAAGAACAATAGTAAGGATCACTTCAATGCAAATTGCACAAACAACACAAGGATTTATACGAGGAAAAAGCCCTTGATCTTTAGAAGATCTCCGGCATAAAAACCTCGGGTGATGGAAACTACCAATCACCAAGCTCAAATAAATCAATAAAAGTTTACAACTTCGGATAGTGACGAGCTAAGTACAAGGATCACTATGGTTATTCGTGTGAAAGTGTGAGAATTGTTAAGTGTTTAATGAAAGCTTTGAGACTGCAATTGCACGAGAGTGTGTGTGTAACTGAAAATGGCTAAGTGTTCTAAATTTAGCTCGTCACCCCTTTAAAAATGAAAGCCAACTAAGCTAACTAAATGTCCGACTTTTGTGCCATGCTCCCACGTTCTCCACAACGTCCATTTCTATTCAAATGTGTGTGAAATACCCGTGGAATATTCCATAGTAACGTTGCCAAGACCAAGTCAAGCTCAATACTCCTGCAAAACAATAGTAATCACAAACAGCCAATCGTTAGTATGAGGATCCTTAGGGTGATCCATGATCCTGATCCTGAAGCTCTTCTGAGGATCACTATCTGTCATAGAAGTAAGGATCATTATTAGGATAGCAAATAAGGATCACTAATTGTTAGAAAATCCTCCCCTAACAATTGCCCCCAAAATATAAGGAGTAAAATGTAAAATTAACGAGTTATGTTTTCTTGATCTTATCTGCAACAAACTCAACGGAATTATAGCCGTTATCATCGAACTATCTGTTGCACTATGACGTCACAGAAGTGACACCCCTGCAAAATCATCATTATAATAGGAGATATAGATATGATCGTTTGCATTTAAAATCCAGAGCTACTCCCTTTATAACCGCATTCAGAAGATCAAACAGGTATTCTCCTCTTCATCTTCTCTCTTTACTTGCTCTGTTTTCCTTCTTTTTTCAATTACTTCGTTCAAAATGTTGCTCCGGAACTCCCCTGCTAAGGATCACCAGAAAGTAAGCCCCTTCAAGAGTCAAGGGATCATCACAGATTCCGCTAAAGAACGCTGCATTTTCACCGATCCTCAAATTGACAGGGTTCGGTATTGTTTTCCCGCAAACACCGTGTTCAAACCCTATGATCCTACTGCCCTGAGCGATCACACTTCTGATTCATGGGTTGCCTTCCCTGTGACCCCCTTTGCCATAGGCTACACATATCCTTTTCCAGCTTTCACCCAATCCTTCTTTTCCCTAACCGGCATATCTTACATCCAAGCCATGCCGATGATCTGGAGGGTTTTATATACCCTTGAAAGGATCATCGAGCAGGAGGGGATAGATTTAGGCATGGCTGAGTTAGGAGAACTGTATGATCTTACCACCTTTGGTTCCCATCGCTATCTGTTCAAACGAAAGCCTGGAGAGGAGCATCCAATCTTCAAAGCCACCAAGAATGATACCAACAGGAAGCGGCGCTTCTTTTCGTGAGAAGAGATTCTATCCCTGATGGGAAGGATCTACCCTAGAAGTGGGCTACCCATGGTAGGATGAAGGATCCTGAGGAGGATCACCATAGAACTTATCCTTCAGAATAAGGATCACTGACATTCTTTTGCTTTTTTGTTGTGCAGCTATCTCCGTTTCACACCTCAGATTAACTCCTGCTGCTAAAGAGAGACTCTTGGCTTTCAAGAGACTTGATCCTGAAACAAGAACTTTCAAGACTACCACCCAAGATTCTCAGGAAGTATCCTCTGGTTCTGTCACGATGTCAAGTAAGTATCCTTGTCTAAAGGTTCAATTAAATAATAAAATTTAAGTAAAATTAAGATACTTATCTTGTTTTGGTTGTGTAGGTGCTGGAAAATCCACCAAGTCTGCTTCGAAGTTCAGCATCACCGATCTCACCAATGTCAAATCCTTGAGAAAGAAGACTCCTGCTAGCCCCACTGCTTCAATCCCCAAGGCACCCCTCAGAGGGAAGGGAGGCAAGAAGAGAAAGGCCTCCGAAGCTGAGGATCTGCAAGGCCTCCCCTTGATCCGCCAACAATTCATGGACTACTTCAATGAGGTAAGGATCACTGTCCCTGCTTGTATATCCTGCTTGTATGAGGATCATTTAGTCCTGACATTATCCTTTGTCTCCCTTGTAGAAATTTGCTGAGATCGAAACATATGTTGGCCACGTTGAGGATCAGGATAGCAAGATTGCTGATCTTCAACAGGTTGCCGTGCTGAAGGACCTCAAAATAGCTGATCTTCAGAAGGATCTCTAGAACACCAAGAATGATGCTGCCAAGATGCTGATCAACTTTGATTATGAGAAGCACGAGATCACCCAGGATGCCAAGGTCTCCGCCGCCATAGCAATGTACAAGATCCAGCTGCAAATGGCCATGGAAGCTCAGGATCCTGCTTTTGACAAGAGCACCTGGGATGTGGAGGGCTGGAAGGCAAGGCTGGCTGAAGTGGAGGACGATGAAGAGGCTGAGGAGATCCTGACACTTGAGGCTGGAGGCAGTGGCAAGGATCAGGGTGGTGAGGCAAGCGGAGCTGGTGGTGAAGATGCAGCGAAGGTCTAAGCTGCAGGATTGGGCGATGAAGGAAACTTCTAGACATAGCCGGAGCCCAATTTTTTTGTTTAGTGGTTGTTTTGTTGAACAATTTAATGGTCTGTACTCTTGAACAATAGCTTTTAGGTTTAAGGATCAAGGATCCTTCAGACAATAGGCAGGATTGCAAATGGTGGAGGGATCCTCTGTTTGGGGGATGAAACCATTGTGATCCTGCCGCCTTTATCTTCCTGCACAACTTCAAACCTATTATCATGGATGTTTTGGTCAAAAATCACACAAGGATAATGCAACCAAACTTTCTGTAACGGGGAATGATGCTTGAAATGATGAATAAAGATAAGGATCACTTAAATGTAAATTGCACAAGTGACACAAAGATTTATACGAGGAAAAAGCCCTTGATCAATGAATGATCTCCGGCATAAAAAACCTCGGGTGATGGAAACTACCGATCACCAAGTACCAATATAACAAATAACGTTTACAACTTCGGATAGTAACGAGCTAGGTACAAGGATCACTATGGTGTAGTATGCTAGAGCGTGTAAGAAATGTGTCGTCCTCTCCAAATGCTTGAGAGTGCCGTTTATATAAGTGTGTGTGGTTGAATTTAGGCAAGTCACCTAACTACTAGCTCGTTACCCCTTTTAGAAATAGAAGTAAATTTAGCCTAACAAATTATCTGTAATTTGTGCTAAGTTTCCATATTCTCCACAACGTCTATTTCCGGTTATGAATGTGCGAGATTAGCGTGGAAGATTCCTTAATAACGTTGCCAAGACTAGGTCCAACTCGTAATTCCTACAAAACAACATGAAATTCAAAGAGAACAATCGTTAGTATGAGGATCCTTAGGATGATTCATGATCCAGATCCTGAAGCTCTTCTGAGGATCACTATCTGCCACAGAAACAAGGATCACTGTTAGGATATCATATAAGGATCACAGGTCAATAAAAATCCTGCCCTAACAATTGCCCCCAAAATATAAGGAGTAATTATATAATATTAACGAGTTATATTTTGCTGATCTTATCTGTAACTAACTCAACGGATATATAGCAGTTGTAAACGAACTATCCGTGCAATCCTGACGTCACGGAGGTGACAGCCCTGCACAAATCATGATTATAAATAGAGATAGGGATAGGATCGTTTGCATTTAAAATCAAGAACTTCTCCCTTTATAACCGCATTCAGAGGATTTGAACAGGTATTCTCCCCTTCATCTTCTTTCTTGCTTGCTCTGTTTTTCTTCTCGTATCTATTTCGTTCAAAATGTTGCTCCGGAATTCCCCTGCCAAGGATCTTCAGAAGGAAAGCCCCTTCAAGAGTCAAGGGATCATTACAAATTCTGCTAAGGAACGCTGTATCTTCACTTATCCTCAGATTGACAGGATTCGGTGCTGTTTTCCTGCAAATACTGTGTTCAAAGCCTATGATCCTTCTGCACTGAGCGATCACACCTCCGATTCATGGGTTGCCTTTCCTGTGACCCCGTTTGCCATAGGTTACACGTATCCCTTTCCAGCCTTCACCCAAGCCTTCTTCTCTTTGACCGGCATATCTTATATCCAGGCTTTGCCGATGATCTGGAGGGTTTTGTATACCCTTGAGAGGATCATCGAGCAAGAGGGGATAGACTTAGGTATGGCCGAGTTAGGTGAGCTGTACGATCTGACCACCTTTGGTTCCCATCGTTATCTGTTCAAACGTAGACCTGGGGAGGAGCATCCGATCTTCAAGGCTACCAAGAATGATACTAACTGGAAGCGGCGGTTCTTTTTTGTGAGGAGAGATACCATCCCTGATGGGAAGGATTTACCCAAGAAGTGGGCTACCCATGGTAGGATAGAGGATCCTGGGAAGGATCACCGTAGAACTTATCCTTTAGTATAAGGATCACTGACGTTTTTTTGTTTTCTTGTTGTGCAGCTATCTCCGTTTCATATCTTAAGTTGACTCCTGCTGCAAAAGAGAGACTCTTGGCCTTCAAGAAGCTTGATCCTGAAATAAGAACTTTCAAGATTACCACCCAGGATTCTCAGGAAGTATCCTCTGCTTCTGTCACAATGTCAAGTAAGTATCCTTATTTAAGGAGTAATTATATAATGAGAGCCAAATAAAATTAAGATACTTATCTTGTTTTGGTTGTGTAGGCGCTGGAAAATCCACCAAATCTGCCTTGAAGTTCAGCATCACTGATCTTACTAACGTCAAATCCTCTAAGAAGAAGACTCCTGCTGCTAGCCCAACCGCTTCGGTCCCTAAAGCACCCCTCAGAGGAAAGGGAGGCAAGAAGAGAAAGACCTCCGAGGCTGAGGATCTGCAAGGCCTTCCCTTGATCCGCCAACAGTTCCTGGACTATTTTAGTGAGGTAAGGATCATTGTCCCTGCTTACATATCCTGCTTGTTTGAGGATCACTTGGCTTCTGACATCATTCCTTTGTCTTCCTTGCAGAAATTTGCGGAGATAGAGACATATGTTGGCCATGTTGAGGATCAGGATCGCCAGATTGCCGATCTTCAACAGGTTGCTGTGCTGAAGGATCTCAAGATAGCCGATCTTCAGAAGGAGCTCCAGGCCACCAAGAATGATGCTGCCAAGATGCTGATCAACTTTGACTATGAGAAGCACGAGATCACCCAGGATGCTAAGGTTTCTGCCGCCATAGCAATGTACAAGATCCAGCTGCAAATGGCCATGGAAGTTCAGGATCCTTCTTTTGACAAGAGCACCTGGGATGTGGAGGGCTGGAAAGCAAGGCTGGCTGAACTGGAGGACGATGAAGAGACTGAGGAGATCTTGACGCTTGAGGCTGGAGGCAGTGGCAAGGATCAGGGTGGTGAGGCAAGTGGAGCTGGTGGTGATGATGCAGCGAAGGATTGAGCTGCGAGATTGGGCGATGAAGGAAACTTCAAGACATAGCCGGAGCCCAATTTTTTTTGTTTGTTTGGTTGTTGTTTGGACAATTTATGGTCTGTACTTATGAACAATAGTTTTAGGGTTAAGGATCAAGGATCCTTCAGACGATAGGTAGGATTGCATATGGTGGAGGGATCCTCTGTTTGGGGGATGAAACCATTGTGATCCTGCCGCCTTTATTTTCCTGCACAACTTGAAAACTATTATCATGGATGTTTTGGTCAAAAATCTCACAAGGATAATGCAACCAAACTTTATGTAAATGGGGTATGATGCTTGGTTTGTAGAAAAAGTAAAGGATCACTTCGATGTGAAATATGCAAAGACACAATGATTTATACGAGGAAAAAGCCCTTGATCAATGTATGATCTCCGGCATAAAAAACCTCGGGTGATGGCAACTACCGATCACCAAACTTCAATATAAGAAAAATAGTTACAACTTTGGATGATAATGAGCTGAGTACAAGGATCACTATAGTTTCGAGTGTCTAAGCGTGTGAGAGTTGTCTTGTGTGTTGTCGTGTGTTCTTCTAAATGAGGAAGAGTGGTACTTATACAAGTGTAGGTGACCTATTTTAGGTAAAAAGACTAATAATCAGCTCATTACCCCTTTAGAAATAAAAGACAATCTAGCCTAAATTGCCGCCCTTAAATCAAGCTAAGTTTCCATATCCTTTGCAACGTCTATCTCCGATTAAGCTAATGCCATAATTGTGAAGACGCGTCCCTTGATTATGATGCTAAGAGCGTATCCTGCTAGATGTTCCTGCAAAATAACATTGTATTAAACGAAGGTAACCGTTAGCATGAGGATCCTATAATGGTCCATGATCCTGATCCTGAAGTCCTGTTGAGGATCACTGTCTGTCAAAGAAACAAGGATCACTGGTTAGGATCACGTGTAAGGATCATGCATAATAAAAATCCAGCCCTAACAATTTCCCCCAAAATATAAGGAGTTGATTGCAAATTAATGAGTTGTATTTTGTTTTGATCTTATCTTCAACGGGCAGCTCCAAATAACTAGCCGTTAACATCGAACTAGCCGTTGCGATCATTACGTCATAGATGTGACAATCCCTGCAAATCATGATTATAAATAGGAGATAGGGTTAGGATCACTCTGCATTTAAACTCGAGATATCTTCCCTTTATAATCGCTACCGAAGATTGACCAGGTATCCTCTTCTTCTCTCTTTCCTTTCTTCCTTCTTTTTGCTCTGTTTTTTCTACTTTTACTCTGTTTCTGTTCCACCACGAGTATGTTGCTTCGAAATTCTCCACATAAGGATTCCAAGAAGAGTAGTCCCCTAAAAAGCCAAGGGATCATCAAGGACTCTCCTACGGAGAGATGTTGCTTTACTGATGCTCATGTAGACAGGATTCGTCATTGCTTTCCGGCGAATGCTATTTTCAAATCCTTCACACCTACTGCTCTGAGCGACTTTGTTTCAGACGTCTGGGTGGCCTTTCCTGCTACTCCGTTCACCATAGGGTATTCGTATCCTTTTCCAGCCTTCACCCAATCCTTCTTCTCTTTAACCGGCATATCTTATATCCAAGCTATGCCGATGATCTGGAGGGTCCTGTATACCTTCGAGAGGATCATCGAGCAGAAGGGAATTGATTTGGGGATGGCAGAGTTGGCCGCACTTTATGATCTTACCACGTTCGGTTCTTGCCGATATCTGCTAAAACGGAAAGCTGGGGAGGATCACCCTGTCTTCAAGGTTACTAAGAATGACACAAACTGGAAGCGTCGCTTTTTCTTTGTTAGAAGGGATTCCATCCCAGATGGGAAGGATCTGCCCAAGGAATGGGCCACTCATGGTAGGGTAGAGGATCCTGGAAGGATCACTATCAGACTTGTCTCATACGATGAGGATCACTAACGTCTTTTTATTTTTTGTGCAGCTATATCCATTGCTTATCTTAAGTTAACCCTTGCTGCAAGAGAAAGAGTCTTAGCTTTTAAAAAGCTCCATCCTGAGGTCAGAAGTTTCCAAGTCACCGTCCAAGATTCACAGGAAGTATCCTCCGCATCTGCCACTATGTCAAGTAAGTATCCTTGTAAAAAGTAAGTTATATGCTAGATTGTTTAATTAGTAAGGGAACTTATCTTGTTTTGATTGTGTAGGTGTTGGGAAGTCTGCCAAATCTGCCAAGTCTGCCTCCAAGTTTGGGATAGATGATCTCACCAACGTCAAGTCTCCGAGGAGAAAGACTTCTGCTGCCAGTCCCTCCGCTTCAGCCCCTAAAGCATCCATTAGGGGTAAGGGAAAGAAGAGGAAGACTTCCAAGGATCTCCAAGGATTTCCCCTGATCCGCCAACAGTTCCTTGACTATGTCAATGAGGTAGGGATCATTGCCCCTGTGGGTTATCCTCCTCTAATATCCTGCTTGTATATCCTGCCTGTATATCCTGCTTTTTTGAGGATCACCTGATCCTTTCTCTTTTGCAGAAACTTGCCGAGATTGAGACCTACCTTGGCCATGTCGAGGATCAGGAGAGCCAAATCGCTGACCTCCAACAAATGGGCGTGTTAAAGGATCTCAAGATAGCTGATCTTGAGAAGGAACTCCGGGCTACAAAGGATGAGGCTGCTCAAAGGCTAATTGATATGGATGGCGAGAAGCAGGAGATCATCCAGGATGCCAAGGTCTCCGCCGCAACTGCTATGTACAAGATTCAATTACAAATGGCTGCAGAGGCTCAGGATCCTGCCTTTGACAAGAGCTCATGGGACGTGGAGGGTTGGAAGGCAAGATTGGCAGAGCTGGAGGATGAGGACGAAGCAGAGGAGATCCCCATGCTGGAAGGTGGTGATGCTGAGAAGGATCAGGGTGGAGAAGCTGGTGGTGATGGAGCAGCAAAGGTGTGAGCTGCTGGATTGGGCGATGATGGATATTTCGAGACTAGGCCGGAGCCCAATTTTTTAGGTTTGGTAGTGGTTTTTTGTGGTTGTTGATGGTTTGTGAACAATTTATAGTCTGTAATCTTTGAACAATAGTTTTTAGGGTAAAGGATCCTGGATCCTTCGAACAATAGGTAGGATTACAAAAGGTGGAGGGATCCTCTGTTTGGGGGATGAAGCCTTTGTGATCCTGCCGCTTTTACTTTCCTGCACCTGCTAAGACCGCAAAGACAATGGACACCCTTTGCCAACCCATGTGGACGGGCCACGTTTTGCTGGTAGAAACGTGGGTTGGCAATTTTGACAACTTTTTGCAAGGGTTAAAGATCCTTCTGCTAATAATATAACCTTAATCTTTCTGGCTTATCCTGTGTTGTTATCCTTTATTTATCTTTTTAGTTTCCAATTGTTTTAGAAATATATTTGTAACAATAGTTAAGCAAACCATGTCCAAGAAATATAGGATATGATCCTGGATCAAATATCCTATAATCGAAAATTTTCAAGGTAGTTTATTTTAAGGATCATAGGTTCAGTTGTCAAGGTCTAAAGGTTATTCAAATGAATAATGAAATTAAAAATAGTTAAGGATCATACCTGAGGATCCAAGTTAGGATCCTAACCTTTAATCGGGATAACCACAAGTAAAACTTTAATGGATGATAAGGATTAAGGATCCTTATTTGTTTAACTTCGAGAACCTGAAAAACGGAACATATCTTGGGACTAAGCCAATGTAAAAGATAAATTAGTAGCTGGGGACATGCCCAAAGGATAACTGAGGATGATCCCGGAGGATCACTGGGGACAAGCCCAAAGGATAACTGGGGACAAGCCCAAAGGATAACTGGGGACAAGCCCAAAGGATCGTATGTAAACTGGAGTATGGCCCTTACTGGCGACTATCCAAACTTAGTGACATGAAAATGTCAAAACCTTAGCTAACGTGAAAACGTTAGAAACCTTATGAACGGATGTATGGTACGTCTACCATTATACGTAGGATCCTGGGTATAGCCAGTACGATGAGGTTGTCAGCCCCGGAAGTGGGTACTGGTCCCAAAGACGTGAACTATATCAGGATCATCGTGCGCTGCTGGCGGAAACTGGGGATAATCCCAAGGATAACTGGGGTTAGACCCAAGGATCTGCGTTGCTTTTGAAGATCTTCGATGATATGCTGTGGATACCTGGACTATCATAACTCAAATGGTTCGTGAGAAGAGGATGAAGGATACAGGATCCTTATCCTTTGGTAAAAAGTAAGGAAATGTAACAGTTTTAAGATAAGGACATTACCAGAGTAAGGATCACTGACTTCGCCGGGATCCTTCGAGGATACTTCAGTGTAAGGATCACATGCTTGAAGGATCATGTTCACATAAAGTATCTCTTTAAGTGAACAGCATTCCATGCTCTTGGTAACAAGTTTCCTTCCATAGTTAGCAATCTGTATGCCCCCTTTCCTGCTTCAGCTTCAATTAAGTAAGGGCCTTCCCATTGTGGTGCTAACTTCCCGTCAGCAGGATTAATAGTGTTTTGGAATGTTTTTCTCAACACGATATCCCCGACTTGGAACTTCCTTATCCTAACATTTTTGTTGTAGGCACCAGCCATTCTTTGTTGGTAGCTTGCCATCCTTATCCTAGCCAGATCCCTGATTTCCTCAATAGTATCCAAATCCTGAGCCAGGATTGTAGCATTTTCTTCAGGATCACGCGCACTTGTTCTAGCAGTTGGGATCACCATTTCTGTTGGGATCACTGCTTCTGCCCCAAATACTAAAGAGAAAGGTGTTTGACCAGTGGCATTCTTGGGAGTTGTCCTATCAGCCCATAGCACATAAGGTAACTCTTCTGCCCATTTTCCCTTCTTGGATCCTAGCTTCTTCTTTAGATTGTTGATGATGATCTTGTTGGATGATTCTGCTTGGCCATTGGCTTGTGGATGAACTGGTGTTGATGTTATCATCTTGATTCCCCAACTGTCACAAAAGTTAGTAGTTCTGCTTCCAATGAATTGGGAACCATTATCACATACAATTTCAGAGGGAATGCCAAATCTAGTTATAATGTTTCTTTTGATAAATGATATAACTTCTTTTTCTCTGACTTGAGAAAAAGCTTCAGCCTCTATCCACTTAGAGAAGTAGTCAGTCATGGCAAGCATAAATACTTTTCCACCAGGTGCTTTAGGGAGCTTGCCAACTATATCCATTCCCCATCTCATGAATGGCCAAGAGGATGGTATGGGGTGTAGCAATTCGGCTGGTTGATGAAGGATATTGCTGTGTCTTTGACAAGGATCACATTTCCTAGCATATTCTACAACATCCCTTTTCATGGTTGGCCAGTAGTATCCTGTCCTAAGGATCCTTGAGAATAATGCCCTGCCCCTAGTGTGGTTTCCACAATCTCCTTCATGGAAGTCTCTCAACACTTCTTCAACGTCAGGATCCTCAATACATCTTAAATATGGTCCTGCAAGGGATCGTTTATATAGCACATTGTTTAAGATTGTAAATTGAGATACCTTGATCCTGAAAGCTCTAGGATTTTCTCCCATCGGGATCTCTCCGTGTTGCAAGTATTTCATGATTGGTGAGACCCATGACCCTGCATAAGATTGAGCTTCTTCACTAGGGATTACTGCAGTATCCTCTTCTATTTCCATGGCTACTTGATTTTCAATAGCAGGAGCCAGGATATGGATGATAGGGATACTTATGTCTTCTGGAATTTTTAAGGATGATCCTAAGTTGGCCAATGCATCAACTTCCGTGTTATCCTCCCTTGGTACCTGTGTTAAGCTGAAAGAAACAAAAGAGAGTGCCAATTCTTTGACTATCTCTAAATATTTGGTTAGTTTTTCACCTTTAACAGCATAGGATCCATTAAAGTGATTGGTAATCAATAATGAGTCTACATATACTTTAAGATATTTTACTCCCATATCCTTAGCAATTTGCAAGCCAGCAATTAAGGCTTCATATTCAGCCTCATTGTTAGTTGCTTGGAACTCACAGGCTATGGAGTGGGGTATTATGTCCCCCTGTGGCGATTTTAGTAGTATCCCGAGCCCTGTGCCCTTGACATTTGAGGATCCATCAGTGTGTAGTATCCAAGGATCCTTGGTCTCATCCAGCTGTTGGACCTCCAATTCTGCTTCTTTTTGTAGATCACTACTGAAATCAGCCACAAAGTCAGCTAGTGCTTGGGATTTAATGGCTGTTCTTGGCTCATATCTTATATCATGGGCACTAAGCTTTACTGCCCACTTAGCTATTCTTCCTGACATCTCTGGTTTCCTGGATTCGGCATCAAGTAGACTCTTACTTACATAGTAGATAGGATATTGTGTACCTTCGTGATCCTTAACAAGGATAGCACTTACAGCGGTTGAGGATACCGCCAAATATAAGGATAACACATCTCCTTTTTCGGGCTTTGATAATGCTGGTGCTGAGGACATATATTCTTTAAGGGCTTGTAAAGCATTCTCATGTTTCTCAGTCCATTCAAATTTCTTGTTCTTCCTTAGGATATCGTAAAATTCCTTACATTTTTCTGAGGATTTTGATATGAACCTGTTCAGAGCCGCTATCCTGCCTGTTAGCCTTTGCACATCCTTAGCATTGGCAGGGGACTTGATGTTTATTAGTGCTTTAATTTGCTCCGGACTTGCCTCGATGCCCCTCTGAGTTACCATATATCCTAGGAATTTACCTGCCTTAACACCAAAGTGGCACTTTGAAGGATTAAGCTTCATGTTATAATTATCAAGGATATCAAATGCTTCCTCCAAATCCCTTAGGTGATCCTCAACTTTCTTTGACTTGACTACCATATCATCTATGTATACTTCCATAGTTTGTCCAATTTGATCTTTGAACATCATATTCACCAGCCTTTGATATGTTGCACCTGCATTTCTTAATCCAAAAGGCATGGCAATATAACAATACAAACCTGTTGGGGTCATAAAGGCTGTATCCTCTTGGTCAGATGGTTCCATCTGAATTTGTTGGAATCCAGATGATGCATCCATAAAGGTCAACAGTTCATGCCCCGCTGTTGCATCCACCATGGAGTCAATGTGGGGTAATGAGAAAGGATCCTTGGGACATGCCTTATTCAGATCAGTGAAATCGACACATACCCTCCACTTTCCGTTTTTCTTTTGGACAACGACCACATTGGCTAACCATTTTGGATACTTCACCTCTCTGATCATACCTGCTTGAAGTAGTCTCTCTACTTCTTCTTGGATAATGGCATTCCTTTCTGGTGCAAACTTCCTCCTTTTTTGATGGATTGGTTTGATAGACCTGTCAATGCCAAGTTTGTGAGTAATGATATCCTTAGATATACCTGTCATATCTTCATGTTTCCAAGCAAAGGTAGATTTTCTTCTTTTGAGGAAGGATATTAAGTCTTCTTTCATCTTGCCAAGGATCCCTGATCCAATATAGATTTTTGACTCAGGATCATTAGGATCCAAGAGGATTTCGTCCACATCTTGTTCCCTTGCCTCCAAGACATTCCTCGGAGGATACTGTAATTGCTATTGCTCCCTTGGCTTCGAGGTTGGCTTCATGGATGAGGTATAACAATCCTTAGCCTCCTGCTGATCACTGTCGATCTTGATTATTCCCCATGGGCTAGGGAGCTTCACACATTGATGGTAGGTGGATGGGACTGCTTTCATATCATGTATCCAAGGTCTGCCAAGGATAACATTGCAACAAGACAAACAGTCAATAACACAAAATTTCTGATAATTATGTAATCCTTCCACGTAGATTGGGAGTTTGATGTCCCCCAGAGTTTTCTTCGTTTCTCCACTGAATCCTACAAGCACGGAGGATCTTGGTGTGATGTCTGATTCTGGGATACCCATTTTCTTCAGAACATCAAGCTGGATAATGTTCACTGAGCTTCCTCCATCGATAAGGATCCTGCGGACAAAATGGTTAGAGATAAAGAGAGTAATAACTAGACTATCATGATGAGGATCCTGAATGTTAATGCGATCATCCTCATCAAACGTTATCATCTTCCCTTCTGAGACACTTGATGTCCTAATAGGCCTTTCTCCATTATCCATTTTTGACTCCTTTGCATGTCTTTTGGCCGCCGAGAAAGATGTACCACAGATGTCTGATCCTCCGGAAATAAAGTTGATCACTTGTGCGTTTGCCGGGGGTGCTGGAGCCTTTTCAGGGATCCTTTCAGGATCCTGAATCCTTTGCTTTTTTCTTCCCAATAATTCTTTTAGGTGCCCCTTGCTTAACAGATATCCAATCTCTTTTCTTAAAGCTATGCATTCTTCAGTTAGATGCCCGAAATCCTCATGGTATGCACACCATTTTGACTTGTCTTTAGTCCCGGATGGTTTATCATTCTTCCTGGGCCACCTAGCTTTTTCGCCTAGATTCTGCATTGCAAGGATTAGTTCATGATTATCAACGGAAAAACAATATTTTGAGATTGGAGGATAATCTTCATCATCCTCTTCTTGGTCAACAGCATGCACATTCTGGTTCTCATTTCTATGGTAGGATTTGAATTTGTTGTTCTTGAAGGAGGATCCTTGCTTCTCCTGTTTTGAGGATCCTACTTGTCTCTCCTGGATCCTCTTGTCATCCTCTAGCCGGATGAACCTGAGTGCTCGAGTTCTTACTTCATCTAGATTCCTGCATGGTGTCATAACAAGATCATCATAGAATAATGAATCCTTAAGCAGTCCCATTTTGAAGGCTTCAACAGCCGTAGCCATGTCCAAGTTGGGAATGTCCAAGGATTCTTTACTAAATTTAGTTATATAATCCCTTAATGATTCATTATGATTTTGAGTTATCCTGTACAAATCACTAGTTAATCTTTCAAATTTTCTACTACAAGAGAATTGGTTATTGAATAAATTAACTAAATTGGCAAATGAAGTAATAGAGTAAGGGGGAAGACTTAGCAGCCATTTAAGAGCTGATCCAGTAAGAGTGGATCCAAATCCTTTACATAGGCATGCTTCCTTCAACTTTTCTGGGATAGGATTGATCTCCATCCTCTCCCTGTATTGTGCTATATGCTCATCTGGATCCGTTGTGCCATCATACAGCTTCATGGTAGGGATATGGAACCTTTTGGGTACCTCTGCATCACAAATTGGTGGTGCAAAGCGAGATACCTTGTGGCTTCCATCTGCAATCTCTGGGATAGGCTTGACTACCCCCGGGACACTTGAGATCATATCTTTAAGCTTCTGCAATTCCCTGGCCATAGCATGATTGACACCTGTATCCTGCATGAATCCATGGTTAGTGGTAAGATAATTATTTAAAGTGTTACCTCCCATTGGGTTCAAGTTAGTGAATCCATATTGCTGGGATTCTGGAATAACGGATGGACCAGTGGAAGCAATGGTCTGCATTGGAATGAAGTCCCCTTGATGGACATCTAGACTTCCTGTTGGTAAACTTTTTAGGGATCCTGGCATCTGGGAGGATCCTAGTATCTGGTATGATCCTGGAGCAAAGGAGGATCCTTGACCCTGGGATGATCCTGGAACAAAGTAGGATCCTTGAAACTGCTGTGCTCCCGGATAGGCTCCCGAATTTATGAAGGATCCCATATGCTGGGGATAGGATCCTGCCGGCTGAAAGTGTGAGCCTGATGCCTGAGTCATTGCTGTCGAACCGAGGTGCAATCCTCTTGATTCTCCCATAATTTGCACGTCTGGAATTCCCGATGGCTGAGAAGTGATCATTGGAGTATCAAAGCTCAAGGATTTGGGCATCAGTGGGGAATGATCCTCTGCCGTTCTCTTTTGTCTTTTGAGATCTCCAATTTCCCTGAGGATCCTATCATTAGTTTCATCCTGCCGCTGCATACGATCCTTCATCTGCAAAATCAAAGTAAATACATCACTAGTACTGGGAATATAAGAATTCATAGCAGAAGAAGATGGAGGTTTAGAGTTAGTAGGAGTTTGTCTCTTCTCAGCATTCTTCTGGGATCCTGCCGGTGGAGGAGGTAGAGTGCTTTGAGACGAGGTGACTGCAGACATCGCCGTGGACATGTTTTTCAATGATGAAGCCATGTAATTCTTTGAAATGATTTCGAACAGAAAGTTTTCTTATGAATGAAGCACCAATTGCCCCACGGTGGGCGCCAAACTGTTTTGGTCAAAAATCTCACAAGGATAATGCAACCAAACTTTATGTAAATGGGGTATGATGCTTGGTTTGTAGAAAAAGTAAAGGATCACTTCGATGTGAAATATGCAAAGACACAATGATTTATACGAGGAAAAAGCCCTTGATCAATGTATGATCTCCGGCATAAAAAACCTCGGGTGATGGCAACTACCGATCACCAAACTTCAATATAAGAAAAATAGTTACAACTTTGGATGATAATGAGCTGAGTACAAGGATCACTATAGTTTCGAGTGTCTAAGCGTGTGAGAGTTGTGTTGTGTGTTGTCGTGTGTTCTTCCAAATGAGGAAGAGTGGTATTTATACAAGTGTAGGTGACCTATTTTAGGTAAAAAGACTAATAATCAGCTCATTACCCCTTTAGAAATAAAAGACAATCTAGCCTAAATTGCCGCCCTTAAATCAAGCTAAGTTTCCATATCCTTTTGCAACGTCTATCTCCGATTAAGCTAATGCCATAATTGTGAAGACGCGTCCCTTGATTATGATGCTAAGAGCGTATCCTGCTAGATGTTCCTGCAAAATAACATTGTATTAAACGAAGGTAACCGTTAGCATGAGGATCCTATAATGGTCCATGATCCTGATCCTGAAGTCCTGTTGAGGATCACTGTCTGTCAAAGAAACAAGGATCACTGGTTAGGATCACGTGTAAGGATCATGCATAATAAAAATCCAGCCCTAACAATGGACACCCTTTACCTACCCCAGCGGACGGGCCACGTATTGCTGGTAGATGCTTGGGGTAGGTAATTTTGACAACCTATGAAGGGTTAGTCTTTATGCTTAATAAATAAAATCTTAACTTTTGTCGCTTATCCAGTGTTGTTATCCTTTTTAATTTTTAATTGTCTTGATGTATACTTATTAAATAGGTTACTTTGAATAACTCAGTTTGAAAGCATTTAGGATATGATCCATGATCAAATATCCTATAGTCGAAAAATCCCAAAAAGTAGTGTATGTTTTAAGGATCATAAGTTCAGTTGTCAAAGTATAAGGGTTATTTAAATAAACAATGAATAAGATAAAAATAGTTAAGGATCATACCTGAGGATCCAAGTTAGGATCCTAACCATAATTAGGATAACTATAAGATAAACCTTAGAAAGAAATAAGGATCAGGGATCCTTAGTTGTTTAACTTCAAGGACCTGAAATAGAGCGTAACTTGGGACTAAGCCAATATAAGATAAGAGTTAGTGACTGGGGACAAGCCCAAGGATAACTGGGGACAAGCCCAAGGATAACTGGGGACAAGCCCAAGGATCGTATGTAAACTGGAGTATGGCCCTTACTGGCGACTATCCAAACTTAGTGACATGATGATGCCAAAACCTTAGCTAACGTGAAAACGTTAGAAACCTTAGGAACGGATGTATGGTACGTCTACCATTATACGTAGGATCCTAGGTATAGCCAGTACAATGGAATTATCAGTGTTAGGGCTGGATTTTTACAATACATGATCCTCACGTGTGATCCTAACCAGCGATCCTTGTTTCTTTGGCAGATAGTGATCCTCAGCAGAGTTCCAGGATCAGGATCAGGATCACGGACCATCATAGGATCCTCATGCTAACAGTTGCTTTCGTTGAATTTAATGTTGTTTTGCAGGACATCTAGCAGGATCCGCTCTTAAGCATCACAATCAAAGGACGCGTCTTTACAACTATAGCATGTGCTTAATCGGAGATGGACGTTGTGAAGGATATGGAAACTTGGCATGATTTAAGGGCGATAATTTAGGCTAGATTTGCTTTTATTTCTAAAGGGGTAATAAGCTGATTATTAGTCTTTTTACCTAAAATAGTGATCCTACACTTGTATATATAACACTCTTCCCCACTCGGAAGAACACACAACACAATTCTCACACGCTTAGACACACATTACGATAGTGATCCTTGTACTCAGCTCATTATCATCCGAAGTTGTAACCATATTTTGATATATTGAAGTTTGGTGATCGGTAGTTGCCATCACCCGAGGTTTTTTATGCCGGAGATCATACATTGATCAAGGGCTTTTTCCTCGTATAAATCATTGTGTCTTTGCATATTTCACACTGAAGTGATCCTTTACTTTTTCTATAAACCAAGCATCATACCCCATTTACATAAAGTTTGGTTGCATTATCCTTGTGTGATTTTTGACCAAAACAGTTTGGCGCCCACCGTGGGGCAATTGGTGCTTCATTCATAAGAAAACCTTTTGTTCGAAATCATTTCAAAGAATTACATGGCTTCATCATTGAAAAACACGTCCACGGCGATGTCTGCAGTCACCTCGTCTCAGAACACTCTGCCTCCTCCACCGGCAGGATCCCAGAAGAATGCTGAGAAGAGACCAACTCCTACTAACTCTAAACCTCCATCTTCTTCTGCTATGAATTCTTGTACTCCCAGTACTAGTGACGTATTTACTTTGATTTTGCAGATGAAGGATCGTATGCAGCAGCAGGATGAAACTAATGAAAGGATCGTCAGGGAAATTGGAGACCTCAAAAGACAAAAGAAAGCGGCAGAGGATCATTCCCCACTGATGCCCAAATCCTTGAGCTTTGATACTCCAATGATCACTTCTCAGCCATCGGGAATCCCAGATGTGCAAATTATGGGAGAATCAAGAGGATTGCACCTCGGATCGGCAGCAATGACTCAGGCATCAGGCTCACACTTTCAGCCGGCAGGATCCTATCCCCAGCATATGGGATCCTTCATGAATTCAGGAGCCTATCCGGGAGCACAGCAGTTTCAAGGATCCTACTTTGTTCCAGGATCATCCCAGGGTCAAGGATCCTCCTTTGTTCCAGGATCATCCCAGATACCAGGATCCTTCCAGATGCCAGGATCCCTAAAAAGTTTGCAAACAAGAAGTCTAGATGTCTATCAAGGGGACTTCATTCCAATGCAGACCATTGCGTCCACTGGTCCCTCCGTTATCCCAGAATCCCAGCAATATGGATTCACTAACTTGAACTCAATGGGAGGTAACACTTTAAATAATTATCTTACCACTAACCACGGATTCATGCAGGATACAGGTATCAATCATGCTATGGACAGGGAGTTGCAGAAGCTAAAAGATATGATCTCAAGTGTTCCAGGGGTAGTCAAGCCTATCCCAGAGATTGCAGATGGAAGCCATAAGGTATCTCGCTTTGCACCACCAATTTGTGATGCAGAGGTACCCAAAAGGTTCCATATCCCTACTATGAAGCTGTATGATGGTACAACGGATCCTGAGGAGCACATAGCACAATACAGGGAAAGGATGGAGATCAATCCGATCCCGGAAAAGCTAAAGGAAGCATGCCTATGTAAAGGATTTGGATCCACTCTTACTAGATCAGCTCTTAAATGGCTGCTAAGAATCTAGATGAAGTAAGAACTCGGGCACTCAGGTTCATCCGGCTAGAGGATGACAAGAGATTCCAGGAGAGACAAGTAGGATCCTCAAAACAAGAGAAACAAGGATCCTCCTTCAAGAACAATAAATTCAAATCCTACCATAGAAGTGACAACCAGAATGTGCATGCTGTTGACCAAGAAGAGGATGATGAAGATTATCCTCCAATCTCAGAATATTGTTTTTCCGTTGATAATCATGAACTAATCCTTGCAATGCAGAATCTAGGAGAAAAAGCTAGGTGGCCCAGGAAGAATGATAAACCATCCGGGACTAAAGACAAGTCAAAATGGTGTGCATACCATGAGGATTTCGGGCATCTAACTGAAGAATGCATAGCTTTAAGAAAAGAAATTGGATATCTGTTAAGCAAAGGGCATCTAAAAGAATTGTTGGGAAGAAAAAAGCAAAGGACTCAGGATCCTGAGAGGATCCCTGAAAAGGCTCCAGCCCCTCCGACGAATGCACAAGTGATCAACTTTATTTCCGGAGGATCAGACATCTGTGGTACATCCTTCTCGGCGGCCAAAAGGCATGCAAAGGAAGCAAAAATGGATAATGGAGAGAAATCTATTCGAACCTCAAGTGTCTCGGAAGGAAAGACGATAACGTTTGATGAGAATGATCGCATTAACATCCAGGATCCTCATCATGATAGTTTAGTTATTACTCTCTTTATCTCTAACCATTTTGTCCGCAGGATCCTTATTGACGGAGGAAGCTCAGTGAACATTATCCAGCTTGATGTTCTGAAGAAAATGGGTATCCCAGAATCAGACATCACACCAAGATCCTCCGTGCTTGTAGGATTCAGTGGAGAAACGAAGAAAACTCTGGGGGACATCAAACTCCCAATCTACGTGGAAGGATTACATAATTATCAAAAATTTTGTGTTATTGACTGTTTATCTTGTTGCAATGTTATCCTTGGCAGGCCCTGGATACATGATATGAAAGCAGTCCCATCCACCTATCATCAATGTGTGAAACTCCCTAGCCCATGGGGGATAATCAAGATCGACAGTGATCAGCAGGAGGCTAAGGATTGTTATACATCATCCATGAAGCCAACCTCGAAGCCAAGGGAGCAATAGCAATTACAGTATCCTCCGAGGAATGTCTTGGAGGCAAGGGAACAAGATGTGGACGAAATCCTCTTGGATCCTAGTGATCCTGAATCAAAAATCTATATCGGATCAGGGATCCTTGGCAAGATGAAAGAAGACATGATATCCTTCCTCAAAAGAAGAAAGTCTACCTTTGCATGGAAGCACGAAGATATGACAGGTATATCTAAGGATATCATAACTCATAAACTTGGCATTGACAGGTCTATCAAACCAATCCATCAAAAAAGGAGGAAGTTTGCACCAGAAAGGAATGCCATTATCCAAGAAGAAGTAGAGAGACTACTTCGAGCAGGTATGATCAGAGAGGTAAAATATCCAAAATGGTTAGCCAATGTGGTCGTTGTCCAAAAGAAAAACGGAAAGTGGAGGGTATGTGTCGATTTCACTGATCTGAATAAGGCATGTCCCAAGGATCCTTTCCCATTACCCCACATTGACTCCATGGTGGATGCAACAGCGGGGCATGAACTGTTGACCTTTATGGATGCATCATCTGGATTCCAACAAATTCAGATGGAACCATCTGACCAAGAGGATACAGCCTTTATGACCCCAACAGGTTTGTATTGTTATATTGCCATGCCTTTTGGATTAAGAAATGCAGGTGCAACATATCAAAGGCTGGTGAATATGATGTTCAAGGATCAAATTGGACAAACTATGGAAGTATACATAGATGATATGGTAGTCAAATCAAAGAAAGCTGAGGATCACCTAAGGGATTTGGAAGAAGCATTTGATATCCTTGATAATTATAACATGAAGCTTAATCCTTCAAAATGCCACTTTGGTGTTAAGGCAGGTAAATTCCTAGGATATATGGTAACTCAGAGGGGCATTGAAGCAAGTCCGGAGCAAATTAAAGCACCTGGTGGAAAAGTATTTATGCTTGCCATGACTGACTACTTCTCTAAGTGGATAGAAGCTGAAGCCTTTGCTCAAGTCAGAGAAAAAGAAGTTATATCCTTTATCAAAAGAAACATTATAACTAGATTTGGCATTCCCTCTGAAATTGTATGTGATAATGGTTCCCAATTCATTGGAAGCAGAACCACTAACTTTTGTGACAGTTGGGGAATTAAGATGATAACATCAACACCAGTTCACCCACAAGCCAATGGCCAAGCAGAATCATCCAACAAGATCATCATCAACAATCTGAAGAAGAAGCTAGGATCCAAGAAGGGAAAATGGGCAGAGGAGTTACCTTATGTGCTATGGGCTGATAGGACAACTCCCAAAAATGCCACTGGTCAAACACCTTTCTCTTTAGTATTTGGGGCAGAAGCAGTGATCCCAACAGAGATGGTGATCCCAACTGCTAGAACAAGTGCTCGTGATCCTGAAGAGAATGCTACAATCCTGGCTCAGGATTTGGATACTATTGAGGAAATCAGGGATCTGGCTAGGATAAGGATGGCAAGCTACCAACAAAGAATGGCTGGTGCTTACAACAAAAATGTTAGGATAAGGAAGTTCCAAGTCGGAGATATGGTGTTGAGAAAAGCATTCCAAAACACTATCAATCCTGCTGACGGGAAGTGTTAGGGCTGGATTTTTACAATACATGATCCTCACATGTGATCCTAACCAGTGATCCTTGTTTCTTTGGCAGATAGTGATCCTCAGCAGAGTTCCAGGATCAGGATCACGGACCATTATAGGATCCTCATGCTAACAGTTGCTTTCGTTGAATTTAATGTTTTTTTGCAGGACATCTAGCAGGATCCGCTCTTAAGCATCACAATTAGAGGACACGTCTTTACAACTATGGCATGTGCTTAATCGGAGAAGGACGTTGTGAAGGATATGGAAACATGGCATGATTTAAGGGCGATAATTTAGGCTAGATTTACTTTTATTTCTAAAGGGGTAATGAGCTGATTATTAGTCTTTTTACCTAAAATAGGTCACCTACACTTGTATATATAACACTCTTCCTCATTCGGAAGAACACACAACACAACTCTCACACGCTTAGACACTCGAAACTATAGTGATCCTTGTACTCAGCTCATTATCATCCAAAGTTGTAACTATTTTTCTTATATTGAAGTTTGGTGATCGGTAGTTGCCATCACCCGAGGTTTTTTATGCCGGAGATCATACATTGATCAAGGGCTTTTTCCTCGTATAAATCATTGTGTCTTTGCATATTTTATACTGAAGTGATCCTTTACTTTTTCTACAAACCAAGCATCATACCCCATTTACATAAAGTTTGGTTGCATTATCCTTGTGTGATTTTTGACCAAAACAGTTTGGCGCCCACCGTGGGGCAATTGGTGCTTCATTCATAAGAAAACCTGTTGTTCGAAATCATTTCAAAGAATTACATGTCTTCATCATTGAAAAACAAGTCCACGGCGATGTCTGCAGTCACCTCGTCTCAGAACACTCTGCCTCCTCCACCGGCAGGATCCCAGAAGAATGTTGAGATTGAGACCAACTCCTACTAACTCTAAACCTCCATCTTCCTCTGCTATGAATTCTTATACTCCCAGTACTAGTGATGTATTTACTTTGATTTTGCAGATGAAGGATCGCATGCAGCGGCAGGATGAAACTAATGATAGGATCCTCAGGGAAATTGGAGATCTCAAAAGACAAAAGAGAACGGCAGAGGATCATTCCCCACTGATGCCCAAATCCTTGAACTTTGATACTCCAATGATCACTTCTCAGCCATCGGAAATTCCAGACGTGCAAATTATGGGAGAATCAAGAGGATTGCACCTCGGATCAACAGTAATGACTCAGACATCAGGCTCACACTTTCAGCCGACAGGATCCTATCCCCAGCATATGGGATCCTTCATGAATTCGGGAGCCTATCCGGGAACACAGCAGTTTCAAGGATCCTACTTTGTTCCAGGATCATCCCAGGGTCAAGGATCCTACTTTGTTCCAGGATCATCCCAGGGTCAAGGATCCTCCTTCGCTCCAGGATCCTTCAAGATACCAGGATCCTTCCAGATGCCAGGATCCCTAAAAAGTCTGCAAACAGGAAGTCTAGATGTCCATCAAGGGGACTTCATTCCAATGCAGACCATTGCTTCCACTGGTCCATCCGTTATTCCAGAATCCCAACAATATGGATTCACTAACTTGAACCCAATGGGAGGTAACACTTTAAATAATTATCTTACCCCTAACCATGGATTCATGCAGGATACAGGTATCAATCATGCTATGGCCAGGGAGTTGCAGAAGCTAAAAGATATGATCTCAAGTGTTCCAGGGGTAGTCAAGCCTATCCCAGAGATTGCAGATGGAAGCCATAAGGTATCTCGCTTTGCACCACCAATTTGTGATGCAGAGGTACCCAAAAGGTTCCATATCCCTACTATGAAGTTGTATGATGGTACAACGGATCCAGAGGAACACGTAGCACAATACAGGGAGAGGATGGAGATCAATCCTATCCCAGAAAAGCTGAAGGAAGCATGCCTATGTAAAGGATTTGGATCCACTCTTACTGGATCAGCTCTTAAATGGCTGCTAAGTCTTCCCCCTTACTCTATTACTTCATTTGCCAATTTAGTTAATTTATTCAATAACCAATTCTCTTGTAGTAGAAAATTTGAAAGATTAACCAGTGATTTATATAGGGTAACTCAAAGTCATAATGAATCATTAAGGGATTATATAACTAAATTTAGTAAAGAATCCTTGGACATTCCCAACTTGGATATGGCTACGGCTGTTGAAGCCTTCAAAATGGGACTTGTTTTGGTCAAAAATCACACAAGGATAATGTAACCAAACTTTATGTAAACGGGGTATGATGCTTGGTTAAATATAAAAGTAAAGGATCACTTTTATGATAAATATGCAAAGACACAATGATTTATACGAGGAAAAAGCCCTTGATCAATGTATGATCTCCGGCATAAAAAACCTCGGGTGATGGCAACTACCGATCACCAACTTCAATATAAGAAAAATATAGTTACAACTTCGGATGATAATGAGCTGAGTACAAGGATCACTATAGTTTCGAGTGTCTAAGCTTGTGAGAATTGTGTTGTGTGTTGTCGTGTCTCCTTCCAAATGAGGAAGAGTGGTATTTATACAAGTGTAGGTGACCTATTTTAGGTAAAAAGACTAATAATCAGCTCATTACCCCTTTAGAAACATAGACAATCTAGCCTAAATTGCCGCCCTTAAATCAAGCTAAGTTTCCATATCCTTTGCAACGTCTATCTCTGATTTAGTTCGTGCTATAATTGTGAAGACGCGTCCCTTGATTATGATGCTAAGAGCGTATCCTGCTAGATGTTCCTGCAAAATATCATTGTATTAAACGAAGGTAACTATTAGCATGAGGATCCTGTAATGGTCCATGATCCTGATCCTGAAGTCCTCCTGAGGATCACTGTCTGCCAAAGAAACAAGGATCACTGGTTAGGATCACGTGTAAGGATCACGTATAATAAAAATCCAGCCCTAACAATTGCCCCCAAAATATAAGGAGTTTATTGTAAATTAACGAGTTGTATTTTGTTTTGATCTTATCTTCAACGGGCAACTCCGAATAACTAGCCGTTACAACCGGACTAGCCGTTGCGATCATTACGTCACTGAAGTGACATCCCTGCAAATCATGATTATAAATAGGAGATAGGTTTGGGATCGATCCTCATTTAAATTCAAGATATCTTCCCTTTATAATCTCCATCGAAGGTTGATCAGGTACTCTCTTCCCTTCTCTTTTCTTTCTTTCTTCTATTGCTCTGTTTTCTACTCCCCTGTTTCTATTCTCCCATAAGGATGTTGCTCCGAAATTCTCCTCACAAGGATCATAGGAAGAGTAGTCCGTTAAAAGGCCAAGGGATCATCAAGGATTCTCCTACCGAGAGATGCTGTTATACCGACGCTCTCATTGATAGGATCCGTCACTGTTTTCCGGCGGATACCGTTTTTAAATCTTTTTCTTCTACCGCTCTAAGTGATTTTATCTCCGACACCTGGGTGGCTTTCCCTGCAACTCCGTTCACCATAGGGTATTCGTATCCTTTTCCAGACTTCACCCAATCTTTCTTTTCCTTAACCGGCATTTCTTACATCCAAGCTATGCCGATGATCTGGAGGGTTCTGTATACCTTCGAGAGGATCATCGAGCAGAAAGGGATTGACCTGGGAATGGCGGAGTTGGCCGAGCTTTATGATCTTACCACGTTTGGTTCTCATCGATACTTGCTGAAACGGAAAGCCGGGGAGGATCACCCTGTTTTCAAGGTTACAAAAAATGATACAAACTGGAAGCGACGCTTCTTTTTTGTCAGAAGGGATACCATCCCTCACGGGAAGGATCTGCCCAAGGAGTGGGCCACTCATGGTAGGATAGAGGATCCTGGAAGGATCACCATCAGACTTGTCTCTTATGATGAGGATCACTAATGTCTTTTTTATCTCTTGTGCAGCTATTTCCGTTGCTCATCTTAAATTGACCCCTGCTGCAAGAGAAAGAGTTTTAGCTTTTAAAAGGCTTAATCCTGAGGTCAGAAGTTTCCAAGTCACCGTCCAAGATTCACAAGAAGTATCTTCCGCATCTGCCACTATGTCAAGTAAGTATCCTTATAAAAAAGTAGGTTATATGTAAGATTGTTTAATTAGTAAGGGAACTTATCTTGTTTTTTTTTATTGTGTAGGTGCTGGAAAATCTGCTAAGTCTGCCAAGTCTGCCTCCAAGTTTGGGATAGATGATCTTGCCAACGTCAAGTCTTCGAGGAGGAAGGCTCCTGCTGCTAGTCCTTCAGTTTTAGCCCCTAAAGCACCTATCCGGGGTAAGGGGAAAAAGAGGAAAACTTCTGAGGATCTCCAAGGATTTCCCCTCCTCCGTCAGCAATTCCTTGATTATTTCGACGAGGTTAGGATCACTGCCCCTGTTGATTATCCTGACAAGTCTAAGGATCACCGATGTCTGATGTTGTTTTTTCTGTTTTTCTTGTAGAAATTCACCGAAATGGAGACTTATGTTAACCAAGTTGAAGATCAAGATCGTCAAATTGCCGACCTCCAACAGGTGGGTGTGCTGAAGGATCTCAAGATTGCTGATCTTGAGAAGGAGATCCGGGCTATTAAGGATGAGGCTGTCAAAGCATTGATCAACTTTGACTATGAGAAGCATGACATCACTCAGGATGCTAAAGTCTCTGCCGCGATAGCTATGTACAAGATACAACTGCAGATGGCTACGGAGGCTCAGGATCCTTCCTTTGATAAGAGCACATGGGATGTTGAAGGCTGGAAGGCAAGGCTGGCGGAACTGGAGGACGAGGATGAAGCCGAGGATATCCCAATGCTGGAGGGTGGTGATGCTGACAAGGATCAGGGCGAAGAAGCCGGTGGTGACGGAGCAGCAAAGGTGTAGGCTGCATGATTGGGCGATGATGGATATTTTTGACTAGGCCGGAGCCCAATTTTTTAAGTATGGTAGTGGTTTGTGGTTGTGGTATTTGAAACAAATATGGTCTGTAATTTGAACAATAGTTTTTAGGGTTAAGGATCCTGGATCCTTTGAACAATAGATAGGATCGCAAATGGTGGAGGGATCCTCTGTTTAGGGGATGAAGCCTTTGTGATCCTGCCGCCTTTAATTTCCTGCACCTGCTAAGACCGCATAGACAATGGACACCCTTTGCCAACCCATGTGGACGGGCCACGTTTTGCTGGTAGAAATGTGGGTTGGCAATTTTGACAACTTTTTGAAAGGGTTTAAGATCCTTTTGTTAATAATATAACTTTTAATCTTTCTGGCTTATCTCGTGTTGTTATCCTTTATTTATCTTCTTATTTTCCAGTTTGTTTTAGAAACATAATTGTTAGAGTAACGAGAGTTGAGCAAACCACGTATTAAGAAATTTAGGATATGATCCTGGATCAAATATCCTATAATCGAAAATTTTCAAGGTAGTTTATTTTAAGGATCATAGGTTCAGTTGTCAAGGTCTAAAGGTTATTCAAATGAATAATGAAATTAAAAATAGTTAAGGATCATACCTGGGGATCCAAGTTAGGATCCTAACCTTTAATCGGGATAACCATAAGTAAGACTTTAATGGATAATAAGGATTAAGGATCCTTAATTGTTTAACTTCGAATACCTGAAAAAATGGAATATAACTTGGGACTAAGCCAATATAAAAGATAAGTTAGTAACTGGGGACAAGCCCAAAGGATAACTGGGGACAAGCCCATAGGATCACTGGGGATGATCCCAAAGGATCACTGGGGACAAGCCCAAAGGATAACTGGGGACAAGCCCAAAGGATCGTATGTAAACTGGAGTATGGCCCTTACTGGCGACTATCCAAACTTAGTGACATGAAAATGTCAAAACCTTAGCTAACGTGAAAACGTTAGAAACCTTATGAACGGATGTATGGTACGTCTACCATTATACGTAGGATCCTGGGTATAGCCAGTACGATGAGGTTGTCAGCCCCGGAAGTGGGTACTGGTCCCAAAGACGTGAACTATATCAGGATCATCGTGCGCTGCTGGCGGAAACTGGGGATAATCCCAAGGATAACTGGGGTTAGACCCAAGGATCTGCGTTGCTTTTGAAGATCTTCGACGATATGCTGTAGATACCTGAACTATCATAACTCAAATGGTTTGTGAGAAGAGGATGAAGGATACAGGATCCTTATCCTTTGGTAAAAAGTAAGGAAATGTAATAGTTTTAAGATAAGGACATTACCAGAGTAAGGATCACTGACATCACCGGGATTTTTTGAGGATACTTCAATGTAAGGATCACATGCTTGAAGGATCATGTTCACATAAAGTATCTCTTTAAGTGAACAGCATTCCAGGCTCTTGGTAACAAGTTTCCTTCCATAGTTAGCAATCTGTATGCCCCCTTTCCTGCTTCAGCTTCAATCAAGTAAGGGCCTTCCCACTTTGGTGCTAACTTCCCGTCAGCAGGATTAATAGTGTTTTGGAATGTTTTTCTCAACACCATATCTCCGACTTGGAACTTCCTTATCCTAACATTTTTGTTGTAAGCACCAGCCATTCTT
This sequence comes from Helianthus annuus, assembly GCF_002127325.2. Lineage (NCBI taxonomy): Eukaryota > Viridiplantae > Streptophyta > Magnoliopsida > Asterales > Asteraceae > Helianthus > Helianthus annuus. The sequence goes on from NC_035436.2 coordinate 146,173,226, forward strand.
TGTTGGTGGCTTGCCATCCTTATCCTAGCCAGATCCCTGATTTCCTCAATAGTATCCAAATCCTGAGCCAGGATTGTAGCATTTTCTTCAGTATCACGAGCACTTGTTCTAGCAGTTGGGATCACCATCTCTGTTGGGATCACTGCTTCTGCCCCAAATACTAAAGAAAAAGGTGTTTGACCAGTGGCATTCTTGGGAGTTGTTCTATCAGCCCATAGCACATAAGGTAACTCCTCTGCCCATTTTCCTTTCTTGGATCCCAGCTTCTTCTTCAGATTGTTGATGATGATCTTGTTGGATGATTCTGCTTGGCCATTGGCCTGTGGATGAACTGGTGTTGATGTTATCATCTTGATTCCCCAACTGTCACAAAAGTTAGTAGTTCTGCTTCCAATGAATTGGGAACCATTATCACATACAATTTCAGAGGGAATGCCAAATCTAGTTATAATGTTTCTTTTGATAAAGGATATAACTTCTTTTTCTCTGACTTGAGCAAAAGCTTCAGCCTCTATCCACTTAGAGAAGTAGTCAGTCATGGCAAGCATAAATACTTTTCCACCAGGTGCTTTAGGGAGCTTGCCAACTATATCCATTCCCCATCTCATGAATGGCCAAGAGGATGGTATGGGGTGTAGCAATTCAGCTGGTTGATGAAGGATATTGCTGTGTCTTTGACAAGGATCACATTTCCTAGCATATTCTACAGCATCCCTTTTCATGGTTGGCCAGTAGTATCCTGTTCTAAGGATCCTTGAGAATAATGCCCTGCCCCCAGTGTGGTTTCCACAATCTCCTTCATGGAAGTCTCTCAACACTTCTTCAATTTCAGGATCCTCAATACATCTTAAATATGGTCCTGCAAGGGATCGTTTATATAGCACATTATTTAAGATTGTAAATTGAGATACCTTGATCCTGAAAGCTCTAGGATTTTCTCCCATCGGAATCTCTCCGTGTTGCAGGTATTTCATGATTGGTGAGACCCATGATCCTGCATAAGATTGAGCTTCTTCACTAGGGATTACTGCAGTATCCTCTTCTATTTCCATGGCCACTTGATTTTCAATAGCAGGAGCCAGGATATGGATGATAGGGATACTTATGTCTTCTGGAATTTTTAAGGATGATCCTAAGTTGGCCAATGCATCAGCTTCCGTGTTATCCTCCCTTGGTACCTGTGTTAAGCTGAAAGAAACAAAAGAGAGTGCCAATTCTTTGACTATCTCTAAATATTTGGTTAGTTTTTCACCTTTAACAGCATAGGATCCATTAAAGTGATTGGTGATCAATAATGAGTCTACATATACTTTAAGATATTTCACCCCCATATCCTTAGCAATTTGCAAGCCAGCAATTAAGGCTTCATATTCAGCCTCATTGTTAGTTGCTTGGAACTCACAGGCTATGGAGTGGGGTATTATGTCCCCCTGTGGCGATTTTAGTAGTATCCCGAGCCCTGTGCCCTTGACATTTGAGGATCCATCAGTGTGTAGTATCCAGGGATCCTTGGTCTCATCCAGCTGTTGGACTTCCAATTCTGCTTCTTTTTGTAGATCACTACTGAAATCAGCCACAAAGTCAGCTAGTGCTTGGGATTTAATGGCTGTTCTTGGCTCATATCTTATATCATGGGCACTAAGCTTTACTGCCCACTTAGCCATTCTTCCTGACATCTCTGGTTTCCTGAGGACATTCTTAATTGGAAAGTTAGTTTTAACAACAATAGTATGGGTTTCAAAATAATGCCTTAACTTAGTTGATGCCATGATTAATGCAAGAATAAGTTTTTCGAGGTGTGAGTACCTGGATTCGGCATCAAGTAAACTCTTACTTACATAGTAGATAGGATATTGTGTACCTTCATGATCCTTAACAAGGACAGCGCTTACAGCGGTTGAGGATACCGCCAAATATAAGGATAACACATCTCCTTTTTCGGGTTTTGATAATGCTGGTGCTGAGGACATATATTCTTTAAGGGCTTGTAAAGCATTCTCATGTTTCTCAGTCCATTCAAACTTCTTGTTCTTCCTTAGGATATCGTAAAATTCTTTACATTTTTCTGAGGATTTTGATATGAACCTGTTCAGAGCTGCTATCCTGCCTGTTAGCCTTTGCACATCCTTAGCATTGGCAGGGGACTTGATGTTTACTAGTGCTTTAATTTGCTCCGGACTTGCCTCAATGCCCCTCTGAGTTACCATATATCCTAGGAATTTACCTGCCTTAACACCAAAGTGGCACTTTGAAGGATTAAGCTTCATGTTATAATTATCAAGGATATCAAATGCTTCCTCCAAATCCCTTAGGTGATCCTCAGCTTTCTTTGATTTGACTACCATATCATCTATGTATACTTCCATAGTTTGTCCAATTTGATCTTTGAACATCATATTCACCAGCCTTTGATATGTTGCACCTGCATTTCTTAATCCAAAAGGCATGGCAATATAACAATACAAACCTGTTGGGGTCATAAAGGCTGTATCCTCTTGGTCAGATGGTTCCATCTGAATTTGTTGGAATCCAGATGATGCATCCATAAAGGTTAACAGTTCATGCCCCGCTGTTGCATCCACCATGGAGTCAATGTGGGGTAATGGGAAAGGATCCTTGGGACATGCCTTATTTAAATCAGTGAAATCGACACATACCCTCCACTTTCCGTTTTTCTTTTGGACAACGACCACATTGGCTAACCATTTTGGATATTTTACCTCTCTGATCATACCTGCTCGAAGTAGTCTCTCTACCTCTTCTTGGATAATGGCATTCCTTTCCGGTGCAAACTTCCTCCTTTTTTGATGGATTGGTTTGATAGACCTGTCAATGCCAAGTTTGTGAGTAATAATATCCTTAGATATACCTGTCATATCTTCATGTTTCCAAGCAAAGGTAGATTTTCTTCTTTTGAGGAAGGATATTAAGTCTTCTTTCATCTTGCCAAGGATCCCTGATCCGATATAGATTTTTGATTCAGGATCACTAGGATCCAAGAGGATTTCGTCCACATCTTGTTCCCTTGCCTCCAAGACATTCCTCGGAGGATACTGTAATTGCTATTGCTCCCTTGGCTTCGAGGTTGGCTTCATGGATGAGGTATAACAATCCTTAGCCTCCTGCTGATCACTGTCGATCTTGATTATTCCCCATGGGCTAGGGAGCTTCACACATTGATGGTGGGTGGATGGGACTGCTTTCATATCATGTATCCAAGGTCTGCCAAGGATAACATTGCAACAAGACAAACAGTCAATAACACAAAATTTCTGATAATTATGTAATCCTTCCACGTAGATTGGGAGTTTGATGTCCCCCAGAGTTTTCTTCGTTTCTCCACTGAATCCTACAAGCACGGAGGATCTTGGTGTGATGTCTGATTCTGGGATACCCATTTTCTTCAGAACATCAAGCTGGATAATGTTCACTGAGCTTCCTCCATCGATAAGGATCCTGCGGACAAAATGGTTAGAGATAAAGAGAGTAATAACTAAACTATCATGATGAGGATCCTGAATATTGACGCGATCATCCTCATCAAACGTTATTATCTTCCCCTCTGAGACACTTGATGTTCTAATAGGCCTTTCTCCATTATCCATTTTTGACTCCTTCGCATGCCTTTTGGCCGCCGAGAAGGATGTACCACAGATGTCTGATCCTCCGGAAATAAAGTTGATCACTTGTGCATTTGCCGGAGGTGCTGGAGCCTTCTCAGGGATCCTTTCAGGATCCTGAGTCCTTTGCTTTTTTCTTCCCAATAATTCTTTTAGGTGCCCCTTGCTTAACAGATATCCAATCTCTTTTCTTAAAGTTATGCATTCTTCAGTTAGATGCCCGAAATCCTCACGGTATGCACACCATTTTGACTTGTCTTTAGTCCCGGATGGTTTATCATTCTTCCTGGGCCACCTAGCTTTTTCACCTAGATTCTGCATTGCAAGGATTAGTTCATGATTATCAACGGAAAAACAATATTCTGAGATTGGAGGATAATCCTCATCATCCTCTTCTTGGTCAACAGCGTGTACATTCTGGTTCTCATTTCTATGGTAGGATTTGAATTTGTTGTTCTTGAAGGAGGATCCTTGCTTCTCCTGTTTTGAGGATCCTACTTGTCTCTCCTGGATCCTCTTGTCATCCTCTAGCCGGATGAACCTGAGTGCCCGAGTTCTTACTTCATCTAAATTCCTGCATGGTGTCATAACAAGATCATCATAGAATAATGAATCCTTAAGCAGTCCCATTTTGAAGGCTTCAACAGCCGTAGCCATATCCAGGTTGGGAATGTCCAAGGATTCTTTACTAAATTTAGTTATGTAATCCCTTAATGATTCATTATGACCTTGGGTTACCCTATATAAATCACTGGTTAATCTTTCAAATTTTCTACTACAAGAGAATTGGTTATTGAATAAATTAACTAAATTAGCAAATGAAGTAATAGAGTAAGGGGGAAGACTTAGCAGCCACTTAAGAGCTGATCCAGTAAGAGTGGATCCAAATCCTTTACATAGGTATGCTTCCTTCAGCTTTTCTGGGATAGGATTGATCTCCATCCTCTCCCTGTATTGTGCTATGTGCTCCTCTGGATCCGTTGTACCATCATACAGCTTCATATTAGGGATATGGAACCTTTTGGGTACCTCTGCATCACAAATTAGTGGTGCAAAGCAAGATACCTTGTGGCTTCCATCTGCAATCTCTGGGATAGGCTTGACTACCCCTGGAACACTTGAGATCATATCTTTTAGCTTCTGCAATTCCCTGGCCATAGCATGATTGACACCTGTATCCTGCATGAATCCATGGTTAGTAGTAAGATGATTATTTAAAGTGTTACCTCCCATTGAGTTCAAGTTAGTGAATCCATATTGCTGGGATTCGGGGATAACGGAGGGACCAGTGGAAGCAATGGTCTGCATTGGAATGAAGTCCCCTTGATGGACATCTAGACTTCCTGTTTGCAAACTCTTTAGGGATCCTGGCATCTGGAAGGATCCTGGTATCTGGAAGGATCCTGGAGCGAAGGAGGATCCTTGACCCTGGGATGATCCTGGAACAAAGTTGGATCCTTGACCCTGGGATGATCCTAGAACAAAGTAGGATCCTTGAAGCTGCTGTGTTCCCGGATAGGCTCCCGAATTCATGAAGGATCCCATATGCTGGGGATAGGATCCTGCCGGTTGAAAGTGTGAGCTTGATGCCTGAGTCATTGCTGTCGATCCGAGGTGCAATCCTCTTGATTCTCCCACAATTTGCACGTCTGGAATTCCCGATGGCTAAGAAGTGATCATTGGAGTATTAAAGCTCAAGGATTTGGGCATCAGTGGGGAATGATCCTCTGCCGTTCTCTTTTGTCTTTTGAGATCTCCAATTTCCCTGAGGATCCTATCATTAGTTTCATCCTGCCGCTGCATACGATCCTTCATCTGCAAAATCAAAGTAAATACATCACTAGTACTGGGAATATAGGAATTCATAGCAGAAGGAGATGGAGGTTTAGAGTTAGTAGGAGTTTGTCTCTTCTCAGCATTCTTCTGGGATCCTGCCGGTGGAGGAGGCAGAGTGTTCTGAGACGAGGTGACTGCAGACATTGCCGTGGACATGTTTTTCAATGATGAAGCCATGTAATTCTTCGAAATGATTTTGAACAAAGAGTTTTCTTATGAATGAAGCACCAATTGCCCCACGGTGGGCGCCAAACTGTTTTGGTCAAAAATCACACAAGGATAATGTAACCAAACTTTATGTAAACGGGGTATGATGCTTGGTTAAATATAAAAGTAAAGGATCACTTTTATGATAAATATGCAAAGACACAATGATTTATACGAGGAAAAAGCCCTTGATCAATGTATGATCTCCGGCATAAAAAACCTCGGGTGATGGCAACTACCGATCACCAACTTCAATATAAGAAAAATATAGTTATAACTTCGGATGATAATGAGCTGAGTACAAGGATCACTATAGTTTCGAGTGTCTAAGCTTGTGAGAATTGTGTTGTGTGTTGTCGTGTCTCCTTCCAAATGAGGAAGAGTGGTATTTATACAAGTGTAGGTGACCTATTTTAGGTAAAAAGACTAATAATCAGCTCATTACCCCTTTAGAAACATAGACAATCTAGCCTAAATTGCCGCCCTTAAATCAAGCTAAGTTTCCATATCCTTTGCAACGTCTATCTCTGATTTAGTTCGTGCTATAATTGTGAAGACGCGTCCCTTGATTATGATGCTAAGAGCGTATCCTGCTAGATGTTCCTGCAAAATATCATTGTATTAAACGAAGGTAACTATTAGCATGAGGATCCTGTAATGGTCCATGATCCTGATCCTGAAGTCCTCCTGAGGATCACTGTCTGCCAAAGAAACAAGGATCACTGGTTAGGATCACGTATAATAAAAATCCAGCCCTAACAGGACTGCTTAAGGATTCATTATTCTATGATGATCTTGTTATGACACCGTGCAGGAATCTAGATGAAGTAAGAACTCGGGCACTCAGGTTCATCCGGCTAGAGGATGACAAGAGGATCCAGGAGAGACAAGTAGGATCCTCAAAGCAGGAGAAGCAAGGATCCTCCTTCAAGAACAACAAATTCAAATCCTACCATAGAAATGAGAACCAGAATGTGCATGCTGTTGACCAAGAAGAGGATGATGAAGATTATCCTCCAATCTCAGAATATTGTTTTTCCGTTGATAATCATGAACTAATCCTTGCAATGCAGAATCTAGGTGAAAAAGCTAGGTGGCCCAGGAAGAGTGATAAACCATCCGGGACTAAAGACAAGTCAAAATGGTGTGCATACCATGAGGATTTCGGGCATCTAACTGAAGAATGCATAGCTTTAAGAAAAGAGATTGGATATCTGTTAAGCAAGGGGCACCTAAAAGAATTGTTGGGAAGAAAAAAGCAAAAAACTCAGGATCCTGAAAGGATCCCTGAAAAGGCTCCAGCACCTCCGGCAAATGCACAAGTGATCAACTTTATTTCTGGAGGATCAGACATCTGTGGTACATCCTTCTCGGCAGCCAAAAGGCATGCAAAGGAGTCAAAAATGGATAATGGAGAAAGACCTATTAGAACATCAAGTGTCTCAGAAGGGAAGATGATAACGTTTGATGAGGATGATCGCATTAACATTCAGGATCCTCATCATGACAGTTTAGTTATTACTCTCTTTATCTCTAACCATTTTGTCCGCAGGATCCTTATCGATGGAGGAAGCTCAGTGAACATTATCCAGCTTGACGTTCTGAAGAAAATGGGTATTCTAGAATCAGACATCACACCAAGATCCTCCGTGCTTGTAGGATTCAGTGGAGAAACGAAGAAAACTCTGGGGGACATAAAACTCCCAATCTACGTGGAAGGATTACATAATTATCGAAAATTTTGTGTTATTGACTGTTTATCTTGTTGCAATGTTATCCTTGGCAGGCCCTGGATACATGATATGAAAGCAGTCCCATCTACCTATCATCAATGTGTGAAACTCCCTAGCCCATGGGGGATAATCAAGATCGACAGTGATCAGCAGGAGGCTAAGGATTGTTATACCTCATCCATGAAGCCAACCTCGAATCCAAGGGAGCAATAGCAATTACAGTATCCTCCGAGGAATGTCTTGGAGGCAAGGGAACAAGATGTGGACGAAATCCTCTTGGATCCCAGTGATCCTGAATCAAAAATCTATATCAGATCAGGGATCCTTGGCAAGATGAAAGAAGACTTAATATCCTTCCTCAAAAGAAGAAAATCTACCTTTGCTTGGAAACATGAAGATATGACAGGTATATCTAAGGATATTATTACTCACAAACTTGGCATTGACAGGTCTGTCAAACCAATCCATCAAAAAAGGAGGAAGTTTGCACCAGAAAGGAATGCCATTATCCAAGAAGAAGTAGAGAGACTACTTCGAGCAGGTATGATCAGAGAGATAAAGTATCCAAAATGGTTAGCCAATGTGGTCGTGGTCCAAAAGAAAAACGGAAAGTGGAGGGTATGTGTCGATTTCACTGATCTGAATAAGGCTTGTCCCAAGGATCCTTTCCCATTACCCCACATTGACTCCATGGTGGATGCAACAGCGGGGCATGAACTGTTGACCTTTATGGATGCATCATCTGGATTCCAACAAATCCAGATGGAACCATCTAACCAAGAGGATACAGCCTTTATGACCCCAACAGGTTTGTATTGTTATATTGCCATGCCTATTGGATTAAGAAATGCAGGTGCAACATATCAAAGGCTGGTGAATATGATGTTCAAAGATCGAATTGGACAAACTATGGAAGTATACATAGATGATATGGTAGTCAAATCAAAGAAAGCTGAGGATCACCTAAGGGATTTGGAAGAAGCATTTGATATCCTTGATAATTATAACATGAAGCTTAATCCTTCAAAATGCCACTTTGGTGTTAAGGCAGGTAAATTCCTAGGATATATGGTAACTCAGAGGGGCATTGAGGCAAGTCCGGAGCAAATTAAAGCACTAGTAAACATCAAGTCCCCTGCCAATGCTAAGGATGTGCAAAGGCTAACAGGCAGGATAGCAACTCTGAACAGGTTCATATCAAAATCCTCAGAAAAATGTAAAGAATTTTACGATATCCTAAGGAAGAACAACAAGTTTGAATGGACTGAGAAACATGAGAATGCTTTACAAGCCCTTAAAGAATATATGTCCTCAGCACCAGCATTATCAAAACCCGAAAAAGGAGATGTGTTATCCTTATATTTGGCGGTATCCTCAACCGCTGTAAGTGTTGTCCTTGTTAAGGATCATGAAGGTACACAATATCCTATCTACTATGTAAGTAAGAGTTTACTTGATGCCGAATCCAGGTACTCACACCTCGAAAAACTTATTCTTGCATTAATCATGGCATCAACTAAGTTAAGGCATTATTTTGAAACCCATACTATTGTTGTTAGAACTAACTTTCCAATTAAGAATGTCCTCAGGAAACCAGAGATGTCAGGAAGAATGGCTAAGTGGGCAGTAAAGCTTAGTGCCCATGATATAAGATACGAGCCAAGAACAGCCATTAAATCCCAAGCATTAGCTGACTTTGTGGCTGATTTCAGTAGTGATCTACAAAAAGAAGCAGAATTGGAAGTCCAGCAGCTGGATGAGACCAAGGATCCTTGGATACTACACACTGATGGATCCTCAAATGTCAAGGGCACAGGGCTCGGGATACTACTAAAATCGCCACAGCCACAAAGTCAGCTAATGCTTGGGATTTAATGCTGTTGACCAAGAAGAGGATGATGAAGATTATCCTCCAATCTCAGAATATTGTTTTTCCGTTGATAATCATGAACTAATCCTTGCAATGCAGAATCTAGGTGAAAAAGCTAGGTGGCCCAGGAAGAGTGATAAACCATCCGGGACTAAAGACAAGTCAAAATGGTGTGCATACCATGAGGATTTCGGGCATCTAACTGAAGAATGCATAGCTTTAAGAAAAGAGATTGGATATCTGTTAAGCAAGGGCCACCTAAAAGAATTGTTGGGAAGAAAAAAGCAAAAAACTCAGGATCCTGAAAGGATCCCTGAAAAGGCTCCAGCACCTCCGGCAAATGCACAAGTGATCAACTTTATTTCTGGAGGATCAGACATCTGTGGTACATCCTTCTCGGCAGCCAAAAGGCATGCAAAGGAGTCAAAAATGGATAATGGAGAAAGACCTATTAGAACATCAAGTGTCTCAGAAGGGAAGATGATAACGTTTGATGAGGATGATCGCATTAACATTCAGGATCCTCATCATGACAGTTTAGTTATTACTCTCTTTATCTCTAACCATTTTGTCCGCAGGATCCTTATCGATGGAGGAAGCTCAGTGAACATTATCCAGCTTGACGTTCTGAAGAAAATGGGTATTCCAGAATCAGACATCACACCAAGATCCTCCGTGCTTGTAGGATTCAGTGGAGAAACGAAGAAAACTCTGGGGGACATAAAACTCCCAATCTATGTGGAAGGATTACATAATTATCGAAAATTTTGTGTTATTGACTGTTTATCTTGTTGCAACGTTATCCTTGGCAGGCCCTGGATACATGATATGAAAGCAGTCCCATCTACCTATCATCAATGTGTGAAACTCCCTAGCCCATGGGGGATAATCAAGATCGACAGTGATCAGCAGGAGGCTAAGGATTGTTATACCTCATCCATGAAGCCAACCTCGAATCCAAGGGAGCAATAGCAATTACAGTATCCTCCGAGGAATGTCTTGGAGGCAAGGGAACAAGATGTGGACGAAATCCTCTTGGATCCCAGTGATCCTGAATCAAAAATCTATATCGGATCAGGGATCCTTGGCAAGATGAAAGAAGACTTAATATCCTTCCTCAAAAGAAGAAAATCTACCTTTGCTTGGAAACATGAAGATATGACAGGTATATCTAAGGATATTATTACTCACAAACTTGGCATTGACAGGTCTGTCAAACCAATCCATCAAAAAAGGAGGAAGTTTGCACCAGAAAGGAATGCCATTATCCAAGAAGAAGTAGAGAGACTACTTCGAGCAGGTATGATCAGAGAGATAAAGTATCCAAAATGGTTAGCCAATGTGGTCGTGGTCCAAAAGAAAAACGGAAAGTGGAGGGTATGTGTCGATTTCACTGATCTGAATAAGGCTTGTCCCAAGGATCCTTTCCCATTACCCCACATTGACTCCATGGTGGATGCAACAGCGGGGCATGAACTGTTGACCTTTATGGATGCATCATCTGGATTCCAACAAATCCAGATGGAACCATCTGACCAAGAGGATACAGCCTTTATGACCCCAACAGGTTTGTATTGTTATATTGCCATGCCTATTGGATTAAGAAATGCAGGTGCAACATATCAAAGGCTGGTGAATATGATGTTCAAAGATCGAATTGGACAAACTATGGAAGTATACATAGATGATATGGTAGTCAAATCAAAGAAAGCTGAGGATCACCTAAGGGATTTGGAAGAAGCATTTGATATCCTTGATAATTATAACATGAAGCTTAATCCTTCAAAATGCCACTTTGGTGTTAAGGCAGGTAAATTCCTAGGATATATGGTAACTCAGAGGGGCATTGAGGCAAGTCCGGAGCAAATTAAAGCACTAGTAAACATCAAGTCCCCTGCCAATGCTAAGGATGTGCAAAGGCTAACAGGCAGGATAGCAACTCTGAACAGGTTCATATCAAAATCCTCAGAAAAATGTAAAGAATTTTACGATATCCTAAGGAAGAACAAGAAGTTTGAATGGACTGAGAAACATGAGAATGCTTTACAAGCCCTTAAAGAATATATGTCCTCAGCACCAGCATTATCAAAACCCGAAAAAGGAGATGTGTTATCCTTATATTTGGCGGTATCCTCAACCGCTGTAAGTGCTGTCCTTGTTAAGGATCATGAAGGTACACAATATCCTATCTACTATGTAAGTAAGAGTTTACTTGATGCCGAATCCAGGTACTCACACCTCGAAAAACTTATTCTTGCATTAATCATGGCATCAACTAAGTTAAGGCATTATTTTGAAACCCATACTATTGTTGTTAGAACTAACTTTCCAATTAAGAATGTCCTCAGGAAACCAGAGATGTCAGGAAGAATGGCTAAGTGGGCAGTAAAGCTTAGTGCCCATGATATAAGATACGAGCCAAGAACAGCCATTAAATCCCAAGCATTAGCTGACTTTGTGGCTGATTTCAGTAGTGATCTACAAAAAGAAGCAGAATTGGAAGTCCAGCAGCTGGATGAGACCAAGGATCCTTGGATACTACACACTGATGGATCCTCAAATGTCAAGGGCACAGGGCTCGGGATACTACTAAAATCGCCACAGGGGGACATAATACCCCACTCCATAGCCTGTGAGTTCCAAGCAACTAACAATGAGGCTGAATATGAAGCCTTAATTGCTGGCTTGCAAATTGCTAAGGATATGGGGGTGAAATATCTTAAAGTATATGTAGACTCATTATTGATCACCAATCACTTTAATGGATCCTATGTTGTTAAAGGTGAAAAACTAACCAAATATTTAGAGGTAGTCAAAGAATTGGCACTTTCTTTTGTTTCTTTCAGCTTAACACAGGTACCAAGGGAGGATAACACGGAAGCTGATGCATTGGCCAACCTAGGATCATCCTTAAAGATTCCAGAAGATATAAGTATCCCTATCATCCACATCCTGGCTCCTGCTATTGAAAATCAGGTGGCCATGGAAATAGAAGAGGATACTGCAGTAATCCCTAGTGAAGAAGATCAATCTTATGCAGGATCATGGATCTCACCAATCATGAGATACTTGCAAAACGGGGAGATTCCGATGGGAGAAAATCCTAGAGCTTTCAGGATTAAGGTATCTCAATTTACAATCTTAAATAATGTGCTATATAAACGATCTCTTGCAGGACCATATTTAAGATGTATCGAGGATCCTGAAATTGAAGAAGTGTTGAGAGACTTCCATGAAGGAGATTGTGGAAACCACACTGGGGGCAGGGCATTGTTCTCAAGGATCCATAGAACAGGATACTACTGGCCAACCATGAAAAGGGATGCTGTAGAATATGCTAAGAAATGTGATCCTTGTCAAAGACAGAGCAATATCCTTCATCAACCGGCTGAATTGCTACACCCCATACCATCCTCTTGGCCATTCATGAGATGGGGGATGGATATAGTTGGCAAGCTCGCTAAAGCACCTGGTGGAAAAGTATTTATGCTTGCCATGACTGACTACTTCTCTAAGTGGATAGAGGCTGAAGCTTTTGCTCAAGTCAGAGAAAAAGAAGTTATATCCTTTATCAAAAGGAACATTATAACTAGATTTGGCATTCCCTCTGAAATTGTATGTGATAATGGTTCCCAATTCATTGGAAGCAGAACTACTAACTTTTGTGACAGTTGGGGAATCAAGATGATAACATCAACACCAGTTCATCCACAGGCCAATGGCCAAGCAGAATCATCCAACAAGATCATCATCAACAATCTGAAGAAGAAGCTAGGATCCAAGAAGGGAAAATGGGCAGAGGAGTTACCTTATGTGCTATGGGCTGACAGGACAACTCCCAAGAATGCCACTGGTCAAACACCTTTTTCTTTAGTATTTGAGGCTGAAGCAGGAAAGGGGGCATACAGATTGCTAACCATGGAAGGAAACTTATTACCAAGAGCCTGGAATGCTGTTCACTTAAAGAGATACTTTATGTGAACGTGATCCTTCAAGCATGTGATCCTTACATTGAAGTATCCTCAAAGGATCCCGGTGATGTCAGTGATCCTTACTCTGGTAATGTCCTTGTCTTAAAACTATTACATTTCCTTACTTTTTACCAAAGGATAAGGATCCTGTATCCTTCATCCTCTTCTCACGAACCATTTGAGTTATGATAGTTCAGGTATCTACAACATATCGTCAAAGATCTTCAAAAGCACCGCAGATCCTTGGGTTCAACCCCAGTTATCCTTGGGATTATCCCCAGTTTCCGCCAGCAGCGCACGATGATCCTGATATAGTTCACGTCTTTGGGACCAGTACCCACTTCCGGGGCTGACAACCTCATCGTACTGGCTATGTCTAGGATCCTACGTATAATGGTAGACGTACCATACATCCGTTCCTAAGGTTTCTAACGTTTTCACGTTAGCTAAGGTTTTGGCATTTTCATGTCACTAAGATTGGATAGTCGCCAGTAAGGGCCATACTCCAGTTTACATACGATCCTTTGGGCTTGTCCCCAGTTATCCTTTGGGCTTGTCCCCAGTTATCCTTTGGGCTTGTCCCCAGTGATCCTTTGGGATCATCCCCAGTTACCCTTTGGGCATGTCCCCAGCTACTAACTTATCTTTCACATTGGCTTAGTCCCAAGTTATGTTTCATTTTTCAGGTTTTCAAAGTTAAACACATAAGGATCCTTAATCCTTATTGTCCATTAAAATCTCATCTACGGTTATCTTGATTAAAGGTTAGGATCCTAACTTGGATCCTCAGGTATGATCCTTGACTACTCTGATTATACTGAACAACCCTTACACTTTGACAACTAAACCTATGATCCTTGAAATTGATTGCTTCAAAAATCTTCAGTGTCAGGATATTTGATCTGGGATCATATCCTAAATTTATTAAACATGGTTTGCTCAAACTCTTGTTACTCTAACAAATATATTTCTAAAAACAACTGGAAAATAAGAGGATAAATAAAGGATAACAACACGAGATAAGCAAGAAAAATTAAAGTTATATTATTAAAAAAAGGATCGTAAACCCTTTCAAAAAGTTGTCAAGATTGCCAACCCACATTTCTACCAGTAAAACGTGGCCCGTCCACATGGGTTGGCAAAGGGTGTCCATTGTCTATGCGGTCTTAGCAGGTGCAGGAAATTAAAGGCGGCAGGATCACAAAGGCTTCATCCCCCAAACAGAGGATCCCTCCACATTTGCGATCCTACCTATTGTCTAAAGGATCCAGGATCCTTAACCCTAAAAATTATTGTTTAAGTACAGACCATAAATTGTTTCGAAACATCACAACCACAAAAAACCACTTCCAAACCTAAAAAATTGGGCTCCGGCCTAGTCACAAATATCCATCATCGCCCAATCCAGCAGCTCAAACCTTTGCTGCTCCATCACCACTAGCTTCCCCACCTTGATCCTTGCCAGCATCACTACCTTCAAGCATAGGGATATCCTCAGCTTCATCATCGTCCTCCAATTCCGCCAGCCTTGCCTTCCAACCCTCCACATCCCATGAGCTCTTGTCGAAGGCAGGATCCTGAGCCTCCGCAGCCATCTGCAGTTATATCTTATACATAGCAATCGCGGCAGAGACCTTGGCATCCTGGGTGATCTCCTGCTTTTCGCCATCCATGTTGATCAGCATTTGAGCAGCCTCATCCTTTGTAGCACGGAGCTCCTTCTCAAGATCAGCTATCTTCAGATCCTTCAACACGCCCATTTGTTGAAGGTCGGCGATTTGGCCTTCCTGATCCTCGACATGGCCAAGGTAGGTCTCTACTTCAGCAAGTTTCTGCAAAAAGGAAAAAGGTAAGATCAGGACCAGGTGATCCTCAAAGAAACAAAATGCACAGACAGGATACTCAAGAAGGATAGCCAACAGGGGCAATGATCCTTACTTCATTAACATAATCAAGAAACTGCTGGCGGAGCAGGGGAAATCCTTGAAGATCCTCGGAAGCCTTTCTCTTCTTTCCCTTACCCCTAATAGGAGCTTTAGGGGCTGAAGCAGAGGGACTGGCAACAGAAGTCTTCTTTCTTGAAGACTTGACATTGGCAAGTTCATCAATCCCGAACTTGGAGGCAGACTTGGCAGACTTAGCAGATTTCCCAGCGCCTACACAACCAAAACAAGATAAGTTCCCTTACTAACTAAACAGTCTTACATATAACTTACTTTTTAATAAGGATACTTACTTGACATAGTGGCAGATGCGGAGGATACTTCTTGTGAATCTTGGACGGTGACTTGAAAACTTCTGATTTCAGGATCAAGCTTCTTGAAAGCTAAGACCCTCTCTGGCAGCAGGGGTTAACTTGAGATAAGCAATGGAGATAGCTGCACAATAAACAAAAAACAAAGAAAGACATTAGTGATCCTCATCATAAGAGACAAGTCTGATGGTGATCCTTCCAGGATCCTATATCCTACCATGGGTGGCCCACTCCTTGGGCAGATCCTTCCCATTAGGTAGGGTATCCCTCCTCACAAAGAAGAAACGACGCTTCCAGTTTGTATCATTTTTGGTAACCTTTAGAACAGGGTGATCCTCCCCGGCCTTCCGTTTCAGCAAATATCGATGAGAACCAAACGTGGTAAGATCATAAAGCTCGGCCAGCTCTGCCATCCCTAAATCAATTCCCTCATGCTCGATGATCCTCTCGAAGGTATACAAGACCCTCCAGATCATCGGCATAGCTTAGATATAAGATATGCCGGTCAAAGAAAAGAAAGATTGGGTGAAGGCCGGAAAAGGATACGAGTATCCTATGGTAAACGGAGTTGCAGGAAAGACCACCCAGGCGTCTGAAACAAAGTCACTCAAAGCAGTGGATGTGAAGGATTTGAAAACAGCATTCGCCGGAAAGCAATGACGAATCCTATCTACATGAGCATCGGTAAAGTAGCATCTCTCCGTAGGAGAGTCCTTAATGATCCCTTGGCTTTTCAGGGGACTACTCTTCTCGTGATCCTTATGGGGAGAATTTCGGAGCAACATACTTGTGGCGAAACAAAAACAAAGCAAGAGCAGAAAAAAAACAGAGCAGGAAAAGGAAGAAAGAAAGAGAATACCTGATCAATCTTCGGTGGAGATTATAAAGGGAGTATATCCTGAATTTAAATGCAAATCGATCCTAACCCTATCTCCTATTTATAATCATGATTTGCAAGGATGTCACCTCAATGACGTAAAGGTTGCAACGGCTAGTTCGAGATTAACGGCTAGTTATCCGAGTTGTTCGTTGCAGATAAGATCAAAGCAAAATATAACTCGTTAATTTACAATAAACTCCTTATATTTTGGGGGCAATTGTTAGGGCTGGATTTTTACAATACATGATCCTCACATTGATCCTAACCAGTGATCCTTGTTTCTTTAGCAGATAGTGATCCTCAGCAGAGTTCCAGGATCAGGATCACGGACCATTATAGGATCCTCATGCTAACAGTTGCTTTCGTTGAATTTAATGTTGTTTTGCAGGACATCTAGCAGGATCCGCTCTTAAGCATCACAATTAGAGGACACGTCTTTACAACTATGGCATGTGCTTAATCGGAGAAGGACGTTGTGAAGGATATGGAAACATGGCATGATTTAAGGGCGATAATTTAGGCTAGATTTACTTTTATTTCTAAAGGGGTAATGAGCTGATTATTAGTCTTTTTACCTAAAATAGGTCACCTACACTTGTATATATAACACTCTACCTCATTCGGAAGAACACACAACACAACTCTCACACGCTTAGACACTCGAAACTATAGTGATCCTTGTACTCAGCTCATTATCATCCAAAGTTGTAACTATTTTTCTTATATTGAAGTTTGGTGATCGGTAGTTGCCATCACCCGAGGTTTTTTATGCCGGAGATCATACATTGATCAAGGGCTTTTTCCTCGTATAAATCATTGTGTCTTTGCATATTTTATACTGAAGTGATCCTTTACTTTTTCTACAAACCAAGCATCATACCCCATTTACATAAAGTTTGGTTGCATTATCCTTGTGTGATTTTTGACCAAAACAGGAAGTTAGCACCAAAGTGGGAAGGTCCTTACTTGATTGAAGCTGAAGCAGGAAAGGGGGCATACAGATTGCTAACCATGGAAGGAAATTTGTTACCAAGAGCCTGGAATGCTGTTCACTTAAAAAAGTACTTTATGTGAACATGATCCTTCAAGCATGTGATCCTTACATTGAAGTATCCTCGAAGGATCCCGGTGATGTCAGTGATCCTTACTCTGTTCAGGTATCTACAGCATATCGTCAAAGATCTTCAAAAGCAACGCAGATCCTTGGGTTCAACCCCAGTTATCCTTGGGATTATCCCCAGTTTCCGCCAGCAGCGCACGATGATCCTGATATAGTTCACGTCTTTGGGACCAGTACCCACTTCCGGGGCTGACAACCTCATCGTACTGGCTATACCTAGGATCCTACGTATAATGGTAGACGTACCATACATCCGTTCCTAAGGTTTCTAACGTTTTCACGTTAGCTAAGGTTTTGACATTTTCATGTCACTAAGTTTGGATAGTCGCCAGTAAGGGCCATACTCCAGTTTACATACGATCCTTTGGGCTTGTCCCCAGTGATCCTTGGGCTTGTCCCCAGTTATCCTTTGGGCTTGTCCCCAGTTATCCTTTGGGCATGTCCCCAGTAATCCTTTGGGCTTGTCCCCAGTTATCCTTTGGGCTTGTCCCCAGTTATCCTTTGGGCATGTCCCCAGTAATCCTTTGGGCTTGTCCCCAGTTATCCTTTGGGCACGTCCCCAGCTATTAACTTATCTTTTACATTGGCTTAGTCCCAAGTTATGTTCCATTTTTCAGGTTCTCGAAGTTAAACAAATAAGGATCCTTAATCCTTATTATCCGTTAAAATTTCACTTATGGTTATCTTGATTAAAGGTTAGGATCCTAACTTGGATCCTCAGGTATGAACCTTGACTATTTTGATTATACTAAACAACCCTTACACTTTGACAACTAAACCTATGATCCTTGAAATTGATTGCTTCAAAAATTTTCAGTGTCAGGATATTTGATCTAGGATCATATCCTAAATTTATTAAACATGGCTTGCTCAACTCTTGTTACTCTAACAAATATGTTTCTAAAACAAACTGGAAAATAAGAAGATAAATAAAGGATAACAACACGAGATAAGCCAGAAAGATTAAAGTTATATTATTAACAGAAGGATCTTAAACCCTTTCAAAAAAGTTGTCAAAATTGCCAACCCACATTTCTACCAGCAAAACGTGGCCCGTCCACATGGGTTGGCAAAGGGTGTCCATTGTCTATGCGGTCTTAGCAGGTGCAGGAAATTAAAGGCGGCAGGATCACAAAGGCTCCATCCCCCAAACAGAGGATCCCTCCACCATTTGCGATCCTACCTATTGTTCAAAGGATCCAGGATCCTTAACCCTAAAAACTATTGTTCAAAGTACAGACCATCATTGTTTCAAAACATCACAACCACAAACAAACCACTACCAAACTTAAAAAATTGGGCTCCGGCCTAGTCTCGAAATATCCATCATCGCCCAATCCAGCAGCTCACACCTTTGCTGCTCCATCACCACCAGCTTCTCCACCCTGATCCTTGTCAGCATCACCGCCCTCCAGCATTGGGATCTCCTCAGCTTCGTCCTCATCCTCCAGCTCTGCCAATCTCGCCTTCCAACCCTCCACGTCCCATGAGCTTTTGTCAAAGGCAGGATCCTGAGCCTCCGCAGCCATCCGTAGTTGTATCTTGTACATAGCAATTGCGGCAGAGACCTTGGCGTCCTGGGTGATCTCCTGCTTCTCGCCATCCATGTTGATCAGCATTTGAGCAGCCTCATCCTTAGTAACCCGGAGTTCCTTCTCAAGATCCGCTATCTTGAGATCCTTTAACACGCCCATTTGTTGGAGGTCGGCGATTTGGCTTTCCTGATCCTCGACATGGCCAAGGTAGGTCTCAATCTCAGCAAGTTTCTGCAGAAGAGAAAAAAGGTAAGTTCAGGACCAGGTGATCCTCAAAGAAGCAGGATATACAGGCAAAATACACAAGCAGGATATTCAAGAAGGATAACCAACAGGGGCAATGATCCTTACCTCATTGACATAGTCAAGGAACTGCTGGCGGAGCAGGGGAAATCCTTGGAGATCCTCAGAAGTCTTTCTCTTCTTCCCCTTACCCCTAACAGGTGCTTTAGGGGCCGAAGCAGAGGGACTGGCAACAGAAGTCATCTTTCTTGAAGACTTGACATTGGCAAGTTCATCAATCCCGAACTTGGAGGCAGACTTAGCAGACTTAGCAGATTTCCCAACGCCTACACCATTAAAACAAGATAAGTTCCCTTACTAACTAAACAGTCTTACATATGACTTACTTTTTAATAAGGATACTTACTTAACATAGTGGCAGATGCGGAGGATACTTCTTGTGAATCTTGGACGGTGACTTGAAAACTTCTGGTCTCAGGATCAAGCTTCTTGAAAGCTAGAACTCTCTCTCTCTTGCAGCAGGGGTTAACTTGAGATGAGCAATGGAGATAGCTGCACAAAGGACAAAAAAGACATTAGTGATCCTCAGCATAAGAGACAAGTCTGATGGTGATCCTTCCAGGATCCTCTATCCTACCATGAATAGCCCACTCCTTGGGTAGATCCTCCCCGTTAGGGATGGTATCTCTCCTAACAAAGAAGAATCGTCGCTTCCAGTTGGTATCATTTTTTGTGACCTTAAAAACAGGGTGATCCTCTCCAGCTTTCCGTTTCAGCAAATATCGATAGGAACCAAACGTGGTAAGATCATAAAGATCAGCCAACTCTGCCATCCCTAAGTCAATCCCCTCCTGCTCGATGATCCTCTCGAAGGTATACAGAACCCTCCAGATCATCGGCATGGCTTGGATATAAGATATGCCGGTCAAGGAAAAGAAGGATTGGGTGAAGGCTGGAAAAGGATACGAATATCCTATGGTAAACGGAGTTGCAGGAAAGGCCACCCAAGTGTCGGAAACAAAATCGCTTAAAGCGGTGGAAGTGAATGACTTGAAGATAGCATCCGCCGGAAAACAATGACGGATCCTATCAACATGAGCGTCGGTGAAGCAGCATCTCTCCGTAGGAGAGTCTTTAATGATCCCTTGGCTTTTTAGGGGACTGCTCTTCTTGTGATCCTTGTGAGGAGAATTTCGGAGCAACATACTTACAGCAGAATAAAAACAGAGGAGCAGAAAAACAGAGCAAGAGAAGGAAGAAAGAAAAGAAGAGAATACCTGATCGATCTTCGGTTGAGATTATAAAGGGAGTATATCTTGAATTTAAATGCAGATTGATCCTTACCCTATCTCCTATTTATAATCATGATTTGCAGGGATGTCACCTCAGTGACGTAAGGATTGCAACGGCTAGTTCGAGATTAACGGCTAGTTATCCGAGTTGTTCGTTGCAGATAAGATCAAAGCAAAATATAACTCATTTATTTACAAAATCACTCCTTATATTTTGGGGGCAATTGTTAGGGCTGGATTTTTACAATACATGATCCTCACGTGTGATCCTAACCAGTGATCCTTGTTTCTTTGGCAGATAGTGATCCTCAGCAGAGTTCCAGGATCAGGATCACGGACCATCATAGGATCCTCATGCTAACAGTTGCTTTCGTTGAATTTAATGTTGTTTTGCAGGACATCTAGCAGGATCCGCTCTTAAGCATCACAATCAAAGGACGCGTCTTTACAACTATAGCATGTGCTTAATCGGAGATGGACGTTGTGAAGGATATGGAAACTTGGCATGATTTAAGGGCGATAATTTAGGCTAGATTTGCTTTTATTTCTAAAGGGGTAATGAGCTGATTATTAGTCTTTTTACCTAAAATAGGTCACCTACACTTGTATATATAACACTCTTCCCCACTCGAAAGAACACACAACACAATTCTCACACGCTTAGACACACATTACGATAGTGATCCTTGTACTCAGCTCATTATCATCCGAAGTTGTAACCATATTTTGATATATTGAAGTTTGGTGATCGGTAGTTGCCATCACCCGAGGTTTTTTATGCCGGAGATCATACATTGATCAAGGGCTTTTTCCTCGTATAAATCATTGTGTCTTTGCATATTTCACACTGAAGTGATCCTTTACTTTTTCTATAA
The DNA here is from genome assembly GCF_002127325.2 of Helianthus annuus. Lineage (NCBI taxonomy): Eukaryota > Viridiplantae > Streptophyta > Magnoliopsida > Asterales > Asteraceae > Helianthus > Helianthus annuus. The sequence continues at coordinate 146,194,662 of NC_035436.2, forward strand.
ACCAAGCATCATACCCCATTTACATAAAGTTTGGTTGCATTATCCTTGTGTGATTTTTGACCAAAACAATCAGCCCCTAAAGCGAGTACTGGTCCCAAAGACTTGAACTATACCAGGATCATCGTGCGCTACAGGCGAAACTGGGGACAAGCCTAAGGATAACTGGGGACAAGCCCAAGGATAACTGGGGACAAGCCCAAGGATAACTGGGGACAAGCCCAAGGATAACTGGGGACAAGCCCAAACAACTGGGGACAAGCCCAAACAACTGGGGTTAAACCCAAGGGTCTGAATTGCTTCTGAAGATTGTCGACAATATGCTAAGGATACCTGGACTATCAAAACTCAAAATCTTATGAGAGAAGGATAAAGGATACATGATCCTTATCCTTAAATAAGAAAATAAGAAAAAGAAATAGTTCAAGATTAGGATATTACCAGAGTAAGGATCATTGACACCTTAAGGATCCTTCAAGGATACCTCTAATGTAAGGATCATATGTGCCAGGAGGATCCTGCTCACATGAAATATTTCTTCAAGTGGACAGCATTCAAGGCTCTTGGTAGCAAATCACCTTCCATGGTTAGCAATCTATATGCCCCCTTTCCTGCTTCAGTTTCAATCAAATAAGGGCCTTCCCATTTCGGTGCCAATTTTCCATCAGCAGGATTGGTGGTATTCTGGAATGCTTTTCTCAATACCATATCCCCAACTTGGAATTTCCTTATCCTGACATTTTTGTTGTAAGCACCAACCATTCTTTGTTGGTAGCTAGCCATCCTTATCCTAGCCAAATCCCTGATTTCCTCAATAGTATCCAAGTCTTGAACCAGGCTCTCATCATTTTCCTCAGGATCACGGGTACTTGTTCTAGCAGTTGGAACCACCATTTCTGTTGGGATCACTGATTCTGCCCCAAATACCAAAGAGAATGGTGTTTGACCAGTAGCATTCTTGGGGGTTGTCCAATCAGCCCAAAGCACATAAGGTAATTCTTCTGCCCATTTCCCCTTCTTGGATCCAAGTTTCTTCTTCAAATTGTTGATGATGATCTTGTTGGATGATTCTGCTTGACCATTAGCTTGTGGGTGGACTGGTGTTGATGTTATCATCTTAATCCCCCAGTTGTCACAAAAGTTAGTAGTTCTGCCCCCAATAAATTGGGAACCATTATCACATATAATTTCAGAAGGAATGCCAAATCTAGTTATAATATTTCTCTTAATAAAGGATATAACTTCCTTCTCTCTGACTTGGGCAAAAGCTTCAGCCTCTATCCACTTGGAGAAGTAATCAGTCATAGCAAGCATGAACACTTTTCCACCAGGTGCCTTAGGGAGCTTGCCAACTATATCCATCCCCCATCTCATAAATGGCCAAGAGGAGGATATAGGGTGTAGAAATTCAGCCGGCTGATGAAGGATATTGCTGTGTCTTTGACAAGGATCACACTTCTTAGCATACTCCACAGCATCCCTTTTCATAGTTGGCCAGTAGTATCCTGTCCTTAAGATCCTTGAGAACAATGCCCTGCCCCCAGTGTGGTTTCCACAATCTCCTTCATGGAAGTCTTTTAAAACTTCTTGAACTTCAGGATCCTCGATACATCTTAAATATGGTCCTGCAAGAGATCGCTTATACAACATATTATTTAAGATTGTGAATTGAGATACCTTAATTCTGAAAGCCCTAGGGTTTTCTCCCATAGGAATCTCTCTGTGTTGTAAGTATCTCATGATTGGTGAGATCCATGATCCTGAACAAGATTGAGTATCCTCACTAGGGATCATTGCAGAATCCTCTTCTATTTCCATGGCCACTTGATTTTCAATAGCAGGAGCCAGGATATGGATGATGGGGATACTTATATCCTCTGGGATCTTCAAAGATGATCCTAGATTAGCCAATGCATCAGCTTCTGTATTTTCTTCCCTTGGTACCTGTGTCAAACTGAAGAAAACAAAGGAGAGTGCCAATTCTTTGACTATCTCTAAATATTTAGTTAGTTTTTCACCTTTAACAGCATAGGATCCATTAAAGTGATTACTGATTAACAATGAATCCACGTATACCTCAAGATACCTGATCCCCATATGCTTAGCAATTTGCAAACCAGCAATCAAGGCTTCATACTCAGCCTCATTGTTAGTGGCTTGGAACTCACAAGCTATGGAGTGGGATATTATGTCCCCCTGTGGCGATTTTAGTAGTATACCAAGCCCCGTGCCTTTGACATTTGAGGATCCATCAGTATGTAGCATCCAAGGATCCTTGGTTTCCTCCAGCTGCTGGACTTCCAATTCGGCTTCCTTTTGTAAATCACTACTGAAATCAGCCACAAAGTCTGCTAATGCTTGGGATTTGATGGCTGTTCTAGGCTCATATCTTAAATCGTAGGCACTAAGCTTTACTGCCCACTTAGCCATCCTTCCGGACATCTCTGGTTTCCTGAGGACATTCTTAATTGGAAAATTAGCTCTGACAACAATAACATGAGTTTCAAAATAATGTCTTAACTTAGTAGATGCCATAATTAATGCAAGAATAAGCTTTTCAAGGTGTGAATACCTGGATTCAGCATCAAGTAAACTCTTACTTACATAATAAACTGCACTTACTGCTTTTGAGGATACTGCAAGATATAAGGATAACACGTCTCCTTTTTCTGGTTTCATCAACGCTGGAGCTGAGGATAGGTATTCTTTGAGGGCTTGTAAAGCACTCTCATGCTTCTCAGTCCACTCAAATTTCTTGTTCTTTCTTAGGATGTCATAGAAATCTTTACACTTCTCTGAGGATTTGGATATAAATCTGTTTAAAGCTGCTATCCTGCCTGTTAGCCTTTGCACATCCTTAGCGTTGGCAGGAGATTTGATATTCACCAATGCTTTGATTTGTTCCGGGCTTGCTTCAATGCCCTTCTTGGTTACCATATATCCTAAGAATTTACCTGCTTTAACACCAAAGTGACATTTTGAAGGATTAAGCTTCATGTTATATCTGTCAAGGATATCAAATGCTTCCTCCAAGTCTCTTAGGTGATCCTCAGCTTTTATGGATTTCACCACCATATCATCTATGTACACTTCCATAGTCTGTCCAATCTGATCCTTGAACATCATATTCACCAGCCTTTGATATGTTGCACCTGCATTCCTTAATCCAAACGGCATAGCAATATAACAATATAAACCGGTTGGGGTCATAAAAGCCGTATCCTCTTGGTCAGATGGTTCCATCTGAATTTGTTGGAATCCAGATGAAGCATCCATAAAAGTTAACAGTTTATGACCCACCGTTGCATCCACCATGGAGTCAATGTGGGGTAATGGGAAAGGATCCTTGGGACATGCCTTATTTAAATCAGTGAAATCGACACATACCCTCCACTTTCCATTTTTCTTTTGAACAACAACCACATTGGCCAGCCATCTTGGATACTTTACTTCTCTAATCATACCTGTTCGTAGCAATCTCTCTACCTCTTCCTGGATAATGGCATTTCTTTCTGGTGCAAACTTCCTCCTTTCTTGATGGATTGGTTTGAATGGCCTGTCAATGCCAAGTTTATGAGTGATAATATCCTTAGATATACCTGTCATATCCTCATGTTTCCACGCAAAGGTAGACTTTCTTCTTTTAAGGAAGGATACAAGGTCTTCTTTCATCTTGCCAAGGATCCCTGATCTGATATAGATTTTGGATTCAGGATCATCAGGATCCATGAGGATTTCTACCACATCCTGCTCTCTCGCCTCCAAGACATCCCTTGGAGGATACTTTGATTGTTATTGCTCCCTTGATTTCGAGGCTGGTTTCATTGATGAGGTGTAGCAATCCTTAGCCTCCTGCTGATCACTATCAGTCTTGACTATTCCTCAAGGACTAGGGAGTTTCACACATTGATGGTAGGTAGATGGGACTGCCTTCATATCGTGTATCCAAGGCCTGCCAAGGATAACATTACAACAAGATAAACAGTCAATAACACAAAATTTTTGATAATTATGTAATCCTTCAACATAAATTGGGAGTTTAATGTCCCCCAGGGTGTTCTTGGTTTCGCCACTAAATCCCACGAGCACGGAGGATCTTGGTATGATATCTGATTCAGGGATACCCATTTTCTTTAGAACATCCAGTTGGATAATGTTTACTGAGCTTCCTTCGTCAATAAGGATCCTGCGGACAAAATGGTTAGAAATAAAAAGAGTAATAACTAAACCATCGTGATGAGGATCCTGGATGTCAACACGATCATCCTCATCAAAGGTTATGACTTTTCCTTCAGAGACACTTGATGTTCGAACAGGTCTTTCTCCATTATCCATTTTAGCTTCCTTTGCATGCCTTTTAGCTGCTGAGAAAGATGTACCATAGATGTCTGATCCTCCAGAAATAAAGTTTATCACTTGTGCATCTGCCGGAGGGGCTGGAGCTTTCTCAGGGATCCTTTCAGGATCCTGAGTCCTTGACTTTTTTCTACCCAGCAATTCTTTTAAATGTCCCTTGCTCAATAAGTATCCAATTTCCTTTCTCAATGCAATGCATTCCTCTATTAAATGCCCAAAATCCTCATGGTATGCACACCACTTTGATTTGTCTTTGGTTGCAGCCGGTCTGTCATTTTTTCTAGGCCATCTGGCTTTATCTCCAAGATTCTGCATCGCAAGGATTAGTTCATTGTTATCAACGGAAAAACAATATTCAGAAATTGGAGGATAATCCTCATCGTCATCTTCTTGATCAACAGCATGCACGTTCTGGTTATCGGATCTGTTATAGGATTTGAATTTGTTGTTCTTGAACGAGGATCCTTGCTTTTCTTGTTTTGAGGATCCTGCTAATCTCTCCTGGATCCTTTTGTCATCCTCTAACCGGATTAACCTGAGTGCCCGGGTTCTTACCTCATCTAGGTTCCTGCATGGTGTCATAACAAGATCATCATAGAACAATGAATCCCTAAGCAATCCCATTTTGAAGGCCTCAACAGCCGTGGCTATATCCAAGTTGGGAATGTCTAAGGATTCTTTACTAAATTTGGTTATGTAATCCCTTAATGATTCGTTATGACCCTGGGTTATCCTATATAGATCACTAGTTAACCGTTCAAATTTTCTACTACAAGAAAACTGATTATTGAATAAGTTAACTAGATTAGCAAACGAGGTAATAGAGTAAGGGGGGAGACTTAGCAGCCATTTGAGAGCTGATCCAGTAAGTGTGGATCCAAATCCCTTGCATAGGCATGCTTCCTTTAACCTTTCTGGAATTGGATTGATCTCCATCCTTTCCCTGTATTGTGCTATGTGTTCCTCAGGATCCGTCGAACCATCATACAGCTTCATAGTTGGAACATGGAATCTTTTGGGTATCTCAGCATCACAAATTGGTGGTGCAAAACGAGATATCCTGTGGCTTCCATCTGCAATCTCCGGGATGGGTTTGACCACTCCTGGAACACTTGATATCATATCCTTCAGTTTTTGCAACTCTCTGGCCATGGCATGGTTGATACCTGTTTCCTGCATGAATCCATGGTTAGTTGTAAGAGAATTACTAAAAGTGTTACCTCCCATCGGGTTTAAAGTAGGAGCAGTGGATGTAAGTCCATATTGCTGGGACTCTGGAATTATGGAGGGACCAGTTGAAGCAATGGTCTGCATCGGAATAAAATCTCCCTGATGGACATCTGAACTTCCTGTTTGCAAACTCCTCAAGGATCCTGGCATCTAGAAGGGTCCCTGAAACTGGGATGATCCTGGAACGTAGGAGGATCCTTGAACCTGGGATGATCCTGGAACAAAGGAGGATCCTTGAACCTGGGATGATCCTGGAACAAAGGAGGATCCTTGAACCTGGGATGATCCTGGAACAAAGGAGGATCCTTGAACCTGGGATGATCCTGGAACAAAGGAGGATCCTTGAACCTGGGATGATCCTGGAACAAAGGAGGATCCTTGAACCTGGGATGATCCTGGAACAAAGGAGGATCCTTGAACCTGCTGCGCTCCTGAGTAGGCTCCTGAATTCATGAAGGATCCCATATGCTGAGGATAGGATCCTGCTGGCTGGAAATATGAACCTGATGCCTGAGTCACTATTGCTGAACCGTAGTGCACTCCTTTTGGTCCACCCACATATTGAACATCTGGAACCTCTGTTGGCTGAGAAGTAATCACCGGAGTGTCAAAATTCAAAGATCTGGGCACCAGTGGGGAATGATCCTCTACCGCTTTCTTTTGTTTCTTGAGATCTCCGATTTCTTTGAGGATCCTATCATTGGTCTTATCCTGTTGCTGTATATGTTCCTTCATCTGCAAAATCAAAGTAAACATGTCACTAGTAGTGGGAGTGTAAGAAGCAGAAGAAGTTGGAGGTTTAGAGAAAATGGGAGTTGGTTTCTTCTCAGCATTTTTCTGAGATCCAACAGGTGGTGGAGGCAAAGGTGGAATGCCCTGAGACGAATTGACCGCAGACATTGTAGTAGAGGTGTTCTTCAATGATGAAGCCATATATTCGTATGCAATGAACCGGAATGATCACCAACAGAAATACTTTCTTAGATATGAAGCACCAATTGCCCCACGGTGGGCGCCAAACTGTTTTGGTCAAAAATCTAATAAGGATAATGCAACCAAACTCTTAGTTACAGGGTATGATGCTTGAAATGAAGAACAATAGTAAGGATCACTTCAATGCAAATTGCACAAACAACACAAAGATTTATACGAGGAAAAAGCCCTTGATATTTAGAAGATCTCCGGCATAAAAAACCTCGGGTGATGGAAACTACCAATCACCAAGCTCAAATAAATCAATAAAAGTTTACAACTTCGGATAGTGACGAGCTAAGTACAAGGATCACTATGGTTATTCGTGTGAAAGTGTGAGAATTGGTAAGTGTTTAATGAAAGCTTTGAGACTGCAATTGCACGAGAGTGTGTGTGTAACTGAAAATGGCTAAGTGTTCTAAATTTAGCTCGTCGCCCCTTTAAAAATGAAAGCCAACTAAGCTAACTAAATGTCCGACTTTTGTGCCATGCTCCCACGTTCTCCACAACGTCCATTTCTATTCAAATGTGTGCGAAATACCCGTGGAATATTCCATAGTAACGTTGCCAAGACCAAGTCAAGCTCAATACTCCTGCAAAACAATAGTAAACATAAACAGCCAATCGTTAGTATGAGGATCCTTAGGGTGATCCATGATCCTGATCCTGAAGCTCTTCTGAGGATCACTATCTGTCACAGAAGTAAGGATCATTATTAGGATAGCAAATAAAGATCACTAATTGTTAGAAAATCCTCCCCTAACAGCTGGCTAATGTGGTTGTGGTGCAAAAGAAAAACAGGAAATGGAGAGTATGTGTGGATTACACCGACTTGAATAAAGCTTGTCCCAAAGACCCGTTTCCTCTACCTCATATTGATTCAATGGTGGATGCTACCGCTGGCCACGAGATGTTAACCTTCATGGATGCCTCTTCAGGATCTCAGCAAATCCAAATGGAACCCTCTGATCAGGAGGATACTGCTTTCATGACACCTACATGTATTTATTGTTATACTGCTATGCCCTTTGGTTTGAAAAATGCAGGTGCAACATATCAGAGATTGGTGAACATGATGTTTAAAGACAAGCTGGGGGACACTATGGAGGTATACATCGATGACATGGTAGTAAAGTCTAAAAAGGCTGAGGATCACCTCCAGAATATCAAGGGAGCATTTGATATCCTGGATCAGTATAACATGAAGCTGAATCCTGCTAAGTGCCATTTCGGAGTGGTGGCAGGAAAGTTTCTAGGATATATGGTGACTAAAAGAGGGATAGAGGCAAGCCCGGAGCAGATTAAAGCCATCTTAGATATCAAGTCACCTTCAAACATGAAGATGTTCAACGATTAACAGGTCGAGTAGCAGCGTTGAACAGATTTATTTCAAGATCCTCGGAAAAGTGCAAGGATTTTATGATATCCTCAAGAAGAATAAGAAGTTCGAATGGGGAGCAAAGCATGAAGCAACCTTGCAGGATTTGAAGCAGTATCTTTCAACCGCACCCTTATTGATGAAGCCTGAGGATGGCGAACCATTATCCCTGTACCTTGCCGTATCAGGGAATGCAGTAAGTGCTGTCCTTGTAAAGGATCATGAAGGTCAGCAGTATCCTGTTTATTATGCTAGTAAAAGTTTATTAGATGCTGAAACTAGGTATTCTCACCTAGAAAAGTTAATATTAGCCCTAGTTATGGCATCGACGAAACTTAGACATTATTTTGAAACACATAAGATTTATGTTAAAACTAATTATCCTGTTAAAAATGTGCTTAGGAAACCCGAAATGTCAGGTAGGATGGCTAAATGGTCAGTAAAATTAAGTGCCTTTGATCTAATATATGAACCTAGAAATGCTATTAAGTCTCAAGCTCTAGCAGACTTTGTGGCTGATTTCAGTAGTGATATTCAAAATGAAGTAGACCTAGAAGTACAGCAGCTAGGAGAAAACTTAGAATCCTGGACTTTATATACTGATGGTGCATCTAATGTAAGAGGTGTAGGTTTGGGTATACTACTAAAATCGCCACAGGGGGACATATTACCCCAGGCTATTAGATGTGAGTTTCCTGCCACTAATAATGAAACAGAATATGAAGCTTTAATTGCAGGATTAGAATTGGCTAAGAATATGAGTATCAAGAATTTGCAAGTATATGTTGACTCCTTGTTAATCACTAATCATTTTAATGGATCCTGTGCAGTTAAGGGTGAGAAGTTAATCGAGTACCTTGAAATTGTCTAAAAATTAGCAAGATATTTCGATGTTTTTACACTTGAACAGGTACCAAGAGAGGACAATGCTGAAGCCGATGCCTTGGCAAATCTGGGATCATCAGTCGGGATACCAGAAGGGACTCATATACCAATATTACATATCCTGTATCCTGCGATGGATCCTCGGGATAAGGAGGTAGTAACTGTCCAGGATCCTGGGGGTGAGTATCCTGAAGAGGATCCTAGATCCTGGACGACTCCAATCACGAGATATCTCAAGGAAGGACACATCCCCAAAGATGAGAATCCTAAGGCCTTTAGGATGAAGGTATCACGATTTACAATTATAAATAACGTTTTATACAAGAAATCTCTTGCAGGTCCATATCTGAGGTGTTTGGAGGATCCCGAGACCAAAGAAGTGCTTCAGGATATCCACGAAGGGGATTGTGGTAACCACGCTGGGGGCAGGTCATTGTTTTCGAAAGTATTGAGAACAGGATATTATTGGCCTACCATGAGAAAAGATGCTGCAGAATATGCTCGAAAATGTGATGCATGCCAAAGACACAGCAACATACTACATCAGCCTGCAGAGCCCTTATATCCTATTGTGTCCCCTTGGCCGTTCATAAAATGGGGGATGGATATAGTAGGAAAATTGCCAAAAGCTCCAGGAGGAAAAGTCTACATGCTGGCAATGACTGATTATTTCTCTAAGTGGGTTGAAGCTGAAGCATTTGTTCAAGTCAGAGACCAGGAAGTAGTATCCTTCATAAAGAGGAATATACTGACTAGATTTGGTGTGCCAGCTGAAATAATTTGTGACAATGGATCTTAATTCATAAGTAAGAGGACTACTGACTTCTGCAAGAGTTGGGGAATCAAAATGATCACATCTACACCAGTACATCCTCAAGCGAATGGACAAGCAGAATCCTCAAACAAGATAATTGTCAACAACTTGAAGAAAAGATTGGGAGCCAAAAAAGGAAGATGGGCAGAAGAATTACCCTTTGTTTTATGGGCCGATAGGACGACGGTAAAAGGTGCAACTGGCCAAACCCCGTTTTCCTTGGTGTTTGGAGCAGAAGCGGTGATCCCGACAGAAATGGTGATACCTACAGCGAGATCCAACCTCCGGGATCCTGAGCAGAATCCTGAAGTCCTATGCCAGGAACTGGATACTATTGATGAGACAAGAGGCGCAGCAAGTCTAAGGATGGCAGCATATCAACAGAGGATATCTAAAGCATATAACAAGAATATAAGGACTAGAACATTTCAAGTCGGAGATTGGGTATTGAGAAAGGCTTTTCAAAATACCACTAATCCTGCTGATGGAAAGTTGGCTCCAAAATGGGAAGGACCCTATGAGATTGAATCAGAATCAGGAAAAGGAGCATACCGACTCAAGGATATGGAGGGGGATATGTTACCGAGATCCTGGAATGCTATTCATCTAAAACTCTATTTCAAGTGAGTATGGAATTTAAATTCTAACTCGGGATGGTATGGATTCTATCTCTTTTATTAAATTTTGATATTATTTATTGTTTTAAACCCATTACTAACTTAAGCATCGGAGGGGTGTTAGCCAGACTAACACCCACCTTAGTTTACTGATGTTTTGCAGTATATGCTTCGGGATATAGCTCCGGGATATACATTCAGGATACTTCGAAAGATTAGTGGATTGGCCCCCTCTCTCACGTTTAAGGGATCCTGATCCCTTCACAGGTTTAAAGGTATTCACCTTTCTTCCGAATTGGGTTTAAACACCCCGCCTGGAGCGCAAGTTATTCAGGGATAGTTCAAGGTAGCGGGACCAGTTCATGTAAAAGTGGCTGACAATTTCGTTACTATTGGCTATATCCCGAATCCTAAAGGTATATGAGGATTGATCACCCTCTCTCACGAAAGGGTATTTTCATACTCTCTAAGGTTTAAAGGTTATCACCTTTCTAAGTCTTGGAGTTTATACACTCCCGCCTGTAGCGCATGAAAATTTGGGATTTTCCCCAGGATACTAAGGATTTATCTCCGGTATATTTTTGGGTCTTATCCCTGTAACACAAAGAATTGTCTAAACAGTTGGAACTGATATTCAAAAATTTTCTGAGTGTTCAGGAACAGGGGACATTCATCCTAAGACAACTATGAAAGGCTCAAAGAATCAAATTTAAGCCTAGTATACTAAGACTGGGGACATCTTAGTGGAAGGAGTTGCAAGAAGGATTGAAGTTCAGTACTAGGGTTACACCATATTCCTGGTATGATCTTTCCTTTATGAATCTTACATAACTCGTTTGAACTTTTGAAACCATGTTTAAAGTTTAAGTATCCTGATCAGAATATATCTTCAGTTTATATTCTCAAAATAAATTCTCAAGATATGATTCAGGATATTTGGGTGGATCATTTGGGATACGGTACTTGGATTTAAAAAAAAAAATCAGAGTTAGATTTGTTTATAAATTCTAATTATCTTTTCCTTTGAAAACTTTATTTAAATTAGTTGAGATTTTGAAAAATAAACCATTTTGAGAAACTTTGTCTGAATTGTTTAGATATTGAGAAGTCCTATTTTACGAAAGTTTGCGTAGGATATCACTGAATATATTGAACATGATATCTTCACAGAAATGATAACACCAGCTTTACAAAAGTGAAATCTAGACTAAGTAATGGCAAAAATTTAAAGGGCGACAACAAATAAGTCTAAACAGGGTTATATTATTAACATAACAAAAGTTGTGCTTTTGGTTTCACCTCAAACCGAGGCCCATCCGTCAAAAGCACAGTTAGTTTTTACCATATTTACGCAACGGTTGAAGGTTTCATCTCAAAACGAGACCCATCCGCCTCCAACCGTTGCATCATTCAAAACAAATTATACTAACTGATGACCAAGGGCTTCATCCTGAAACCCAGGACCTATCCACCTTGGGTCATCATATTGTTCTAATGCAGGAAATATAAATTGTTCAAAGACAGGAAAAGTAAATTGTTTAAACAGCCCACAACCATGAAATTTAAAAAAGTGGGCTCCGGCCTTGGCACGTATATCCATCATCGCCCACTTCGCTGCTTAAGGAGCAGCACCTTCTTGGCCAGCAACATCTTCCCCAGCGCCTGTTCCAGCATCACCTTCAGGGTTCTTCTCGGTATCATCACCAGCATTGGCCACCTCCTCTGCCGCCTTAGAGGGCTCCTCACCAGCATGCTTTGCAGGATGTTCCACAGAATTGTGTCCAAGATCCTGTAATTTCGCTTCCCAAGCCTTGACATTCCAGGAGGGGCATTTAAAGCCCAAAGCTTTGGCCTCATAGGCCATCCTTAACCTGGCTTGGAGAAGGGAAACAACGACGGATCCTTTGAGGTCATCCGGGTAGGAGCTCATGTCCTGTTGGTATTGAAGATGAACAGCGTCCAGCTTGGCTTGAGCGTCTTCGCTGGCTTTGTGAAGGGTGGCTTAGTGTTCTTGGATCATCGCCTTGAATTTATCTTCATAATGCTGAGACTTGGCAGCGGCGATCGTCCTTTGGTCAGCGATGGTGACTTCAGCCTTCTCGAGCTTAACCTCCAGCATCTTGATAAGTCCGCAAGCTTCTTCATGCAAGAATATGAGACGCTCTAGGCCCTGCAATTGAGCATATAGGTATCAACATATGTAGGATATGAGGATAATGGCTAACATACATTTTCGGGATATCGGATGGAAGTTTTTACCTGATTAAGGAATGAAGTCATGAATCCGCTGGCTTCGTTAAATCCATGGTTCTCGAAAGGAAAAGTCTCGGAGACAGCTAGGGAATCCGTCTCCTTTCTCTTCCGGGCACTGGCAGCACGGGTCCTAGAGGCTGGGGGAAGCTTGGAAGTAGCAACGGCCTTTGAACCGCTAGATTTAGAAGACGTGATTGCCTTGGGGCTTGGTTCCTTCTTCACCGAAAGGGGAGCGGGATAGCTGTCCAACTCGTCAAGATCAAAAACCTCTGGAGCCTTGACTGGTGCTGTATAAAGGGAAGAAACGTTTAATTCTTGAGTATTTTTAAACTAATACATACATGTCGTACTAATATATTTACCAGACATCTCGGAGCTGGATCCCTGGCTTGGCTTTGCAGATGATAGGGAAAAAGTTCTCTCACTCTTTGAAAGCTGGTAAATGCTTTTAATCCTCTGTTCAGACTCGGTGCTTGGAGGGGCTAGTTCTTTGAGATTTGATGCACAAAAGATAAAGATATCAATATACAACTGCAGGATACGATTAGGGATATTCCTAAAACCCTAAATCCTACCAGAAGTCAACCACTTCACCGGAAGGTCAAAACCTCCAGTAATAGAATCCCTTTTTACGAAAAAGAACTTTTGTTTCCATTTCTCCTCATTTTTTGTGGCTCTAAGAATAAGAGGATTTTTGGAGGTAGAAAAAAGGAGAAAACGATTGTTTCCATGAGAGCGAAGGCGATAGGCCATGGAGAGATCTTCAACATAGAGGTCGGGGGTAAAACGGGATTTGATCTGGTTCAAGGTCACTAGCACCCGCCAAACCATAGGCATGGTCTGGGCATAACTAAGGCCGGTAAGTTCAAAGAAACGGGATATGAAGGCCGGAAAGGGATATCGGAGTCCGATGGAAAAAGGGTAAGCCAGGAAGCAGACCCATTCGGTGGAAGAGAAGTCCGATCGGGTTTCCCTATCAAAAGGACGAATGATTGTACCAACGGGGAAGGCACCAGAAGCTTGTAGGGAGGCGATGTCGGCATTGTCAAACGTGCAAACTTCTTTTTCAGGTTCTTTAAGGAGATTTTGGGCTTCAAAGGATGGAGTCGAGTCGTCTGTGTGTGATCTCGTTCTACTAGCCATAAAGAGTTTTTGTGAAGAAAGACAAAGGAAAAAGAAGCAAGGAGAAAAGTACCTGAGAAATTGCTTGAAATATGGTGACAATGATGTGGAACGAGTCGGCTAATAAAGGCTGAGTATAGGGGTAAAGAGTAAATGTTGCATTGGAAGTTGCACAATGTCACCTCAACCGTCATTTCGTTTCAATTGCCTCGGTTTACGGGATAAGATTTTAAAATATATCCGTTGGACGGGTATACCAACAGATATATTTGGGGACAATTGTTAGGGGTCATTTTCTGAGCATATATATCCTGACTAATATTCTGCTTTTTATTATTTACTCGTGATCGGGATACCGGGTCAGGATATTGGTAACATCCTGGTGCGATATCCTGGTATTAAGTGAATTAACCATGTGCAGATTAAGAGTTACAAGTCGCCCACGTTCAAGAAGACTTCTTCCCCTTAAGAATCAGGCAAATCAGTTGGAATGGAGACGTTGAACCCGAAAGACCAGGTCTACAACGTTCAAATGGGGAATATCCACCGAATCCCGGTTTAGTAGGGTAGTTTGTTAAATTTCTTTTACTATAAATAGATGGATCGGATCAAGTTAAGGCACTCACTTTTCATTCACACAATTCACACTCTAGCTGCTAGCAATCACTACACATAAACACTTGTACTTGAATTGTCTTGTAACACCTAGTTGATCCACATCACATCCTGCACTGTATCCTGATATTTGAAGTAATAGGAGCACTAGGCAGCTGCGATTGTCAGCTCCCGAGGTTTTGTGCCGGTGATCTAGATTGATCAAGGGCTTTCCTCGTACATCATGTGTCATCCTTTTACTTTTCCGCTCATTGTTTGATCATAGATACAGCTCTATATCATGAGCCGTATCCTGAACCTGTTTTTGCAAACAACTTTACTGGAATATTTTCAACACACATTTCTAGCACACTACCTCACTTAACTACTTTGATCACTTAATTGCTTCGGTAATTTTTGACCAAAACAATTATAATGGATTATGTTGGTGATTAAGTAGCATGTTACACAAAGGGTAATAAGGTGTAAGAGGTTATAAGAGTTAACCTCAAGACCATGATCATTCTTATCTTCACAACATCAAACAACACTCAACTCTCTCTCTCCCTTCTCTTGTTCGGCCGAAACCAAGCACAACTATCATCATCATTCAAGCTTCTTCATGCAATCCACATACATACAAGGGTGTTAGAGATCATACAAACAAGCTTGGTGTGTTCGGAAGCTCAAGGACCTCTTTCGTCTTCTTTTATCCACCACTTTTACACACTTGAACTCCCCTAGCCTTGTGCTAGTGGTAAGTCTCTTAGATCTTCATCCTCTTCATGTTTTTGATGGTTAATAGTTAAAGAATGATGAAATCTCAAGAAACACTAAAAACATAAACAAAGTCTTGAACATAAACTAACATAGTGATGAAGTATGGTTAAAATGATGAAGAAATCATGATATTCCTATGTTGTGATGCTTGTTGTTTATTGTTTGCTAGTAAAAATGATATGGATCATCATATGGACTTGCTAGATCATGATTAAAAACATGAACTAGCAAGATGAGAAAGTAAGAATGTTGTGGATGATGGAATCATCCACACATAAACTATGTACTTGAATAAATGGGTGTTTTCTTGAAAAATAAAGATCAAAGTAAGTTATAATCTTGTAGATCTAAAGATCCATGAGTGGTTTTTCGAAAGAACCAAGTGAAAAGTATGAGTTTTGTTAAAACTTGGATCTTACATAAACTTAACACATTTTTGGTGGATAAACAAGTGTAGAAACACTTGTGTAGTAAGAAAATTTCACAAAGAAATATTTTTAGAAAATATGACTAGAAGTTGTGAATATTCAAACTCTTTAAAAATAAAGCTTTTAAAGAACTAATCGCTTTTGGAAGGTAACAAGACCTACTAAGTATGCTAGTAAGTTACTACATACTTTATAAATTTTCAAGTTCATAAGTTTATAGTTTATGCTTGTTTTTGACAAGTTTGGTAAATAGAGATTGTATGTTGATGATTGATAATTGTTTCAATGAATTTTTGAAAAGAAAATGATATGCTAGTAAGCATGGACACCTCCATTTACAAAGGAAACTCTGGCGAAATTTTTTCTAAAATTTCAACACTTAGAAAATATATTTCTAGTAAGTGTTTACAATTATATTTTTAACCTTGTTTTCAAAATGAACTTCGCCATAATTTTTATTACAAAAATACTAAGTGCCGGAGGTTGGTTTTCATAAATAAAATTTGATAAATATATATGTAGAATATATATTTTATACTAAGACGCTTGTGTGATTGTTTGTTTATTTCGTGAACTAGTTATATTATTTTTAGGATGAAATAATATAATTTATGTATACCATGAAATTACAACTCCAAAATAATACCAAAACTCTCACGAAATAAATATTTAAGTTACGCAATTATTATTGCAATACGAAACGCTAAAACGTCACTTATGTAATATTTCAGAAAAATACTTTTACACGTATATTTCTGGTGGAATATTATTTTTGAAAATTTATGAAGTAAAATATAATATTTTTGGGAAAAATATGTATATTTTGAATTAAGATGTTTTAGACAAATAATTTAAATATATTTTTCTAAGTGGGACTTAAAATATATTTTTCGGAATTACAAAGTGTACATGTATAAATACCCCCATCCTTGGGAAGGAAATACACATATAAAATACTTAAGAAATGTGGATACGGAATAGTTGCCTAACTATTCTCCCTAAAAACAAAATTTAAGTTAAAATAATTATTATTATTTTAACAAGAAGTCACAAACTTGGGATAATATCAAAGTAATGCAATTCAAAACACTAAATCCTAAGCCAAGGCACGGCCCATCCGTCTAATAGGCATTAGTACGTGTAGGTCGTCGCGTAGCAGACCGAGTTTGGATTGACGACTATTCAGGAGACTGATGTGTGTAAAATGAAACATATAAATTACATCAATTAAGGCATAAAACTAACCCTTTTTAAGTACTAATGTTGGAAAAAGAGTGTTTTTGTCTTCCTTTTGTATTTTCAGGATGAAATGAGCTTAAATTCACAAAAGAAGCAAAAAGACAGCTAAATCTAACATAAATACAAGAAAAGGAACAAAAGTGGATTGCCCGACCCCTCAACAGCATCCTCCCAAGCAGAAAAGAGAAGTCAGAAGACTGAACACGCCCCGTGCTCAGCCAGCACGGGGCCGTGCCCAAGAAGCAGCAGAAAAGACAAACCTATAGAAGCTTCTATTGCCCACCACGGGGCCGTGTCCAGTGAGCACGGGGGCGTGGCAAAAGTACAGCAGGCGCATTAATTGTAATTGCGAATTACAATTAATGAAGAGAGAGTGTCAGACGGGCACGGGGGCGTGTCCAGCGGACACGGGGCCGTGCCCAGCCTTGTGTTCAGCCTATAAATAGGAGTGCTTGGTTTCATTTCAACTCATCCCTTGGCACACCACCTCTCTCACACTTCATCCACCACCCACCACCACCATAACACCATCATCCACCACCATCATCCATTGTCCATCATAGAGTGTGTGAGTCGTCTCGGGATCCAAGATTGATCGTAAGAGTTCTTGACAATCAAGGCCATGTTTGCCTAAGTCTCTTACATCACTTGGTGAAGACAGGTGTTTAGTATAATATTTTTTATTTTTAATCTTTTGCACTTTTTATTTGGTTTTGTATTAATGACTTTAATAACTAGTTGCTTATGTTGAAGGTGATCTTTCCTTATCGTTTGTCTGTGGTGTCTTGGCATTATTTTACTGTCTATATAAAATAAAAGATTTTCACCATTCATATCCCCACGGTCTATATGGAGGTATGTTGGCTACCTGGTCGGGGGTTAAGGGAACGGTTTGGTAAGGGTCTTGCCCTTGTTCAGCGTTTAGAGGTCCTGCAAGGGACCTGGTCAAATTTAGTAGGATCTCCTTCAATGCCCATAGGTATTGGATGGCGGGGATCCAAACTCTTTGACCCCCTCATAAGTTAACTACTATTAATACTATAACCCGGCTATTTAGGACTGTATCCCTGCTGACTCAGACTACTTAGCCGAGGGTAACGTCACCGCCAAAAGCGGAGCCTACCATAATTTGCATTAATAACTTAATTCATTATCTTCCAATAATCCAACCCTTTAGGATTGTATCCTTGCTGACTCAAACTACTGGGTTGAGGGTAACGTCGCCTTCAAAAGAGGGGCCTACTACAATAACTAAGATAATCTCTTAAACAAGTGCGAAAGTGCGAAAATAATCAAAGGTTATACTAATACACGAGTCGGATCCAAGTGATTCATCTTGTCTATCTGTTTTTATTTTATTTTTATTTTTCAGCATTTAGTTTGTTTTTATTTTCTTAGTTTAAAAAACCTTTTCTAACTCTTTGATTTGATTAGACGTTGAGGATAAACTGGTACTAAAAGCTCTTGTGTCCTTGGACGACCTCGGTATCTTACCAACACTATACTACGTCCACGATGGGTGCGCTTGCCCATATGTGTGTTTAGTGTTAGTAAATATCGTGTTTTATAAATTTAAAACTTGGCTAAAAGTGTAAAAAGGGCTTAAAATATACATCAAAAATATATTACACTACACACGCATCAAGTTTTTGGCGCCGTTGCCGGGGACACAAGGATTTTAAGAAAGTTAGGAATCAACAGCCTAATCATATTTTTATTTTTCTTTTTAATTTTTTAGGATTTTCTTAGTTTTTCAGCTTCTGCAGAGCTCAGCACGGGCCGTGCCCGCTGAACACGCCCCCGTGCTCAATCATTGGAACTGGCAATCCTGTTTTAAGTCAGACAGTAAGCTGAACACGGGGCCGTGCTCACTCAACACGCCCCCGTGCCCAAGATTCACTTACTGAAAACAGAACCGTTAGATCCCGGCGGTTGGTAATTTCTGACATAAACATGAGTGATAGTAATTCTTTTTACTTTCGGCACTCTTATGGTATGTGGTGTCAATTGTGTGGAGGCGAACATGAAGAATTAAAATGTTACTTTCTAAATTATAGGCCCCACTACATAGACCCACCAATTCCTTATAACCTTAAGAGGGGCGAAAGTAAAAATAAGCACTATTTCTCCCTCGAATGCGCCCAGCCAGATATTCTAGGGGAAATGCTCCTTGACGAGTTATTTCAACTAGAAGAGCTAATTCTAAATTGGTCAAAAGAACTTAGGAAGGATTTTATCGATCCGCCCCAAGACGATGACCATGAAGAAATGTTGGAACCGCATTCCGACAACCTCGTTGCTCCCAAAAATACCTTCATACCTAGCGAAGACTTGGACGATAGTCGTCCCTGTGCCGATTGTGCCGTGAAGGACTCTCCATTGACTTCGTTCGATGCATACATAGACCTGAGCGATTCGGCATACACCTTCTTTAACGAGAGCCCGGGAAAGGGTTGGACTTGTCCACCTAGAATGAAAATAGGAATTACCCTCACCGACAACCTCTTGCGTTCTCGCCTTAGTCTAGGACAATTAAGATATCTTAGGCACTTTGGGGTTGTTCCATCCAGTAAGGAACCACCCGATATCAACGAGATCCTTAGGAGTAACAAAACTCCATAAGACAGCCTTCAGACACGGGGCCGTGTCCAGGTCAACACGCCCCCGTGCTCACCTAAAAGATTCTCTGTTGATTTTGTCAGAATACGGACAAAATGTGTCAGGATTTCCTCTGCACCCGGGGCCGTGTCCAGCGAACACGGGGCCGTGTCAAGTGCGCTGTCATTTTCTTTAAATACAGCCTGATTCCTGCTCATTTTTTACCACTTCACTAGACAGAGATTCCTGGGATCTTCACTCATACCTTCCTAGGTAAGTGCTAAAAGAAGGTTCCCAAGGACCATCTTGTCCCTTCCACTTTTATTCATTTCCTCTTCTTTCAAAATTTTTCAACATTTCCTCCATGGAAGCTTGG